>NC_090395.1:78783018-79091715 GCF_036365525.1 Heterodontus francisci | reverse complement strand
TTAGGTAAATTGGCCATTGTAAATTGCCCCCAGTGTCGGTAGGTGATAGGAGAATTGAGGGAAGGTGGGGGTGAGGTAGGGAATATGGGATTAATGTAGGATTAGTATAAATGGGTGGTTGGTCGGCACAGACTCGGTGGGCCGAAGGGCCTGTTTCCGCGATGCTGAGGAGGTCGTGGATAACACGTTTAGCGAATTGGTCACACCGCAGATTAGGATTGCTGAGGGAGAAAGGGAATGGGTGACCAAAAGGCAGAGAAAGAGCAGGAAGGCAGCGCAGGTGTCCCCTGTGGTCATCTCCCTCCACAATAGGTATACCGTTTTGGATACTGTTGAGGGAGATGGCTCACCAGGGGAAGGCAGCAGTAGCCAGGTTCATGGCACCGTGGCTGGCTCTGCTGTTCGGATGGGCGGGAAAAAGAGTGGAAGGGCTATAGTCATAGGGGATTCGATTGTAAGGGGTGTAGATAGGTGGTTCTGTGGTCGAAAACGAGTCTCCCGAATGGTATGTTGCCTCCCAGGTGCATGGGTCAGGGATGTCTCAGATCGGCTGCAGAACATTCTGAAAGGGGAGGGTGAACAGCCAGTTGTCGTTGTGCACATAGGCACCAATGATATAGGTAAAAAACGGGATGAGGTCCAACAAGCAGAATTTAGGGAGTTAGGAGCCAAGTTAAAAAGTAGGATCTCAGAGGTAGTAATCTCAGGATTGCTACCAGTGCCACGTGAAAGTCAGAGTAGAAATGAATGATTAGTCAGGATGAATGCGTAGCTTGAGAGATGGTTCAGGAGGGAGGGGTTCAGATTTTTGGGACATTGGGACCGGTTCTGGGGGAGGTGGGACTATTACAAATTGGACGGTCTACACCTGGGCCGGACTGGAACCAATGTCCTTGGGGGTGCTTTTGCTAACGCTGTTGGGGAGGGTTTAAACTAAAGTGGCAGGGGGATGGGAACCAAATGAGGAGGTCAGTGGAGAGTAAGGAGGTAGTAACTAAAGCCTGTAAGGAACTAGATAATGAAGTCAGCGTGACTAAGGGAAAGAGTAGGCAGGGAGCAGATGATGAACGCAAAGGGACTAGTGGTCTGAGGTGCATTTGTTTTAATGCAGGAAGTGTAGTAGGTAAGGCAGATGAACTTGGGGCTTGGATTAGTACCTGGGAGTATGATATTGCAATTACTGAGACTTGGTTGAGGGAAGGGAACGATTGGCAACTAAATATCCCAGGATATCGATGCTTCAGGCGGGATAGAGAGGGAGGTAAAAGGGGTGGAGGAGTTGCATTACTGGTCAAAGAGGATATCACAGCTGTGCTGAAGGAGGGCACTATGGAGGACTCGAGCAGTGAGGCAGTATGGGCAGAACTCAGAAATAGGAAGGGTGCGGTAACAATGTTGGGGCTATACTACAGGCCTCCCAACAGCGAGCGTGAGATAGAGGTACAAATGTGTAAACAGATTATGGAAAGACGTAGGAGCAACAGGGTGGTGGTGATAGGAGATTTTAATTTTCCCAACATTGACTGGGATTCACTTAGTGTTAGAGGTCTAGATGGAGCAGAATTTGTAAGGAGCATCCAGGAGGGTTTTCTAGAGCAGTATGTAAATAGTCCAACTCGGGAAGGGGCCATACTGGACCTGGTGTTGGGGAATGAGCCCGGCCAGGTGGTTGAAGTTTCAGTAGGGGACTACTTTGGGAATAGTGATCACAATTCCCAAAGTTTTAGAATACTCATGGACAAAGACGAGAGTGGTCCTAAAGGAAGAGTGCTAAATTGGGGGAAGGCCAACTATACCAAAATTCGGCAGGAGCTGGGGAATGTAGATTGGGAGCAGCTGTTTGAAGGTAAATCCACATTTGATATGTGGGAGGCTTTTAAAGAGAGGTTGATTAGCGTGCAGGAGAGACATGTTCCTGTGAAAATGAGGGATAGAAATGGCAAGATTAGGGAACCATAGATGACAGGTGAAATTGTGAGACGAGCTAAGAGGAAAAAGGAAGCAAAAATAAGGTCTAGGAGGCTGAAGAAAGACGAAGCTTTGAAAGAATATCGGGTATGTCGGACCAATCTGAAACGAGGAATTAAGAGGGCTAAAAGGGTTCATGAAATATCTTTAGCAAACAGGGTTAAGGAAAATCCCAAAGCCTTTTATTCATATATAAGGAGCAAGAGGGTAACTAGAGAAAGGATTGGCCCACTCAAGGACAAAGGAGGAAAGTTATGCGTGGAGCCAGAGAAAATGGGTGAGATTCTAAACGAGTACTTTGCATCGGTATTCACCGAGGAAAGGGACATGACGGATGTTGAGGTTAGGGACAGATGTTTGATTACTCTAGGTCAAGTCGGCATAAGGAGGGAGGAAGTGTTGGGTATTCTAAAAGGCATTAAGGTGGACAAGTCCCCAGGTCCGGATGGGATCTATCCCAGGTTACTGAGGGAAGCGAGAGGGGAAATAGCTGGGGCCTTAACAGATATCTTTGCAGCATCCTTAAACACGGGTGAGGTCCCGGAGGACTGGAGAATTGCTAATGTTGTCCCCTTGTTTAAGAAGGGTAGCAGGGAAAATCCAGGTAATTATAGACCGGTGAGCCTGACGTCAGTGGTCTGGAAGCTGCTGGAGAAGATACTGAGGGATAGGATCTATTCCCATTTGGAAGAAAATGGGCTTATCCGTGATAGGCAACATGGTTTTGTGCAGGGAAGGTCATGTCTTACCAACTTAATAGAATTGTTTGATGAAGTTACAAAGTTGATTGATGAGGGAAGGGCTGTAGATGTCATATACGTGGACTTCAGTAAGGCGTTTGATAAGGTTCCCCATGGTAGGCTGGTGGAGAAAGTGAAGTCGCATGGGCGTACTAGCTAGATAGATAAAGAACTGGCTGGGCAACAGGAGACAGAGAGTAGCAGTGGAAGGGAGTTTCTCAAAATGGAGACGTGTGACCAGTGGTGTTCCACAGGGATCCGTGCTGGGACCACTGTTTGTGATATACATAAATGATTTGGAGGAAAGTATAGGTGATCTGATTAGCAAGTTTGCAGACGACACTAAGATTTGTGGAGTAGCAGATAGTGAAGGGGACTGTCAGAGAATACAGCAGAATATAGAGAGATTGGAGAGTTGGGCAAAGAAATGGCAGATGGAGTTCAATCAGGGCAAATGCGAGGTGATGCATTTTGGAAGATTCAATTCAAGAGTGAACTATTCAGTCAATGGAAAAGTTCTGGGGAAAATTGATGTCCAGAGAGATTTGGGTGTTCAGGTCCATTGTTCCCTGAATGTGGCAACGCAGGTCAATAGAGTGGTCAAGAAGGCATACGGCATGCTTTCCTTCATCGGACGGGGTATTGAGTACAAGAGTTGGCAGGTCAAGTTACAGTTGTATAAGACTTTGGTTCGGCCACATTTGGAATACTGCGTGCAGTTCTGGTCGCCATATTACCAAAAGGATGTAGATGCTTTGGAGAGGGTGCAGAGGAGGTTCACTAGGATGTTGCCTGGTATGGAGGGCGCTAGCTATGAAGAGAGGTTGAGTAGATTAGGATTATTTTCATTAGAAAGACGGAGGTTGAGGGGGGACCTGATTGAGGTGTACAAAATCATGAGAGGTATAGACAGGGTGGATAGCAAGAAGCTTTTTCCCAGAGTGGGGGATTCAATTACTAGGGGTCACGAGTTCAAAGTGAGAGGGGAAAAGTTATGCGTGGAAAGTTCTTTACGCAGAGGGTGGTGGGTGCCTGGAACGTGTTGCCAGCGGAGGTGGTAGATGCGGGCACGATAGCGTCTTTTAAGATGTATCTAGACAGATACATGAATGGGCAGGAAGCAAAGGGATACAGACCCTTAGAAAATAGGCGACATGTTTAGATAGAGGATCTGGATCGGCGCAGGCTTGGAGGGCCGAAGGGCCTGTTCCTGTGCTGTAATTTTCTTCTTTGCTGTATCTCTCTAATAAAATTAGTGAGGGTGAGCTAAGAGATTGGCAGGTAAAGAAACCCCAGTTTCTGAGTAGGCTTCAAATTCAAAGAAACATTGAATATTAATAATAAATTAGTGTATTCAAAAAAAAAAACTCTGACCAATCTTTAGAAGAGCAAAAGATTCTTTAAGTATTAAATAGGGTTTGGAATTTCATAAGTGGGACAGTTTGCCAAAGATGTAACTGCAATTTATGTAGTCTTTTTAAGACTTCAGGACATTCCAAAGCACTTTAAGGCCATTGTTGTGCAGCTAGCGTGATGCTTTGCCTGAAGTGTAACAGAGATCGGGCCCATTGAATATTATGTGGATAACCGTTCACTTTGTGATATTCATTTGACAAAGTGTGTCATGCAGGCCCCCACCTGCCATGAGTGAGGCGTTTTAATTTTGCCACATGGACATTAAATTTCTAATTGTTGCTGGGAAGAAAAGGCCTGATACAAGGGGTTGCCTAGCCGCTGGCTGGACAGACATTTTTGCATATTAATGGACAGTATTTGTCGACTAAGGACCAGTCCCTGACCCACCCAATACACAAAGCCAGAAGTGGTTATACCAGTCAAGTGACTACCCTTCTGGCCAACTTGGAGAGTTTTAACTTGTAGAGACAATATTTGAACTGGCAGAAAGCTCCTGGACTGAAGAAGACCTCCTGTCTGCCCCCATCTCTTTCTCATGGAACTCCAAAACCCCTTGAAGGCACATACCTCTATCAAATCAACTCTCAGCCTTCTCTCCAAGGAAAACAGTCCCAACCTTTCCACTCTATCTTTGTAAATGAAGTTCCTCATCCCTGGTACCATTCTCCTGAATCTTTTTTGCACTCTCTCTCCAATGCTTTCACATCTTTCCTTAAATGTGGTGCCCAGAACTGGATGCAGTCCTCCAGCTGAGGCTGAACTAGTGTTTTATACAAGTTCAACATAATCTCCTTGCTCTTGTACTCTATGCCCCTATTAATAAAGCCCAGGTTACAGTATGATTAACCACACTCTCAACCTGTCCTGCCACCTTCAATGAGTTGTGCACATATACACCCAGGCCCCTCTGTTCCTGCACCCCCTTTAGAATTGTACCCTTTATTCTATATATATATTTTTTATTCATTCATGGGATGTGGGCATCACTGGCGAGGCCAGCATTTATTGCCCATCCTAATTTCCCTTAAGGTGGTGATGAACTGCCTTTTTGAACCGCTGCAGTCCATTTGAGGTAGGTACACCCACTGTGCTGTTAGGAAGGGAATTCCAGCGACAGTGAAGGAACGGCGATATAGTTCCAAGTCAGGATCATGTGTGACTTTGAGGGGAACTTGCAGGTGGTGGTGGTCCCATGCGTTTGCTGCCCTTGTCCTCCTAGTTGGTAGAGGTCACGGGTTTGGAAGGTGCTGTTTCAGGAGCCTTGGTGCGTTGCTGCAGTGCATCTTGTAGATGGTACACACAGCTGCCACTGTGCATCGGTGGTGGAGGGAGTGAAGGTGTGTGGATGGGGTGCCAATGAAGCGGGCTGCTTTGTCCTGGATGGTGTCGAGCTCAACTTGTGTTGTTGGAGCTGCACTCATCCAGGCAAGTGGAGAGTATTCCATCACGCTCCTGACTTTTGCCTTGTAGATGGTGGACAGGCTTTGGCGCGTCAGGAGATGAGTTACTTGCTGCAGGATTCCTAGCCTCTGACCTGCTCTTGTAGCCACGGTATTTATATGGCTACTCCAGTTCAGTATCTGGTCAATGGTAGCCCTTAGGATGTTGATAGTGGGGGATTCAGCGATGGTAATGCCATTGAATGTCATGGGGAGTTGGTCTTCTCTCGAGTCGTTTTAAACAGGCTCCAGAAGCTGGCTGAGCGTGTCTACCCTGAGGCACAGTGTGGCTTTCGAGCAGAGAGATCCACCATTGACCTGCTGTTCTCCCTTCGCCAGCTACAGGAGAAATGCCAGCGAACAACAGATACCCCTCTACGTTGCTTTCATTGATCTCACCAAAGCTGTTGACCTAGTCAGCAGACGTGGTCTTTTTTAGATTTTTTAGATTTTAGAGATACAGCACTGAAACAGGCCCTTCGGCCCACCAAGTCGGTGCCGACCATCAACCACCCATTTATACTAATCCTACTCTAATTCCGTATTCCTACCACATCCCCACCTGTCCCTATATTTCCCTACCACCTACCTATACTAAGGGAAATTTATAATGGCCAATTTACCTATCAACCTGCAAGTCTTTGGCATGTGGGAGGAAACCGGAGCACCCGGAGGAAACCCACGCAGACACAGGGAGAACTTGCAAACTCCACACAGGCAGGACCCAGAATTGAACCCGGGTCGCTGGAGCTGTGAGGCTGCGGTGCTAACCACTGTGCCGCCCCATCTCTTCAGACTACTAGCGAAGATCGGATGTCCACTAAGTATCATCACCTCATTCCACGACAATATGAAAAGCACAATTCAGCATAGCGGTGCCTCATCAGACCCCTTTCCTATCCTGAGTGGCGTGAAACAGGGCAGTGTTCTCGCACCTGCAATCTTTGGGATCTTCTCCCTGCTGCTCTCGCATGCGTTCAAATCTTCAGAAGAAGGAATTTTCCTCCACACAAGATCAGGGGGCAGGTTGTTCAACCTTGCTTGTTTAAGAGCGAAGACCAAAGTACGGAAGGTCCACATCAGGGAACTCCTCTTTGCTGCCGATGCTGCATTAACATCCCACACAGAAGAGTGTCCGCAGAGACTCATGGACAGGATTGCGGCTGCATGCAACAAATTTGACCTAACCATCAGCCTCAAGAAAACCAACATCATGGGACAGGACGTCAGAAATGCTCCATCCATCAATATCGGCAACCACGCTCTGGAAGTGGTTCAATAATTCGCCTACCTAGGCTGAACTGTCACCAGTAACCTGTCTCTTGATGCAGAAATCAACAAGCGCGTGGGAAAGGCGTCCGCTGCTATGTCCAGACTGGCCAAGAGAGTGTGGGAAAATGGCGCACTGACACGGTACACAAAAGTCCGAGTGTTTCAAGCCTGTGTTCTCAGTACCTTGCTCTAAGGCAGCGAGGCCTGGACGTATGTCAGCCAAGAGCGACGTCTGAATTCATTCCGTCTTCGCTACCTCCGCAGAGTCGTTGGCATCAGGTGGCAGGACCGTATCTCTAAAGCAGAAGTCCTCGAGGCGGCCAACATCCCCAGCATATACACCCTACTGAGCCAGCGGCGCTTGAGATGGCTTGGCCGTGAGTCGCATGGAAGATGGCAGGATCCCCAAGGACACATTGTACAGCGAGCTCGTCATTGGTATCAGCGAACGTCCCCACTTCTGACCTTATGATTGAAGGAAGGCCATTGATGAAACAGCTGAAGATGGTTGGGCCTAGGACCCTACCCTGAGGAACTCCTGCAGTGATGTCCTGGAGCTCAGATGATTGACCTCCAACAACTACAACCATCTTCCTTTGAGCTAGGTATGACTCCAACCAGCGGAGAGTTTTCCCCCTGATTCCCATTGACTTCAGTTTTACTAGGGCTCCTTGGTGCCATACTTGGTCAAATGCTGCCTTGATGTCAAAGGCAGTCACTCTCACCTCACCAATACAGCTCTTTTGTCCATGTTTGAACCAAGGCTGTAATGAGGTCAGGAGTTGAGTGGCCCTGGCGGAACCCAAACTGAGTGTCACTGAGCTTGTTATTGCTAAGCAGATGTTGCTTGATGGCACTGTTGATGACATCTTCCATCACTTTACTGATTGAGAGTAGACTGATTGGGTGGTAATTGGCTCGGTTGGACTTGTCCTGCTTTTTGTGTACAGGACATATCTGGGCAATTTTCCACATTGCCAGGTATATACCAGTGTTGTCGCTGCACTGGAACAGCTTGGCTAGGGGCGCAGCAAGTTCTGGAGGACAGGTCTTCAGTGCTATTGCCGGAATATTGTCAGTGCCCATACCCTTTGCAGTATCCAGTGCCTTCAGTCATTTCTTGATATCATGCGGAGTGAATCAAATTGGCTGAAGTCTGGTATCTGTGATGCTGGGGACTTCAGGAGGAGACAGAGATGGATCATCAACTCAGCACTTCAGGCTGAAGATTGTTGCAAATGCTTCTGCCTTATCTTGCACGCTGATGTGCTGGGCTCTCCCATCATTGAGGATGGGTATATTTGTGGAGCCACCTCCTCCAGTTGTTCAGTTGTCCGCCACCATTCACAGCTGGATGTGGCAGGACTGCAGAGTTTAGATCTGATCTGTTGGTTATGGGAATGCTTAGTTCTGTCTATCGCATGCTGCTTACGCAGTTTGGCATACAGATAGTCCTCTGCTGTAGCTTCACCAGGCTGACACCTCATTTTGAGGTATGCGTGGTGCTGCCCCTGTCATGCCCTCCTGCACTCTTCATTGAACCAGGGTTGGTCTCCTAGCTTGATGGTAATGGTAGCGTGGGGGATATGCCTGGCCAGGAGGTTACAGATTGTGGTTGAGTACAATTCTGCTGCTGTTGGCCCACAGCGCCTCATGGATGCCCAGTTTTGTATTGCTGGATCTGTTCGAAATCTTTCCCATTTAGCATGGTGATAGTGCCACACAACACGTTGGGCAGTATCCTCAATGTGAAGGTGGGACCTAGTCTCCACAAGGACTGTACGGTGGTCACTCCTACCAATACAGTTATGAACAGATGCATCTGCGGCAGGCAGATTGGTGAGGATGAGGTCAAGTATGTTTTTTCCTCTTGTTAGTTCCCTCACCACCTGCCACAGACCCAGTCTAGCAGCTATGTCCTTTAGAACTCTGCCAGCTTGGTCAGTAGTGGTGCTACCGAGCCACTCTTGGTGATGGACATTGAAGTCCCCCACCCAGAGTACATTCTGCGCCCTTGTCACCCTCAGTGCTTCCTCCAAGTAGTGTTCAACATGGAGGAGTACTGACTCATCAGTTGAGGGAGGGCGGTAGGTGGTAATCAGCAGGAGGTTTCCTTGCCCATGTTTGACCTGATGCCATGAGACTTGATGGGGTCCGGAGTCGATTTTGAGGACTCCCACGGCAACTTACTGTATATCACTGTGCCGCCACCTCTGCTGGGTCTGTCCTTCTGGTGGGACAGGACATACCTGGGGATAGTGATGGCACTGTCTGGGACTTTGTCTGTAAGGTATGGTTCTGTGAGTATGAACATGTCAGGCTGTTGCTTGACTAGTCTGTGGGACAGCTCTCCCAACTTTGGCACAAGCCCCCAGATGTTAGTAAGGAGGACTTTTCAGGGTCGACAGGGCTAGGTTTGCCGTTGTCGGTTCCGGTGCCTAGGTCAATGCCGGGTGGTCTGTCCGGTTTCATTCCTTTTTATTGACTTCGTAGTGGTTAGATACAACTGAGTGGCTTGCTGGGCCATTTCAGAGGGCATGTCAGAGTCAACCACATTGCTGTGGGTCTGGAGTCACATGTATCCTGACCAGATAAGGACAGCAGATTTCCTTCCCTAAAGGACATTAGTGAACTGGATGGGTTTTTACAACAATTGGCAGTTGTTTCATAGCCATCATTAGACTAGCTTTTTAATTCCAGATTTAGTAATTGAATTCAAATTCCATCTTTCTGCTGTGGTGAGATTTGAACCCATCTCCCCAGAGAAATACACTGGGTTACTGGTCCAGTGATCATACCACTACACCACCACCACCTCCCCTTATTCTATATTGTCTTTCCATGTTCTTGCTACCAAAATGAATCGCTTAATGTTTTTCTGCATTGAACTTCATCTGCCTCTTGTCCGCCCATTCCACCAGCTTGTCTATATCCTTTTGAATTTCTGTACTATCCTCTTCACCGTTCGCAATTTTTGTATCATCCGCAAATTTTGAAATTATTCCTGTACACTAAGGTCTAAGTCATTAATGTATATCAGGAAGAGCAAGAGTCCCAACACTGACCCCTGTGGAACTCCACTACAAACCTTCCTCCAGTCCAAGAAGCAACGTTCACCACTACGCTCTGTTGCTTGTCGCTCAGCCAATTTCATATCCATGTTGCTCCTGTCCCTTTTATTCCATGAGCTATAACTTTGCTTATGTCTGTTGTGTGGCACTGTATCAAATGGAGTGTGCATAATAAGGGGCAGAACTTGAAAATTAGAACTTGGCTGTTCAGTGTGAAGCACTTCTTCACACAAAGGGTAGTGGAAATCTGGATCTCAGTCCCCTGAAAAGTTGTTGAGGCTGGGGGTCAATTAAAAATGTCAAAACGGAGTTGTTATATTTTTGCTAGGAAAGGGTCATAGAGTTTTGCAGCACAGAAACAGGCCCTTTGGCCCGTCATGTTTGTGCTGGCCATCAAGCACCTATCTATTCTAATCCCATTTTCCAGCACTTGGCCTGTAGCCTTGTATGCTAAATGCTTCTTAGATGTTGAGGGTTCCTGCCGCTACTACCCCTTCAGTGCATTCCGGATTCCAACCACCCTCTGTGTGAAAATGTTTTTCTCCTCACATCCCCTCAAAACCTCCTGCCCCTTTACCTTAAATCTATGCCCCCTGGTTATTGACCCCTCCACTAAGGGAAAAAGCTTCCCCCTATCTATGTCCCTCATAATTTTGTATACCTCAATCAGGTCCCCCCTCAGCCTTTTCTGCTCTAAGGAAATATCTTTAGCAAACAGGGTTAAAGAAAATCCCAAAGCCTTTTATTCATATATAAGGAGAAAGAGGGTAACTAGAGAAAGGATTGGCCCACTAAAGGACAAAGGAGGAATGTTATGCTTGGACTCAGAGAAAATGGGTGAGATTCTAAACGAGTACTTTGCATCGGTATTCACCGAGGAGAGGGACATGACGGATGTTGAGGTTAGGAACAGATGTTTGATTACTCTAGGTCAAGTCGGCATAAGGAGGGAGGAAGTGTTGGGTATTCTAAAGGGCATTAAGGTGGACATGTCCCCAGGTCCGGATGGGATCTATCCCAGGTTACTGAGGGAAGCGAGAGAGGAAATAGCTGGGGCCTTAACAGATATCTTTGCAACATCCTTAAACACGGGTGAGGTCCCGGAGGACTGGAGAATTGCTAATGTTGCCCCCTTGTTTAAGAAGGGTAGCAGGGATAATCCAGTTAATTATAGACCGGTGAGCCTGACGTCAGTGGTAGGGAAGCTGCTGGAGAAGATACTGAGGGATAGGATCTATTCCCATTTGGAAGAAAATGGGCTTATCAGTGATAGGCAACATGGTTTTGTGCAGGGAAGGTTGTGTCTTACCAACTTAATAGAATTCTTTGATGAAGTGACAAAGTTGATTGATGAGGGAAGGGCTGTCGATGTCATATACATAGACTTCAGTAAGGCGTTTGATAAGGTTCCCCATGGCAGGCTGATGGAGAAAGTGAAGGCGCATGGGGTCCAAGGTGTACTAGCTAGATGGATAAAGAACTGGCTGGGCAACAGGAGACAGAGAGTAGCAGTAGAAGGGAGTTTCTCAAAATGGAGACGTGTGACCAGTGGTGTTCCACAGGGATCCGTGCTGGGAACACTGTTGTTTGTGATATACATTAATGATTTGGAGGAAAGTATAGGTGGACTGATTAGCAAGTTTGCAGACGACACTAAGATTTGTGGAGTAGCAGATACTGAAGGGGACTGTCCGAGAATACAGCAGAATATAGATAGATTGGAGAGTTGGGCAGAGAAATGGCAGATGGAGTTCAATCAGGGCAAATGCGAGGTGATGCATTTTGGAAGATCCAATTCAAGAGTGAACTATACAGTAAATGGAAAAGTCCTGGGGAAAATTGATGTCCAGAGAGATTTGGGTGTTCAGGTCCACTGTTCCCTGAAGGTGGGAACGCAGGTCAATAGAGTGGTCAAGAAGGCATACGGCATGCTTTCCTTCATCGGACGGGGTATTGAGTACAAGAGTTGGCAGGTCATGTTACAGTTGTATAGGACTTTGGTTCGGCCACATTTGGAATACTGCGTGCAGTTCTGGTCGCCACATTACCAAAAGGATGTGGATGCTTTGGAGAGTGTGCAGAGGAGGTTCACCAGGATGTTGCCTGGTATGGAGGGCGCTAGCTATGAAGAGAGGTTGAGTAGATTAGGATTATTTTCATTAGAAAGACGGAGGTTGAGGGGGGACCTGATTGAGGTGTACAAAATCATGAGAGGTATCGACAGGGTGGATAGCAAGAGGCTTTTTCCCAGAGTGGGGGATTCAATTACTAGAGGACACGAGTTCAAAGTGAAAGGGGAAAAGTTTAGGGGGGATATGCGTGGAAAGTTCTTTACGCAGAGGGTGGTGGGTGCCTGGAACGCGTTGCCAGCAGAGGTGATAGATGCGGGCACGATGGCGTCTTTTAAGATGTATCTAGACAGATACATGAATGGGCAGGAAGTAAAGAGATACAGACCCTTAGAAAATAGGCGACATGTTTAGATAGAGGATCTGGATCGGCGCAGGCTTGGAGGGCCGAAGGGCCTGTTCCTGTGCTGTAATTTTCTTCTTTGTTCTTTGAAAGCAACCCTAGCATTTTCTGTCTCTCTTCATAGCTGAAATGCTCCAGCCCAGGCAACATGCTGGTGAATCTCCTTTGCACCCCCTCCAGTGCAGTCACATCCTTCCGATAGTGTGGTGCCCAGAACTGTACACAATACTCCAGCTGTGGCCTAACTAGCATTTTATACAGCTCCATTGCAACCTCCCTCGTCTTATATTCTATGCCTCGCTAATAAAGGCAAGTATCCCATATGTCTTCCTAACCACCTTATCTACCTGTGCTGCTGTCTTCATTGATCTATGGACAAGTACACCCAGGTCCCTCTGACCCTCTACTTCCTAGTGTCCTACCATCCATTGTATATTCCCTTGCTTTGTTAGTCCTCCCAAAATGCATCGCCTCACACTTCTCAGGATTAAATTCCATTTGCCACTGCTCCATCTACCTTACCAGCCCATCTATATCATCCTGTAATCTAAGGCTTGCTTTCTTCACCATTTACGACACCACCAATTTCTGTGAAATCTGTGAACTTACTGATCATACCCTCCTTTATTCACGTCTAAATCATTAATGTACACTACAAACTGCAAAGGTCCCAGCACTGATCCCTGCACTACACCATTGGTCACAGGCTTCCACTGTAAAAACAAACCTCTACCATCACCCTCTACCTCCTGCCAATTTTGGATCCAATTTGCCAAATTGCCATGGGTCCCATGGGCTCTTACCTTCTTAACCAATCTCCCACGTAGGACCTTATCAAAAGCCTTACTGAAGTCCATGTAGACGACATCAACTGCTTTACCCTCATCTACACATCTAGCCAGCTCCTCGTAAAATTCAATCAGTTTGTTAGACACGATTTCCCCCGACAAAGCCATGCTGACTATCCCTGCCTCTCCAAGTGGAGATTAATCCTGTCCCGCAGATTTTTTTTCCAATAGTTTCCCTACCACTGATAAACTCACCAGCCTATAATTACCTGGTTTATACTTGCTACCCTTCTTTCATGATGGTACCACATTTGCTGTCCTCCAGTCCTCTGGTACCTCTCCTGTGGCCAGAGGGGATTTAAAAATTGGTGTCAGAGCCCCTGCTGTCTCCTCCCTTGCCTCTCATAACAGCCTGGGATACATCTCATCTGGGCCTGGGGATTTATCCACTTTTAAGCCCGCTAAAACAGCTAATACTTCCTCCCTTTCAATGCTAATATGTTCAAGTATATCACAATCCCCCTCCCTGATCTCTACACCTACATAGTCTTTCTCCATAGTGAACACAGATGAAAAGTAATCATTTAAAACCTCACCTATGTTCTCCGGCTCCACACAGATTGCCACTTTGGTCCCTAATGGGCCCTACTCTTTCCTTGGTTATCCTCTTGCCCTTGATATACTTATAAAACGCCTTAGGATTTTCCTTTATCTTGCCTACCAGTGTTTTTTCATATCCCCTCTTCACTCTCCTAATTACTTTTTGTAAGTACCCCCCTACACTTTCTATACTCCTCTAGGGCCTCCGCTATTTTCAGCACTCTGAATCTGCCATAAGCCTCTTTTTTTTCCTTATCCAATTGTCGATATCCAGGGTTCACTGGACTTGTTGGTCCTACCCTTCACCTTCATGGGGACATGTTGGCCCTGAACTCTCACTATTTCCTCTTTGAATGACTCCCACCGGTCTGATGTCGACTTTCCTACAAGTAGCTGCTCCCAGTCCACTTTGTCCAGATCCTGTTTTATCACATTGAAATCGGCCTCCCCCACCCCCAGTTCAGTACTTTTATTTCCGGTCCCTCTTTGTCCTTTTCCATAACTACCTTAAATCTTAGAGTTATGGTCACTATCCCTGAAATGCTCCCCCACTGACACTTCTACCACTTGTCTGGCTTCATTCCCCAGGATTAGGTCTAGTACCGCTGCTTCTCTTGTAGGACTTTCTATGTGCTGGCTCAAAAAGCTCTCCTGTATGCACTTTAAGAATTCCGCCCACTTTAGGCCTTTTGTACCAAGACTATCCCAGTTGATATTGGGGAAGTTTAAATCCCCTACTATGACCCTATTATTTTTACACACCCCTGAGTATTGCCAACATATCTGCTCTATCTCTCCCTGACTGTTTGGAGGCCTGTAATGCACTCCCAGCCAAGTGATTACCGCCTTTTTGTTTTTAAGTTCTACCTATATGGTCTCATTTGAGGAACCTTCTAAGATATCCCTCCTTACTGCAGTAATTGACTGCTTGATCAATAGTGCAGTGCCGCCTCCTCTTTTACTGCATCCCCTGTCATGCCTGAAGATTCTATACCCTGGAATATTGAGCTGCCAGTCCTTCCCTTCCCTCAACCATGTCTCTGTGATAGCAATGATATCATATTTCCATGTGTTAATCAACGCCCTCAATTCATCTATCTTACTAGTAAGACAAGCTATCGTCCGCCTCAAACCGGGCAGCCCCTGGTCAGTATGGTTCTGTCCCGCCACAGTCCACCTGCTTCAGTGGGTGCTTGGAGCTCAGGGTCATGGCCCAAAAAGTGGACTGCAACACCGCACAAACAGCACGACCAAAAAAGGACAGAAGGTACCAGCCCTTCGTTTTGCAAGCTGGAACGTCAGAACTATGTGTCTTGGCCTGTCTGAAGACCTTACACAAATCAACGATTCACGGAAGACCGCCATCATTAACAACGACCTCAGTAGACTCAGTGTGGACATTGCAGCACTTCAGGAGACACGCCTTCCTGCGAGCAGATCTCTAAGAGAGCAAGACTACACCTTTTTCTGGCAGGGTAAGGATCCTGAAGAACCAAGACTGCATGGAGTGGGCTTTGCCATCAGAAACTCCTTGCTGAGCATGATAGAGCCACGTTCAATGGCTCGGTACAGCCAAAAAAATCGGAACTCAGTGATTACATTGATTGTCTAGCCAGTGGAAAAGGCCCTGGGAAGGACGGCATTACCCCTGAAATAATCGAGTGCCAAGCCTGCTATGCTTTCAGCACTCTATGAACTGCTTTGCTTGTGCTGGGACGAGGGAGCAGTACCACAGGATGTGCGCGATGCCAATATCATCACCCTCTAAGAACAAGGGTGACTGCGGTGACTGCAACAACTACCGTGGAATCTCCCTGCTCGGCATAGTAGGGAAAGTCTTCGCTCGAGTTGCTTTAAACAGGCTCCAGAAGCTACCTCGACTACACTTCTTCACACCCTACCTCCTGTAAGGACTCCATTCCATTCTCCTAGTTTCTCTGTCTCCGACGCATCTGCTCTGATGATGCTACCTTCCATGATGGTGCTTCTGATATGACCTCCTTTTTCCTCAACCGAAGATTTCCCCCCACTGTGGTTGACAGGGCCCTCAACCGTGTCCGACCCATTCCCCGCACCTCTCCCGTCACCCCTTCCCCTCCCTCCCAGAACCGTGACAGGGTTCCCCTTGTCCTCACTTTTCATCCCACCAGCCTCCATATCCAAAGGATCATCCTCCGCCATTTTTGCCACCTCCAGCGTGATGCCACTACCAGTCGCATCTTCCCCTCCCTTCCCCTGTCAGCATTCCGAAGGGATCGTTCCCTCCGCGACACCCTGGTCCACTCCTCCATTACCCCCACCACCTCATCCCCGTCCCAGGGCACCTTCCCCTGCAATCGCAGGAGGTGTAATACCTGCCCATTTACCTCCTCTCTCCTCACTATCCCAGGCCCCAAACACTCTTTTCAGGTGAAGCAGCGATTTACTTGTACTTCTTTCAATGTAGTATACTGTATTCGCTGCTCACAGTGTGGTCTCCTCGACATTGGGGAGACCAAGCGCAGACTGGGTGACCGCTTTGCGGAACATCTCCGCTCAGTCCGCAAGCAGGAACCTGAGCTTCCGGTTGCTTGCCATTTCAACACTCCCCCCTGCTCTCATGCTCACATCTCTGTCCTGGGATTGCTGCAGTGTTCCAGTGAACATCAACGCAAGCTCGAGGAACAGCATCTCATCTACCGATTAGGCACACGACAGCCTGCCGGACTGAACATTGAGTTCAATAATTTCAGAGCATGACAGCCCCCCATTTTCTTTCATTTTTAGTTATTTTTTCTTCCTTGTTTTTACATTCTTTTTTACATTTTTTACAATCTTTTTTTTTGCATTTATTTTATTTCATCTTAGTTTGTTCAGTTTGCTTACCCACTGTTTTTTTTTTTCAGGTTTGCACTTGCTGCTGTTCAATATTCAGTGTATTTACACCTAATCTGTACTAATGCTTTGTCTTTCAACACACCATTAACATATTGTTTGCCTTTGCTCCATGACCTTTTGGTCAGCTATGTGGCCTGGTCCAATCTACACCTTCTCCTTTGTTTTTTCTTGCCCCACCCCCACCTCACTTGCTTATAATCTGTGACTTTTCTAATATTTGTCAGTTCCGAAGAAGGGTCACTGATCTGAAACGTTAACTCTGCTTCTCTTTCCACAGATGCTGCCAGACCTGCTGAGTGATTCCAGCATTTCTTGTTTTTATTTCATGTCCCTCTACGTTGCTTTCATTGATCTCACCAAAGCCTTTGACCTCGTCAGCAGACGTGGTCTCTTCAGACTACTAGAAAAGATCGGATGTCCACCAAAGCTACTAAGTATCATCACCTCATTCCATGACAATATGAAAGGCACAATTCAGCATAATGGCGCCTCATCAGACTCCTATCCTGAGTGGCGTGAAACAGGGCTGTGTTCTCGCACCGACACTCTTTGGGATCTTCTCCCTGCTGCTCTCACGTGCTTTCAAGTCTTCAGAAGAAGGAATTTTCCTCCACACAAGATCAGGTGGCAGGTTGTCCACCCTTGCCCGTCTTTGAGCGAAGACCAAAGTACGGAAAGTCCACATCAGGGAACTCCTCTTTACTGATGATGCTGCAATAACATCTCACGCTGAAGAGTGTCTGCAGAGACTCATCAACAGGATTGCGGCTGCCTGCAACAAATTTGACGTCAGAAATGCTCCATCCATCAATATCGGCGACCACGCTCTGAAAGTGGTTCAAGAGTTCACCTACCTCGGCTCAACTATCACCAGTAACCTGTCTCTCGATGCAGAAATCAACAAACGGGTGGGAAAGGCTTCCACTGCTATGTCCAGACTGGCTAAGAGAGTGTGGGAAAATGGCGCACTGACACGGAACGCAAAGGTCCGAGTGTATCCAGCCTGTGTCCTCAGTACCTTGCTCTACGGCAGCCAAGAGCGACGTCTCAATTCATTCCATCTTCGCTGCCTCCGGAGAATCCTTGGCATCAGGTGGCAGGACTGTATCTCCAACGCAGAAGTCCTCGAGGCGGCCAACATCCCTCGCATATACACCCTACTGAGTCAGCGGCGCTTGAGATGGCTTGGTCATGTGAGCCGCATGGAAGATGGCAGGATCCCCAAGGACACATTGTACAGCGAGCTCATCACTGGTATCAGACCTACAGGCCGTCCATGTCTCCGCTTTAAAGACGTGTGACATTGATCACAAATCGTGGGAGTCAGTTGCCGGTGATCGCCATAGCTGGCGGGCAGCCATAAAGACGGGGCTAAAGTGTGGCGAGTTGAAGAGACTTAGCAGTTGGCAGAAAAAAAGACCAGCGCAAGGGGAGAGCCAACTGTGTAACAGCCCCGACAACCAATTTTATCTGCAGCACCTGTGGAAGAGTCTGTCACTCTAGCATTAGCCTTTAGCCACTCCAGGCGCTGCTTCACAAACCACTGACCACCACCAGGTGCTTACCTGTTGTCTCTCGAGACAAGGAGGCCAAAGAAGACTAGTAAAACTCCTGCTTGCATTAAAATAGATGCAATCCAGCCTTGCATTATTCGCTTCTGCCTTAACAGGTGTATAATTGCTCTGCCTTCCAGACTGAGTTAGTTTTCTTCTATATTTAACTGTGCATCATCCCCTACTGTACCTCCACTCTGTATCCCATCTCCCTGCCAAATGAGTTTAAATTCCCAGCAACGATGTTGGTCCCGTTCCAGTTCAGTTGCAACCCTTCCCAATTGTACAGGTCCCACCTTTGCCAGGAACTGATCCAGTGATCCAGGAAACTAAAGTCCTCCCTCCTGCACCATCTCTTCAGCCACGCTTTCAGCTGCTCTATCCTCCTATTCCTGTACTCACTAGCGCGTGGCACCGAGAGTAATCCAGCGATTACAACCTTTGAGGTCCTGCTTTTTAATTTGCTACCGTCTCTTCTGTGTGATATTTAATCAGATTTTTTTTATTTTTCTCCCCACCCCTCAGGGTTTCTCAGAATCGCCTGACCTGGAGTTTGAATATTCCGATAGTGATAAATGGGCGGCAGAACTTTCAGGTAAGGACAGGAACTGAACAATCTTTGAAACCATAGAGCATTTTACAGGTTGAGAAAAGCAATGATGTGGGATGTTAGTGATTGGAGTAGTGATGGATGAAAATAGAGAGTATTGAATGGGGCACCCAGCATCAACTCCATTCCCTCCACCGGCAAGTGCTTCTGCCTTTTGTGATGGTTTCCGCCCTCCTGCTGCTGGGGCACAGCAGGATCTGCCTGGCAGGAGGCTGCAGTAACATTGTGACCAGTTTACACAGACACTTCAATTATAGCTGGATGTAGGAATTTATAGGAAATGTGCAGATGAATGAGATTTTTAATATTTTTAGTCAATCTGGTGCATGTGGAAAATTGGAGAGTCTCTTCATTTTGTTTCTCTGTCTTGTTTTTGCTCTCCTGTCAGGTCACAGGTGGTGTAACTGGGAAAGGAGCTGCAAACACATGCAGGCTTACATTTGAATTGTGGGGGTAAAATATGACTCTGAGCATCTCCCTTTCCTTCCCATCTAAGGTGGCGTAGTGGTATTATCACTGGACTAGTAACCCAGAGACGCAGGGTATTTCTCTGGGGACAAGGGTACGAATCCCACCACAGCAGAAGGTGTGGAATTTGAATTTAATTAATAAATCTGGAATTAAAAGCTAGTCTAATGATGGCTATGAAACCATTGTCGATTGTTGTAAAAACCCATCTGGTTCACTAATATCCTTCAGGGAAGGAAATTTGCTGTCCTTAACTGGTCTGGCCTACATGTGGCTCCAGACCCACAGCAATATGGTTAACTCTTACATGCCCTCTGAAATGGCCTAGCGAGCCACTCCGTTGTACCTAACCGCTACAAAGTCTATAAAAAGGAATGAAACCGGACGGACCACCCGGCATCGACCTCGGCACCGGAAACGACAACGGCAAACCCAGCTCTGTCGACCCTGCAAAGTCCTCCTTACTAACATCTGGGGGCTTGTGCCAAAGTTGGGAGAGCTGTCCCACAGACGAGTCAAGCAACAGCCTGACATAGACATACTCACGGAATCATACCTTACCGACAATGTCCCAGACACTGCCATCACCATCCCTGGGTATGTCCTGTCCCGCCGGCAGGACAGACCCACCAGAGGTGGCGGGACAGTGGTATACAGTAGGGAGGGAGTTGCCCTAGGAGTCCTCAACATCGACTCCGGACCCCATGAAGTCTCATGGCATCAGGTCAAACATGGGCAAGGTAACCTCCTACTGATGAACACCTACTGCCCTCCCTCAACTGATGACTAGGTACTCCACCATGTTGAACACCACTTGGAGGAAGCACTGAGGATGGCAAGGGCTCAAAATGTACTCTGGGTGGGGGACTTCAATGTCCATCACCAAGAGTGGCTCAGTAGCACCACTACTGACCGAGCTGGCTGAGTCCTAAAGGACATAGGTGCTAGACTGGGTATGCAGCAGGTGGTGAGGGAACCAACAAGAGGGAAAAACATACTTGACCTCGTCCTCCCCAATCTGCTTGCTGCAAATGTGTCTGTCCATGACTGTATTGGTAGGAGTGACCACCACACAGTCCTTGTGGAGACGAGGTCTCACCTTCACATTGAGGATACTCTCCATCGTGTTATGTGGCACTACCACCGTGCTAAATGGGATAGATTTTGAACAGATCTAGCAATGCAAAACTGGGCATCCATGAGGCGCTGTGGGCCATCAGCAGCAGCAGAATTGTACTCAACCACAATCTGTATTCTCATGACCCAGCATATCCCCCACTCTACCATTACCATCAAGCCAGGAGACCAACCCTGGTTCAATGAAGAGTGCAGGAGGGCATGCCAGGAGCAGCACCAGGCATACCTCAAAATGAAGTGTCAACCTGGTGAAGCTACAACACTGGACTATCTGCATGCCAAACTGCGTAAGCAGCATGCGACAGAGCGAAGCGATCCCATAACCAACGGATCAGATCGAAGCTCTGCAGTCCTGCCAGATCCAACCGTGAATGTTGGTGGACGATTAAACAACTAATTGGAGGAGGTGGCTCCACAAATATACCCATCCTCAATGATGGGGGGGCCCAGCACATCAGTGCGAAAGATAAGGCTGAAGCATTTGCAACAATCTTCAGCCAGAAGTGCCGAATTGATACTCCATCTCTGCCTCCTCCTGAACTCCCCAGCATCACAGATGCCAGACTTCAGCCAATTCTATTCACTCTGCGTGATGTCAAGAAACGACTGAAGGCACTGGATACTGCAAAAGCTATGGGCCCTGACAATATTCCGGCAATAGTACTGAAGACCTGTGCTCCAGAACTTGCCGCGCCCCTAGCCAAGCTGTTCCAGTACAGCTACAACACTGGCATCTACCCTGCAATGTGGAAAATTGCCCAGTTATGTCCTGTACACAAAAAGGAAGACAAGTCCAACCCGGCCAATTACCGCCCCATCAGCCGACTCTCAATCATCAGTAAAGTGATGGAAGGTGTCATCAACAGTGCCATCCAGCGGCACTTGCTTAGCAATAACCTGCTCAGTGACGCTCAATTTGGGTTCCGCCAGGGCCACTCAGCTCCTGACCTCATTACAGCCTTGGTTCAAACATGGACAGAAGAGCTGAATTGGTGAGGTGAGAGTGACTGCCCTTGACATCAAGGCAGCATTTGACCGAGTATGGCACCAAGGAGCCCTAGCAAAACTGAAGTCAATGGGAATCGGGGGAAAACCCTCCGCTGGCTGGAGTCATACCTAGCGCAAAGGAAGATGGTTGTGTTTGTTGGAGGTCAATCATCTGAGCTCCAGGACATCACTGCAGGAGTTCCTCAGGGTAGTGTCCGAGGCCCAACCATCTTCAGCTGCTTCATAAATGACCTTCCTTCAATCATGAGTTCAGAAGTGGGGATGTTCGCTGATGTTCAGCACCATTCGTGACTCCTCAGATACTGAAGCAGTCCGTGTAGAAATGCAGCAAGGCTTGAGCTAATAAGTGGCAAGTAACATTCGCGCCACACAAATGCCAGGCAATGACCATCTCCAACAAGAGAGAATCTAACCATATCCTTTTGACATTCAACGGCATTATGATTGGTGAATCCCCCACTAACAACATCCTAGGAGCTACCATTGACCAGAAACTCAACTGGAGTAGCCATATAAATACCGTGGCTACAAGAGCAGGTCAGAGTAACTCACCACCTGACTCCCCAAAGCCTGTCCACCATCTACAAGGCACAAGTCAGGAGTGTGATGGAATACTGTCTGCTTGCCTGGATGGGTGCAGCTCCAGCAACACTCAGGAGGCTTGACCCCATCCGGGACAAAGCAGCCCGCTTGATTGGCACCCCATCCACAAACATTCACTCCCTCCACCACTGACGCACAGTGGCAGCAGTGTGTACCATCTACAAGATGCACTGCAGCAACTCACCAAGGCTCCTTCGACAGCACCTTCCAAACCCACGACCTCTACCACCTCAAAGGACAAGAGCAGCAGATGCAAGTTCCCCTCCAAGTCACACACCATTCTGACTTGGAACTATATCGCCGTTCCTTCACTGTCGCTGGGTCAAAATCCTGGAACTCCCTTCCTAACAGCACTGTGGGTGTACCGACCCCAAATGGACTGCAGCGGTTCAAGAAGGCAGCTCACCACCACCTTCTCAAGGGCAATTAGGGATGGGCAATAAATGCTGGCCTGGCCAGCGTCGCCCACATCCCATGAATGGAAAAAATAACTTACTTGCCAACCTCCTTGCTCCATTTGTGTCTCATAGGAACAGGAGTGGGCTGTTCAGTCCCTCGAGCCTGTTCTTCCATTCAGTGAAGTCGTAGCTGATCTGCGACTTAACTCCATATACTTGCTTTTGCTCCATATCTCTTAAGCCCTTTGGCTAACAAAAATCGCTGTCGGTCTCAGATTTAAATTTTACAAGTGATCCAGCATCAATTTCCATTGGTCGAAGAGAGTTCCAAGCTTCTACCACCCTTTGTGTAGAAGTGTTTCCTAATTTCACTGCTGAAAGCTCTGGTTCTAATTTTTAGACTGTGCCCCCTCGTCGTAGACTCCACAGCTAGCAGAAATAGTTTCTCTCTAACTTATCTGTTCCCTTAATATCTTGAACATTTTTATCAAATCATCCCTTAACCTTCTAACTTCCAAGGAATACAACCCTACTTGGTGTAATCTCTTCTTGTAATTTAACCCTTGGAGCCCAGGTTTCATTATGGCAAACCTGCACTGCACTCCCTCCAAGACCAATATAGCCTTCCTAAGGTGTGGTGCCCAGAACTATTCACAGAACTGCAGATGTAGTCTAACCAAGGCATTGTATATTGCTGAATCAAGACTTCTATCCTCTTGTATTCTAGTCCTCTAGATATGAAGGCTGGCATTACATAGTCTTTTTGATTATTTTCTGAACCTGTTCATGGCATTTTAATCCATGTACCTGGGCCCCAAGTCTTTTTGGACATGGGATCCTTCTAGCTTTACACCCTATTCATTCTTTTTTGGGTATGAAGTGAATGGCCTCATATTGGCCTACATTGAAATCCATTTACCACAGTTTTGCCCATTCACTTAATCTGTCAATGTCTGTCTATAATTTTCTGTTTCCAGTTACACTGCTTACATTGCTGCCTATCTTTGTGTCATTGAAAAACTTGGATATGTGGCTTTCTGTCCCATCATCTAAGTGATTAATAAACACCATGAACACAAATCCTTGCGGGACAGCATGAATCACAATTCGAGTATCTGTACCTGTCCATTATTCCTACTCTGCCTCTTACTGCTCAGCCACTTTCTTAACCAGGTCAATAATTTGCTTTCAATTCCATGAGCTTCAACTTCAGCTTTATCAAATGCCTTCTGGAAATCCATGTAAATAATACGTATGGAAAGTTCCCTGCCCAGCACTTCAGTCGCTTCTCAGGCATGACCTACCTTTTACAAATCCACACTGGCTGTTGCTAATCAGCTGAAAAATTTCAAGGTGTTCAGTCTCCCTATCCTTAATTATAGACCCTCGTAATTTCCCAACAACAGATGTTAGGCTAACTGGTCTATAATTTCCTGGTTTTCCCTCCTCACATTTGTTAAATATCAGTGACATGTACAATTTTCCAATCTAAGGGAATGGTTCCTGAATTGAGAGAACTTTGCAGGATTACCGTTAGGGCATCTGCAATGTTCACACTTGCTTCATTGAGAACCCTGGGATGGAAACCCTCTCGTCTTGGGGATTTGACACTCTTCTTCATTACTCTTATTTTGATGAGTCCCTGTCCCTGATTCAATATTAGTTTCCTTGTGATTTCTGACATGCTGACCCCTTCCTCAGCTGTGAATGCTAACACAAAGTAACTAACATGCCTGCCATTTCCTTATTTTAATGGACAATATTACTGTCATCAGTTTTCAAGGGGCCCACATTGTTCCTAACCACACTCTTTGTCATAAAATTGTAATTTTTTTTGTTCGTTTTGCTATCCCTTGCAAGTTTCTTTCCTACTCCCTTTTCGTAGCTCTGACTTTTTTTTTGTCACTATTTGCTGTTCTTTGTATCTTGCCTATTTGCCACGATCCATGATATTTTTTGCATTCTTGTATGCTTCATCTTGTGGTTTTAGGTCGTCTCTTTCCTCTTTAGTGATCGATGGCTTTTTTTGGCAAGTAGAGTTCTTGCCCTTTAGGAGTATAAACTGATTTTGTATCATACAAAATTATTTTTTGAGCACCTGTTGCTGGTCGTCTACCCCTCTCGCACCCAGGTCAAATAGCAACTTTGGAGAAAGGAAGATGGTTAGATAACATTTCAGGTTTATGACTCTTCATTAGAAGCAGATGATGATACAGATAAACAGCTTATGAGAAGGAATAGAGAAAGGGAAAAGGGAGCAGGGAAAATTGACTACATCCACAGGAAAAGCAAAAGCATGATCTGTAAAGTGGATTGGTGGAGATGAGATTAAATGGCATAAGTAGTAATGGTGCAAGGCAAAAGAAGGGTTGGTCAAAGAAATCAGAACAAAGAATATCTACCCCAGAGGATGTGTGAATGGCTTATGCAGAATAGCAGGGGGTGAGAAATTCATGGAAAAACTGGCAAAGTGGGTCAGGCTTCAGTGACCCAGTGATTGAATGAAAAAGCTGGTAGACATGGGGGTTGGGCAGCCCACCAGGGACTGCTGCACAAGAACCAGCTCACAACCTTATCAATCCCTGGAATGCTGATTTAGCCATCTAACATTGTCAACACCTAGTGTTGGAGGAAAAATTGGGGCTGTGCTTACGAGCATAAGAATTATAAGACCCAATAAGACCAAGTTCATCTGGTTCTCCTACCATCCTGATAGCCACATTGTACAGTGATAATGGAGTTGTTGCTAATCACTGCGATCAATCTCTATCAATTAGTCTGCAACACACCCAGACATTAGGTGAGAAAGCCCCCATTTGTGGAGAGCTTTGGTCACCATAGGTCCAAAGTCACCTGTTCTTCCAAGTACACTACACTCGCCACGTAGTGTCTCAAAATATTTGTAAAAAATGTTATCTTAAACAAATCCATCTCATTTGCATTTGAATGAATCAATACTGCTATCCGTCCGAGGAGGGTGGAGTGGAGGGAGAGAGGGGATGGAGGAGAAGAGAGTGGATGGGGGAGGGGTGCAGAAGGAGGAGGTGGGAAGGTGAGGGGAGAGGGCCTAGGAGGAAAGGAAGAAAGAGTGGATGGGGGGGTGATGAGGGAGGGGATGGGGTGCATGAGGGGGGGAGGCGGAGTGGATGGGGGGGTGATGAGGGAGGGGATGGGGGGGTGATGGAGGGGATGGGAGGTGGATGGGGGGGTGCATGAGGGAGGGGATGGGGTGCATGAGGGGAGGAGGCGGAGTGGATGGGGGGGTGATGAGGGAGTGGATGGGGGGGTGATGAGGGAGGGGATGGGGTGCATGAGGGGGGGAGGCGGAGTGGATGGGGGGGTGATGAGGGAGGGGATGGGGTGCATGAGGGGGGGAGGCGGAGTGGATGGGGGGGGTGATGAGGGAGGGGGTGGGGTGCATGAGGGGGGGAGGCGGAGTGGATGGGGGTGGTGATGAGGGAGGGGACGGGAGGTGGATGGGGGGAGGGGATTGTGGAGTGGATGGGGTGCATGAGGGGGGGAGGCGGAGTGGATGGGGGGGTGATGAGGGAGGGGATGGGAGGTGGATGGGGGGAGGGGATTGTGGAGTGGATGGGGTTCATGCGGGGGAGTGGATGGGGGGGGGGAGTGATGAGGGAGGGGATGGGGGAAGGGGATTGTGGAGTGGATGGGGGAGCGGGGGGGGAGTGGATGGGGGAGGGGTGCAGAAGGAGGAGGTGGGAAGGTGAGGGGAGAGGGCCTAGGAGGAAAGGAAGAAAGAGTGGATGGGGGGGGTGATGAGGGAGGGAGGGGATGGGGTGCATGAGGGGGGGAGGCGGAGTGGATGGGGGGGGTGATGAGGGAGGGAGGGGATGGGGTGCATGAGGGGGGGAGGCGGAGTGGATGGGGGGGTGATGAGGGAGGGGATGGGGTGCATGAGGGGGGGAGGCGGAGTGGATGGGGGGGGTGATGAGGGAGGGGATGGGAGGTGGATGGGGGGGGCACAGTGGCGCAGTGGTTAGCACCGCAGCCTCACAGCTCCAGCGACCCGGGTTCAATTCCGGGTACTGCCTGTGTGGAGTTTGCAAGTTCTCCCTGTGTCTGCGTGGGTTTTCTCCGGGTGCTCCGGTTTCCTCCCACAAGCCAAAAGACTTGCAGGTTGATAGGTAAATTGGCCATTATAAATTGTCACTAGTATAGGTAGGTGGTAGGGAAATATAGGGACAGGTGGGGATGTTTGGTAGGAATATGGGATGAGTGTAGGATGTATAAATGGGTGGTTGATGTTCAGCACAGACTCGGTGGGCCGAAGGGCCTGTTTCAGTGCTGTATCTCTAAACTAAACTAAACATCACCGTCTCTGTAGGGAGCCTGCTCCGTAGAAGGGCTCACTGTTTCTGCAGTGTAGTTTTGCATTCACCCACTTCGAACAGACAGTGTCTTCCGGTTCTACTGTTCTGGTTAAAGTGAAAGAGTTTGTCATGGTTGACATTGCTGTTTTTAGGATTCCAGAGGGCTCGATAAACAGATCACTACTCAATCTTTTCTTCAAGTGAGAATAGGCCCAATTTACATAATTGCTCATAATTTAATCAGTCCATTCCCTCAATCATTCTAGTTGCTCTATTTTGTATCCTTTCAATAACTGCAATATCCTTTCTGTACTGTAGTCACGAGAACTGTACACAAATGGTGCCACACCAATGATTGATAAAGGGGCAGGATTGCCTCACTATATCAGCTCAATATTGACCTTAATATATCCAGCAACTGATTTGCTTTACTCACTGCCACCAGGTATTATTGCAGTAGCTTCCATTTATTGTCAATCAGGATCACCAGACCTCTTTCACTTCCCACGCACATTACCGTTCATAGACTTACTTCAGACTTGAAGTTATTTTATATGTTCAGGCCAAAAAACTGCCAGTTATCTAGTAAAAAGTTGAGAGGCAGTTCCTTGAGCTTCATTGCATCAGTGTAAAACCTAAGGTCAGAGTTGTAGTGGGATAGAGAGTTAAACTAGCAAACAGTTGGGGTGCCAGGGTTGGACTTGCAGACAGAATGCATGTGCTCGGCAAAGTGATCAATCAATTTTGCACTAGTGTAGAGCAGACTGCCCTATGAGCAGTATACTAGTTTGGAAAGAAAGTCACCTTCTCACCTGGAAGGAGAGTTTGGGGTGGTATGCAAGGAGGTGCAAGGCAGGGTTGCATGATTAGTAGAGTTGGTGTTACGATGTGTTGGAGGGTGTCATAGGGAATGGCCTCTTTGAAAAGCTGCAAGTATCAGTATGGGGAAGATCCATTTAGTGGTGGGGCAAGGGGGAGAGGAGTGGTTAAGATTTGTTTGGTGGGAATGAGTTGGAGGTGGTAAAAATGGCAGGGGGTGGTCTGTCAAATGTAGAGGCTGGAGTTTATTTTATTTAGAGATACAGCACTGAAACAGGCCCTTCGGCCCTCCGAGTCTGTGCCGACCATCAACCACCCATTTATACTAACCCTACACTAATCCCATATTCCAACAACATCCCCCTACCACCTACGCTAGGGGCAATTTATAATGGCCAATTTACCTATCAACCTGCAAGTCTTTGGCTGTGGGCGGAAACCGGAGCACCCGGCGAAAACCCACGCGGTTCACAGGGAGAACTTGCAAACTCCACACAGGTAGTACCCAGAATTGAACCCGGGTCGCTGGAGCTGTGAGGCTGTGGTGCTAACCACTGCGCTGCCCAAGTTGTGAAAGGTTTCCCTTGTCCTTGCATATCATTCTAGGAGGGAGGTGAATGGGTGAGAGGAAGTGCAAGTAATAGGATGGACTCAAGTGAGGGTGTGTCAATCACAGCGGAGTGGGCTGTAGGTGTGCAGAAAAGAGATAATCCAACCTTTCTGCACAAATGCATGATATGCACATGCTAACTTCCCTCCCGATCTCCCTCCCTGTTCTCTCCCCCACCCCCAACCAAAACGCATGCCAGCGGCCCCCAATGCACCAATCCCTGTGTGAGCCCTCCCCGGTCCCTCTTCGCTGTCACACCGCTCCCCCCTCCTCCTATCCTTTTCAGTCCTAATATTTCTATCATTGTTTTTACAGAACTCTATAGCTACACAGAGGGTCCTGAGCTTCAGCTGAACAGGAAATGCTTTGAAGATGAATTCAAGACTCATGGTAATTTTTTTATTATTTGTTCTTTGGATGTTACTGTCGCTAGCAAGGCCAGCATGTATTGTTCAATGCTGATTGGCCTTGAGAAGGTGGTGAGAAGCAGCCTTATTGAAGTGCTGCAGTTTACCGACAATGCTGTTGGGAAGGGGGTTCCAGGATTTTGACCTAGCGACAGTGAAGGAATGGCGATGTAGTTCCAAATTAGGGTGGTGAGTGACTTGGAGAGGATCTTGCAGGTGGTGGTGTTCCCATGCTGCCCTTGTGCTTCTAGATGGTAGAAGTCGCCGGTTTGGAAGCTGCTGTCGAAGGAGTCTTGGTGAATTGCTGTAGTGCATTTTGTAGGTGGTAGACACTGCTGCCACTGTGCACCAGTGGTGAAAGGAGTGATTATTTAAGATGGATGGGTTGCTGATCAAGTGGGCTGCTTTGCCTTGGATGGTGTCAAGTTTCTTGAGAGTTGTTGGAGCTACACTCATCCAGGCAAGTGGTGAGAATTCCATCGCACTTCTGACTTTTGCCTTGTAGATGTTGGACAGGATTTCTTGAGTCAGGAAGTGAGTTACTCGCTGCAGAATTCCCAGACTCTGACCACCTCCAGTTAATTATCTGGTCAATGGTAACCCTGGTTATTGATGATGGGGGTTTCAGCAATGGTAATGCTGTTGAAGTTCATGGGGAAATGGTTGCATACTCTCTTGATGATTGTCATTGCCTGGCATTTGTGTGGTGTGAATGTCACTTGCCACTTATCATCCCAAACCTGAACGTTGTCCAGGTCTTGCTGCATGTGGGCATGGACTGCTTCAGTATCTAAGGAGTTGTGAATGCTACTGAACACTGTGAACATCCCCACTTCTGACTACCTGTTGGAGGGAAGGTCATTGATGAAGCAGCTGAAGGTGGTTGGGCCTAGGATACTACTGTGCAGAACTCCTGCAACAATGTCCTGGCGCTGAGATTATTGGACTCTGACATCCACAACCATCATTCTTTGTACTAGGTATGACTCCAATCAGTGGAGAGTTTTCCCCCTGAATCTTTGATGCCTCCTCCTGTTGGCTGTTTAATTGTGCACACCATTCATGACTGGATGTCGCAGAACTTGAATCTCGTTAGTTGATTGTGGGATTGCTTAGCTCTTTCTATAGCATGCTGCTTCCACTGCTAAACACACACACTTAGCAATGTATTGCCTTTTGATAAATACAAGCATTGCGTATATAAATTGATGGTGAACTTCATCTCAAAGACTGCTTACTTTGATGGCTGTTTAACAATGATCCTAATCATATTTTTATGATTTTTGTCTCAACTAGTCTTTAATTCATCACTTTTTAAAAATCTTTCTAGGGAATAATTTATTTTGCACTCTTTCCGTGTCATACTTCATGATTTCCCAGTGCTGGTCTGTCAACCTGTTAGCAGATTGTCTTGCCTTTTTAATTCAGGCCAGCTCCCTTTTTATCTCTCTGAACTTAGCCTTTCTTCAGTCCAGAATTGTTATCTTTGATTCCTTATCCTTTTTTCCTCTTGCATTTAACATAACTGTAGTGTCTTACTCTTGCATCAACTATTTTCTCCACTTCATTTCTCAGAACAAAATCAAATAAAGGTTTTTTCCCTGTTGAACTGTAAATGTGCTGATGCGTTCGTTCAAAAGCATTCTCAGCTTTGACCATATGTGTTATCTTTTATTCCATTCTATCTTGGAATAGTTAGCATCAATCAATATTAATTCCCTAGCGCTCTTGCATATCTGAAATTGTCTGCATATTTCCATTGCATCTCCATTTTTTGGACTGTAGTGCACTTTGAAAATTGTACAATATCCTTTCCTATTTTTTAAATCCATTATTTATTTTGTCTTAACCTTTATTACACTGTCTAATATGTTAGCCACTACCTACATGTGGCTAATTGGTATTACAGATGTGGCTCATTCAATTTTAATTATTGAGTAAAACTGAGCTGGTAGGTGATTAGTGAGTTTTAAAGTTTTTAACTCTGAATTAGGGCAGTGGTTTAAACTATGACTGGGAAGCTATAAAGTAATAAATTTACAGTTTTGTTTAATAAAATTTCAGTTGGTTTCAGTATAACAGCAGGTCTAAAGGCGTAAATTAAGATTAATAGATTATACTAGCTAAAATATATAAGTGGGAATAGGGATTTTTTTTCTTAGTTCATGAATAGGCAGCTGAAACCTGTTGCTTGCAATGTCTGTGTCATGTGAGAACTTTAGAACACTTGTGTCTTGGTGGACTACATGTGCAAGAATTGTCAGCTGCTTGAGCTCGGGCTCAGGATTTCCGAGCTTGAGGGACAGCTGGAGTCACTGTGGAGCAACATGAAGGATGAGAGTTTCCTGGCGTGTACGTTGCAGGAGGTGGTCACCCGACAGACCGAGAGAGCCAGTAAGGATTTGTAAAAAGCAGATTATGCTTGACTAATCTAATCGAATTTTTTGATGAAGTAACAGAATAGTTTAATGAAGGGAAAGCAATAGATGTTGTCGGTATGAATTTTATGAAAGCGTTTGACAAAGTACCACATAAAAGGCTGATTAACAAAATTGATTTTCATGGAATAGGAGGGTCAATGTCAGCTTAGATAAAAAAAAAAAAATTGGCAGTAGGACAGAAAACAGCAAGTCATGGTAACTAGTTGGTTTTTCCAGACTGGAGGATGGTAGACAGTGATGTTCTCCAAGGTTCTGTGCTAGAACCACTGCTTTTTTTGACATCTTTATGTTATTTGGATATTCGAATACAGACTAAAATTTCAAAATTAGCTGATACCAAATTTGGAAGTGTGGCAGACAGTGAGGATGATACCAATTGACTGCAACAGGACGTAGGCAAGCAGAATGTACAGTCAAGTGCCAGATCGATTTTAATAGAGAAGTGTGAGGTGATACATTTTGTTAGGGATAGGGAGAGGCAATATAGACTAAATGGACAGCTCTAAAGAGCGTATAGGTATATAGGGACCTCGGGGTTTATGTGCATTGATCTTTGAAGGTGGCAGGACATACTGAGAGGTTAGTAAAGCATATGGTATTTTGAGCTTCATAAATAGAGGTATTGAGTATAAAAGCAGGGAAGTTATGCTGACCCTTGTAGTATTGTGTCCAGTTCTGGTCGTCTCACTTTAGGAAGGATATGAGGGTCCTTGAGAGGGAGCAGAGGAGATTTACTAGAATGGTTCCAGGGATGAGGAAGTTTAGGTTAGGTTGGAGAAGCTGAGGTTGTTCTCCTTGGAGCAAAAGAGATTGAGGGGAGATTGGATAGAGGTGTACAAGATTATGACCGATTTAGATAAGATGGTCAAAGAAAAGCTGTCCTCATTAGCTGATAGCACAAGGACTAGGGGAGACAGATTTAAGGTTTTGGGCAAGAGATGCAGTGGAGATCTGAGGAAATTTTTTATGCAGCGAGTGCTAAGGACCTAGAACCTACTGCCTAAGAGAGCGATGGAAGCACAGATGAATGGTTTCAAAAGGAAATTGGGCATTTGAGGGAAATAAACTTGCAGAGCTACAAGGATAAAGCAGAGGGATGGATTGGATTGATGTACAGAGAGCCGCATGGATTAGATGTGCAGAGTGACCACCTTCTGTGCTGTTACGACTCTGATTCTATAAGATTCTTGCCTAAGAACATAAGAAATAGAAGCAGGAGTTAGGCCATCTGGCCCCTCAAACCTGTTCTGCCATTCAATATGATAATGTGACCTGTCTCAACTCCACTTTATCGCTTGTGCCCCATATCCCTTGATTCCAAGAAAGCAAAAATCTATCTATCACAGCATTGAATATGCTCAATGATGGAGCATCCGCTGCCTCCTTCTATGCTGTAACCATTCTACAATTTTATTATATGATTCTAAATGATCAACTGCCTTATCCTCAGGCCCTGCCCCTGTGTTCTGGATTCCCCAGCCAGTGTCTACCCTGTCCAGCCCCTACAGAATCTTGTATGTTTCAATGAGATCACACCTCATTCTTCTTAACTCCAGAGAGGAAGGGTTCAATTTACTGAGCCTCTCGTTATAGGACAACCCTTTCATTTTAGGTATTATTGCTGTGATAGAATCAAAGAAGCACTGGAAATTACAACTTGGGAATAGGCATTTCAGTCCAATCAGTCTGTGTTAGCATTTACCTTCCATATGAGCAAATACTTCTAACATGTTTTCCAGCCCTTCCTGAAAATGTTATAGCCACAAAATTAAGTTCCCAGCCCTGTCTATACTTAAACTGGTATATTACATCTCTCCCTAATGCTTATCATGCTCCAATTTTGTTTTTAATACTTTGTGCATTCACATACACTCCATTTCTGTGATTTGATTCTCATTTTATTCTTGTGACATATGCTGAATTTAATTAAATAAGTCAAATGTTATCATACTGTACTGTTACAGCCAATGATTAAACTAAACTTGGCATTTAAGTGGTCATTGGATAGACATATGGATGAAAATGGAATAGTGTAGGTCAGATGGTTTCACAGGTTGGCGCAACATCGAGGGCCGAAGGGCCTGTACTGCGCTGTAATGTTCTATAGGTTATTTAGCACAGCAGTGCCTTGAAGGGGAAGTGGTGGCGTAGTGGTATTGACAATGGACTAGTAACCCAGAGACCCAGGGTATTGCTCTGGGGACATGGGTTCGAATCCCACCACGGCAGAAGGTGGAATTTGAACTCAATTAATGCCTTTAGGGAAGGAAATCTGCTGTCCTTACCTGGTCTGGCCTACATGTGACTGCAGACCCACTCTTAAATGCCCTCTGAAATGGCCTAGCAAGCCACTCAGTTGTATCTAACCACTACGAAGTCAATAAAAAACCATGAAACCAGACTGACCACCTGGCATTGACCTAGGCACCAGAAATAACCAAGGGAAACCCAGCCCTGTCGACCCTGCAGAGTCTTCCTTGCTAACATCTGGGGACTTGTGCCAAAGTTGGGAGAGCTGTCCCACGGACTAATCAAGCAACAGCCTGACAGTCATACTCAAGGAATCATACTTGACAGACAATGTCCCAGACACACTCATCGCCATCCCCGGATATGTCATTTCCCACCAGCAGGGCAGACACAGCAGAGGTGGCAGCACAGTGGTAGACAATCGGGAGGGAGTTGCCGTGGGAGTCCTCAACATCAGCTCCGGACCCCATAAAGTCTCATGTCATCAGGTCAAACATGGACAAGGAAATGTCCTGCTGATTACCACCTACTGCCCTCCCTCAGCTGATGAGTCAGTACTCCTCCATGTTGAACACCACTTGGAGGAAGCACTGAGGGTGGCAAGGGCACAGAATGTACTCTGGGTGGGGGACTTCATTGTCCATCACCAAGAGTGGCTCGGAAGCACCACTACTGACCGAGCTGGCCGAGTCCTAAAGGGCATAGGTGCTAGACTGGGTATGCAGCAGGTGGTGAGGGAACCAACAAGAGGGAAAAACATACTTGACCTCGTCCTCCCCAATCTGCTTGCTGCAAATGTATCTGTCCATGACTGTATTGGTAGGAGTGACCACCACACAGTCCTTGTGGAGACGAGGTCTCACCTTCACATTGAGGATACTCTCCATCGTGTTATGTGGCACTACCACCGTGCTAAATGGGATAGATTTTGAACAGATCCAGCAATGCAAAACTGGGCATCCATGAGGCGCTGTGGGCCATTAGCAGCAGCAGAATTGTACTCAACCACAATCTGTAACCTCATGGCCCGGCATATCCCCCACTCTACCATTACCATCAAGCCAGGAGACCAACCCTGGCTCAATGAAGAGTGCAGGAGGGCATGCCAGGAGCAGCACCAGGCATACCTCAAAATGAGGTTTCAATCTGGTGAAGCTGCAACCCAGGACTACTTGCATGCCAAACTGCGTAAGCAGCATGCGATAGACAGAGCTAAGTGATCACATAACCAACAGATCAGATCTAAGCTCTGCAGTCCTGCCACATCCAGCCGTGAATGGTGGTGGACAATTAAACAACTAACTGGAGGTGGTGGCTCCACAAATATACCCATCCTCAATGATGGGGGAGCCCAGCACATCAGTGCGAAAGATAAGGCTGAAGCATTTGCAACAATCTTCAGCCAGAAATGTGAGTTGATGATCCATCTCTGCCTCCTCCTGAAGTTCCCAGCATCACAGATGCCAGACTTCAGCCAATTTGATTCACTCTGATATCAAGAAACGTTTGAAGACTTAGCATGAAGAAAAGTTCACAATGTTTCTTAAATGTGAAATATTATACAGGGTTTAATTTTGGATTTTGAGTTCTATACATGTGGTAACAACTAAGGTTATGTTACAGTGGTGTTCCTATCTGTTGCTCACATGTAGCAGAAGTTGCATGTCATTGACAGAAGTTTCAGCAGGGTGGCGCAGTGGTTAGCACCGCAGCCTCACAGCTCCAGCGACCCGGGTTCAATTCCGGGTACTGCCTGTGTGGAGTTTGCAAGTTCTCCCTGTGTCTGCGTGGGTTTCCTCCGGGTGCTCCGGTTTCCTCCCACATGCCAAAGACTTGCAGGTTGATAGGTAAATTGGCCATTAGAAATTGCCCCTAGTATAGGTAGGTGGTAGGGAAATATAGGGACAAGTGGGGATGTGGTAGGAATATGGGATCAGTGTAGGATTAGTATAAATGTGTGGTTGATGGTCGGCACAGACTCGGTGGGCCGAAGGGCCTATTTCAGTGCTGTATCTCTAAAATAAACACTGGATACTGCAAGGCTATGGGCCCTGACAATATTCCGGCAATAGTACTGAAGACCTGTGATCCAGAATTTGCCACGCCCCTAGCCAAGCTGTTCCAGTACAGCTGCGACACTGGCATCTACCCTGCAATGTGGAAAATTGCCCAGGTATGTCCTGTACACAAAAAGCAGGACAGGTCCAACCCGGCGAATTACTGCCACATCAGCCTTCTCGCAATCATCAGTTAAGTGATGAAAGGTGTCTTCGACCGTGCTATCAAGTGGCACTTGCTTAGCAATTATCTCAGTGACGTTCAGTTTGGGTTCCGCCAGGGCCACTCAGCTCCTGACCTCATTACAGCCTTGGTTCAAACGTGGACAAAAGAGCTGAACTCGAGGTGAGGTGGGAGTGACTGCCCTTGACATCAAGGCAGCATTTGACTAAGTATGGCACCAAGGAGCTCCAGCAAAAATGAAGTAAATGGGAATCGGAAAAACCCTCCGCTGGTTGGAGTCGTACCTAGCTCAAAGGAAGATGTTTATGGTTGTTGGAGGTCAATCATCTCAACGCCAGGGCATAACTGCAGGAGTTCCTAAGGGTAGTGTTCTCGACCCAACTATCTTCAGCTGCTTCATCAATGACTAAGTATGGCACCAAGGAGCTCCAGCAAAAATGAAGTAAATGGGAATCGGAAAAACCCTCCGCTGGTTGGAGTCGTACCTAGCTCAAAGGAAGATGTTTGTGGTTGTTGGAGGTCAATCATCTCAACGCCAGGGCATAACTGCAGGAGTTCCTAAGGGTAGTGTTCTCGACCCAACTATCTTCAGCTGCTTCATCAATGACCTTCCTTCAAGAATCAGCTCAGAAGTGGGGATGTTTGCTGATTGCGCAACGTTCAGCACCATTCGCGGCTCCTCAGATACTGAAGCAGTCCGTGTAGAAATGCAGCAAGACCTGGACAATATCCAGGCTTGGGCTGATAAGTGACCAGTAACATTCGTGTCACACAAGTGCCAGGCAATGACCATCTCCAACAAGAGAAAATCTAACCATAGCCCCTTGACATTCAATGGCATTACGATCACTGAAACTGAACTGGAGTAGCCATATAAATATCATGGCAAGAGAATATACAATGGATGGTAGGACCTTGGGGAGTACAGAGGGTCAGAGGGACCTTGGAGTGCTCGTCCATAGATCACTGAAGGCAGCAGCACAGGTAGATAAGGTGGTTAGGAAGGCAAACGGGATACTTGCCTTTATTAGCCGAGGCATAGAATATAAGAGCAGGGTGGTTATGATGGAATAAAAACAAAGTGCTGTAAAAATTCAGCAGGCCTGGCAGCATCTGTGGAGAGAGAAGCAGAGTTAACGTTTCAGGTCAGTGACCCTTCAGAACTGGCAGATATAAGAAATGTAAACGATTTTAAGTAAGTAAAGGGGGGTGGGTCAAGAGTTAACGAAAGAGAAGGTATTGATAGGACAAGGTCACAGAATAGCTGATCAGAAGGTCATGGAGCAAATGCAAACAATATGTTAATGGTGTGCTGAAAGACAAAGCATTAGTACAGATAGAGTGTTAATGGACTGAAAAATAAACAGCTGCAAGCACAAGCATGAAAAAAATTGGGTAGGCACAGTAGAAACAAACTGAACCAACTAAAATAAAATAAACACAAAAAATAACTAAAGATAAAAGTAAAATGGGGGGGCCTGTCATCCTCTGAAATTATGGTTATGATGGAGCTGTATAAAACACTGGTTAGGCCACAGCTGGAGTACTGTGTACGTTCTGGTCACCACACTGCAGGAAGGATATGTCTGCGATGGAGAGGGTGCAGAAGAGATTCACCAAGATGTTACCTGGGCTGGAGCATTTCAGCTATGAAGAGAGACTGGATAGGCTGGGGTTTTTCTTGGAGCGGAGAAGGCTGAGGGGGGACCTGATTGAGGTATACAAAATTATGAGGGGCATTGATAGGATAGATGGGAAGAAACTCTTTCCTTGAGCAGAGAGGTCAATAACTAGGGGGTATAGATTTATGGTAAGGGGCAGGAGGTTTTGAGGAGAGTTGAGGAAAAGATTTTTCACCCAGAGGGTGGTTGGAATCTGGAACACTGCCTGAAGGGGTGATAGAGGCAGGAACTCTCATGACATTTAAGAAGTATTTAGATGAGCAATTGAAACATCATAACATACAAGGCTATGGGCCAAGTGTGGGGATGTGGGATTAGTTTTGGGTGGGTGCTTGATGGTCGGCGCAGGCGCTTTGGGCCGAAGGACCTGTTTCAGTGCTGTAAGACTCTGACTGTAAGAGCAGGTCAGAGGATCGGAATTCGACTGTGAGTAACTCGCCTCCTGGCTCCCCAAAGCCTGTCCACCATCTACAAGGCACAAGTCAGGAGTGTGTTGGAATACTCTCCACTTGCCTGGATGGGTGCAGCTCCAACAACACTCAGGAGGTTTGACACCATCCAGGACAAAGCAGCCCGCTTGATTGGCACCCCATCCACAAACATTCACTCCCTCCACCACAATGGTAGCAGTATGTACCATCTACAAGATGCACTGCAGCAACGCACCAAGGCTCCTTAGATAGCACCTTCCAAACCCGCGACTTCTACCAACTAGAAGGACAAGGGCAGCGAATACATGGGACCACCGCCACCTGCAAGTTCCCCTCCAAGTCACACACCATCCTGACTTGGAACTATATTGTCGTTCCTTCACTGTTGTGGGGTCAAAATCCTGGAACTTCCTTCCTAACAGCACTGTGGGTGTACCTACCTCCCATGGACTGCAGCGGTTTGAGAAGGCAGCTCACCACCACCTTCTGAAGGACAATTGGGGATGGGCAATAAATGCTGGCCCGGTCAGCGACGCCCACATCCCATGATTGAATTTTTTTTAAAAAGCTAGTGATTCATGTATGTCACAACTTTTGAAATTGCTATAATACATTCCCCAAAGTTAGATCATCAGTGGCTTTTCTGCCTACTGTGGAGGTTTGGTGCAAGTACTGTTTGCATCTTTTGAGTTTCATGTTTTAATTTATCATGTCTTTTAAATTTTGGGGCAATGCTACATACTGGATCGCCAATGTGCAGGCTCAAGCCGAGAGGAGTATAGAAAGTGGAGGGATGATAAAAAGGAAATTCGGAAAGCAAAGATATGGCATGAAAGAATATTGGCAAGCAAAATCAAGGTGAACACAAAGATATTTTGTCAATATATTAAGAGTAAGAGGATAACTAAGGAGAGAGTAGGGCGCATAAACGACCAAAAGGGTAACCTATGTGTAGGGGCGGAAGATATTGGTATGGTTCTTAATGAATATTTTGCGTCTGTCTTCACAAAAGAGGTGGCCGATGCAGGTATTGTCGTTGAGGAGGAAGAGTGTGAAGTATTGGATGTGATCAACATTGGGAGAGAGGAAGTATTAATGGAATTAGCATCCTTGAAAGTTGATAAATCACCAGGTCCGGATGAAATGTATCCTAGGCTGTTAAAAGAGGCCAGAGAGGAAATAGAAGAGGGTCTGACAATCATTTTTCAGTCTTCACTGGATACAGGTGTGGTGCCGGAGAATTGAGAATTGTTAACGTCGTACCTCTGTTCAAAAAGGAAGCGAAGGATAGACTGAATAATTAGAGGCCAGTCAGTCTAACCTCAACAGTGGACAAGTTATTGGAATCTTAGAAAGGCACAGGTTAATCAATGATAGTTAGCATGGATTTGTTAAGGGAAGATCTTGTTTGACCAACTTGATTGACTTTTTTTGAGGAAGTAGCAAGGAAGATGAAGGCAAAATACTGCGGATGCTGGAAATCTGAAATAAAAACAAGAAATGCTGGAAATACTCAGGAATGGAAACAAGGAAGATAGATGAGGCTAGTGGAGTTGATGTGGTCTACATAAATTTAGCAAGGCTTTTGACCAGGTCCCACATGACAGACTGGTTAAAAAAAAAATCCCATGAGATCCAGGGAAATGCAGCAAGGTGGATACCAAATTGGCTTAGTGGCAGGAAACAAAGGGTAATTGTTGACAGCTGCTTTAGCGACTGGAAGGCTGTTTCCAATGGCGTTCCGCAGGGCTCAGTACTGGATCCCCTGCTTTTTGTGGTATAAACGATTTGGACATAAATATAGTGGGTACGATCAATAAGTTTGCGGATGACGCAAATCTTGTCTGTGTGGTAGATAGCGAGGAGGACAGCTGGAGGCTGCAGATATTGATGGTCTGGTCAGATGGGCAGAAAAGTGGCAAATGGAATTCAACTTGGGGAAGTGTGAAGTGATGCATTTGGGGAGGTCAAACAAGGCAAAGGAATACACAATTAATGGGAAAATACTAAGTGTAGAGTAAGTAAGGGACCTTGGAGTGAATGTCCACAGATCCCTGAAGGTAGCAGGACAGATCGATAAGGTGGTTAAGAAGGCATATGGAATTCTTTCCTTTATTAGCCGAGGTATAGAATACAGGAGCAGGGAGGTTATTTTGGAAATGTATAATTCATTGGTTAGGCCACAACTTAAGTACTGTGTACATAGAACAGTACAGCACAGTACAGGCCCTTCGGCCCACGATGTTGTGCCGAACCTTTAACCTACTCTAAGATCAAACTAACTACCTACCCTTCATTCTACTATCATCCATGTACCTATCCAAGAGTCGCTTAAATACCCTTAATGTATCTGCTTCTACTACCACCGCTGGCAGCGCATTCCACGCACCCACCACTCTCTGTGTAAAGAACCTACCTCTGACATCTCCCCGAAACCTTCCTCCAATCACTTTAAAATTATGCCCCCTGGTGATAGCCCTTTCCACCCTGGGGAAAAGGTCTCTGACTATCCACTCTATCTATGCCTCTCATCATCTTGTACCCCTCTATCAAGTCACCTCTCATCCTTCTTCGCTCCAATGAGAAAAGCCCTAGCTCCCTCAATCTTTCTTCGTAGGACATGCCCTCCAGTCCAGGCAGCATCCTGGTAAATCTCTTCTGCACCCTCTCTAAAGCTTCCACATCCTTCCTATAATGAGGCGACCAGAACTGAACACAATATTCCAAGTGTGGTCTAACCAGGGCCTTATAGAGCTGCAGCATAACCTCACGGCTCTTAAACTCAATCCCCCTGTTAATGAAAGCCAACACACCATACGCTTTCTTAACAACCCTATCAACTTGGGTGGCAACTTTGAGCGATCTATGGACATGGACCCCAAGATCCCTCTGTTCCTCCACACTACCAGGAATCCTGTCTTTAAGCCTGTATTCCGCATTCAAATTCGACCTTCCAAAATGAATCACTTCACACTTTTCCAGGTTGAACTCCATCTGCCACTTCTCAGCCCAGCTCTGCATTCTGTCAATGTCCCGTTGCAACCTACAACAGCCTTCCACACTATCCACAACTCCAGCAACCTTCGTGTCATTGGCAAACTTGCTAACCCAGCCTTCCACTTCCTCATCCAAGTCATTCATAAAAATCACAAAGAGCAGAGGTCCCAGAACAGATCCTTGTGGAACACCACTGGTCACCGAGCTCCATGCTGAATACTTTCCATCTACTACCACCCTCTGACTTCTATGGGCCAGCCAATTTTGTATCCAGACAGCCAACTTTCCCTGAATCCCATGCCTCCTTACTTTCTGAATGAGCCTACCATGGGGAACCTAATCAAACGCCTTGCTAAAATCCATATACACCACATCCACTGCTCTTCCTTCATCAATGTGTTTTGTCACATCTTCAAAAAATTCAATAAGGCTTGTGAGGCATGACCTGCCCCTCACAAAGCCATGCTGACTGTCTCTAATCAAACCATGCTTTTCCAAATAATCATAAATCCTGTCTCTCAGAATCCTCTCCAATAATTTGCCCACTACCGACGTAAGACTGGTCTATAATTCCCAGGGTTATCCCTATTCCCTTTCTTGAACAAGGGAACAACATTTGCCACCCTCCAATCATCTGGTACTACTCCAGTGGACAGTGAAGATGCAAAGATCATCGCCAAAGGCGCAGCAATCTCTTCCCTTGCTTCCCGTAATATCCTTGGGTATATCCCGTCTGGCCCTGGGGACTTATCTGTCCTCATATCATTCAAAATGTCCAGCACATCCTCCCTCTTAACCTCAACCTGTTCGAGCATATCGGCCTGTTCCACGCTGTCCTCACAAACGACCAGGTCCCTCTCACTAGTGAATACTGAAGCAAAGTATTCATTTAGGACCTCCCCTACCTCCTCCGACTCCAGGCACAAGTTCCCTCCACTATCCCTGATTGGCCCTACCCTCACTCTGGCCATCCTCTTGTTCCTCATGTAAGTGTAGAACGCCTTGGGATTTTCCTTAATCCTACCCGCCAAGACTTTTTCATGTCCCCTTCTAGCTCTCATCAGTCCATTCTTCAGTTCCTTCCTGGCTACCTTGTAACCGTCTAGAGTCCTATCTGATCCTTGCTTCCTCAACCTTAAGTAAGCTTCCTTCTTCCTCTTGACTAGCTGTTCCACATCTCTTGTCATCCAAGGTTCCTTCACCCTACCATCCCTTCCCTGCCTCATCGGGACAAACCTATCCAGCAGTCGCAGCAAGTGCTCCCTAAACAACTTCTACATTTCTGTCGTGCATTTCCCTGAGAACATCTGTTCCCAGTTTAAGCTCCCCAGTTCCTGCCTAATAGCATTGTAATTCCCCCTCCCCCAATTAAATATTTTCCCATCCCGTCTGCTCCTGTCCCTCTCCATGACTATAGTAAAGGTCAGGGAGTTGTGATCACTATCACCGAAATGCTCTCCCACCGAGAGATCTGCCACCTGGCCTGGTTCGTTGCCAAGCACCAAATCCAACATAGCCTCCCCTCTAGCCGGCCTATCTACATATTGAGTCAGGAAACCTTCCTGGACACACCTGACAAAAACTGCTCCATCCAAACTATTTGCACTAAGGAGGTTCCAATCAATATTAGGGAAGTTGAAGTCACCCATGACAACAACCCTGTTACTTCTGCACCTTTCCAAAATCTGCCTCCCAATCTGTTCCTCCGTGTCTCTGTTGCTATTGGGGGGTCTAATGAAAATTCCCAACAAAGTGACTGTTCCTTTCCTGTTTCTGACTTCCACCCATAATGACTCAGTAGACAAACCCTCCTCGACGACTTCCCTTTCTGCAGCTGTGATACTATCCCTGATTAACAATGCCGCTCCCCACCTCTTTTACCTCCCTCCCTATTCCTTTTGAAACATCTAAACCCCGGAACATCCAACATCCATTCCTGCCCCTGTGATATCCACGTCTCCGTAATGGCCACAAATAGTAGTACTGATCCATGCTCTAAGTTCATCACCCTTATTCCTGACACTTCTTGCGTTAAAATAGACACACTTCAACCCATCATACTGGCTGCAACTTTGCCCTGTCAACTGTCTAACCTTCCTCACAGACTCTCTGCACTCGGTATCTGCCTGTTCAACAGCTACCCCATCCACTGATCCGTGGCTCCGGTTCCCATCCCCCTGCCAAACTAGTTTAAACCCCCCCGAAGAGCTCTAGCAGTTCTGGTCACCTCATTACAGAAATGATATAATTGTACTAGAGAGGGTACAGAGGAGATTTACGAGGACGTTGCCAGGACTGGAAAAATGCAGCTATGAGGAAAGATTGGATAGGCTGGGGTTGTTCTCCTTGGAACAGAGAAGGCTGAGGGGAGATCTGATTGAAATGTACAAAATTTTGAGGGGCCTGGATGGAGTGGAGGTCAAGGGTCTATTCACCTTAGCAAAGAAGTCACTGACGAGGGGGCATAGATTTAAAGTGATGGGTGGAAAAATTAGAAGGGAGCTGAGGAAAAACTTTTTCACCCAGATGGTGGTGAGAGTCTGGAACTCTCTGCCTGAAAGGGTAGTCGAGACAGAGATCTGCAACTCATTCAAAAGGAGTCTGGATATGCACCTCAAGTGCCGCAATCTGCAGGACTACGGACCAAATGCTGGAAAGTGGGATGAGAATAGGTGGATTGATCTTCGGCCAGCAGAGGGACCATGGGCCAAGTGGCCTCTTTCTGTGCCTTAATCTTTCTATGATTCTAACCTAATTTCAGGTCCAGCAGTGCGGGTAGGATTGAACAAAATGCCCTGTGGTGGGGAAGGATACATTACAGGCTCCTTTAGTACACTTCTTAGCTGCTGTGCAAACCTGCATTGTGCAGAGGTTTCAGTGTTTGCCTTTTTGACCTTTGGGCCAAACATAAAGGAAGTTTACCTTAAAAAAAAAGTGAGTCCTCTCTTTCCTTGCCATTGGGTCCTCCTGTGCTGCACTTGCTATCCTGGTTGTTGTTTGTATGATCCCAGACAACTGCACTCTTACTTTTTTTGTTGCTGTTTGTTATTGAGAATCACTTGGTCTCTGCTGGCATTGTCTCACTGGTACAGGTTAGATTGTAATCCACCTTGTGAGAACACGCGAGTGTGAAAGTTCCAGGATTCTGCGCCCCTGCAAATGCATTTTCTGAATTTCTGCAATTTAGTGTTATACTTCGCTAATTGAGTGGCTGTTTCTGCTTTGAGTCGTACAGCATAGAAACAGGCCCTTCGGCCCACCGTGTCCATGCCGACCATAATGCCTACCTATACTAATCCCACCTGCCTGCATTAATTCCATATCCCTCTATGCCTTGCTCATTCAAGTACCTGTCCAGATGCCTCTTAAATGTCGCTACTGTTGCTGCCTCCACCACCTCCTCAGGCAGCTCATTCCAGATACCCACTATTCTTTGTGTGGAAAATTTGCCCCTTTGATGTGAATGTCAGGGGCATGATTAGTAAGTTTGCAGATTACACCAAAATTGGTGGTACAGTGGACAGTGAAGAAGGTTGTCTAAGTTTACAACAGGATATTGATCAACAGGGAAAGTGGGCAAGGGAGTGGCAAATGGAATTTAACGCAGACAAGTGTGAAGTGATACATTTTGGGAAGTTAAACCAGGGCACCTCCTCCCTCTCACCTTAAATCTATGCCCTCTACTTTTAGTCACCCCTACCATGGGAAACAGACTCTGGCTATCTACCCTATCTATGCCTCTCATAATTTTATATATCTCCATCATGTCCCCTCTCAGCCTCCTTCGCTTCAGGGAAAACAGACCCAGCGTATCCAATCTCGCTTTCTCACTCAAACCCTCCAAACCAGGCAACATCCTTGTGAATCTTTTCTGCACCCTCTCTAGCTTAATCACATCTTTCCTGTCATGCAGCGACCGAAACTGCACACAGTACTCCAAATGCGGCCTAACCAACGTTATGTACAACTGTAACATGACGTCTCAACTCTTGTACTCAATGCCTCGGCCAATGAAGGCAAGCATGCAATATGCCTTCTTCACCACCCTGTCTACCTGTGTTGCCACTTTCAGGGAACTATGTACTTGCACCCCAAGGTCTTTCTGCTCAACAACACTCCTCAGGGCCCTACCATACACTGTATATGTCCTGCCCTGGTTTAACTTCCCAAAATGCATCACTTCACACTTGTCTGCGTTAAATTCCATTTGCCAATCCCTTGCCCACTTTCCCTGTTGATCTATATCCTGTTGTAACCTGAGACAACCTTCTTCACTGTCCACTGTACCACCAATTTTGGTGTCATCTGCAAACTTACTAATCATGCCCCTTGCATTCACATCCAAGTCGTTAATATATATGACAAACAACAGAGGGCCCAGCACTGATCCCTGCGGCACACCACTGGTCACCGGCCTCCAATCTGAAAAACAACCCTCCACTACCACCCTCTGCCTCCTATCACCAAGCCAATTTTGTATCCAATTTGCTAGCTCACCCTGGATCCCATGTTTTTGAACCTTCTGGACCAGCCTACCATGCGGGACTTTGTCAAAGGCCTTGCTCAAGTCCATGTAGACAACGTCCATCGCCCTGCCCTCGTCAATCCTCTTGGTCCCCTCGAAAAACTCAATCAAATTCGTGAGACATGATTTCCCACACACAAAGCCATGCTGACTATCCCTAATCAGACCTCCTTCTTCTTCTTCTTCTTTGGCCTCCTTGTCTCGGGAGACAATGGGTAAGCGCCTGGAGGTGGTCAGTGGTTTGTGGAGCAGCGCCTGGAGTGGCTATAAAGGATAATGCTAGAGTGACAGACTCTTCCACAGGTGCTGCAGAAAAAATTGGCTGTCGGGGCTGTTACACAGTTGGCTCTCCCCTTCCGCTTCTGTCTTTTTTCCTGCCAACTGCTAAATCTCTTCGACTCGCCACACTTTAGCCCCACCTTTATGGCTGTCCGCCAGCTCTGACGATCGCTGGGAACTGACTCCCACGACTTGTGATCAATGTTACAGGACTTCATGTCACGTTTGCAGACGTCTTTGAAGCGGAGACATGGACGGCCGGTAGGTCTGATACCAGTGGCGAGCTCGCTGTACAAATGTGTCTTTGAGGATCCTGCCATCTTCCATGTGGCTCACATGGCCAAACCTTAACCCTAATCAGACCATGCCTTTCCAAATGCATATAAATCCTGTCTCTCAGAATCCCTTCCAATAACTTTCCCACCACTGATGTAAGGCTCACCGGCTTGTTTCCTGGCTTATCCCTGCTGCCCTTCTTAAATAAAGGCACAACATTAGCTATCCTCCAGTCTTCCGGTACCTCACCCATGGCTAACGATGATACAAAAATCTCTGCCAGGGCCCCAGAAATCTCCTCCCTTGCTTCCCATAGCATCCTAGGATACACCTGGTCAGGCCCTGGGGATCTATTCACCTTAATGCGCTTCAAAACCTCTAACACCACCTCCTTTGTAATGTTGATATGCTCCAGGATCTTTTGTCACAATTGAAATAAAATGTCAGGTTTCAGTTCACTAACTTAGTTGCATTATATGATGTTTCATAGCTCCTCAAATTGTAAATGCCTTGTAACATATTCTCAGGAATGTATTTTTTAAATGTGAGCAGAAGCTGTCCTGCTGTATGATTTTTGGCTATAATATGAATAACCAATACATGCTAATGATTTGTTATGCAGTGAAAGACAAGAAATGGACCGAAGTGGATATCTCAGAGCACCAGACCCATGCCATGAGATTGCTGGATGGCCTGGAGGTAACTGCCAGGGAGAAAAGATTGAAAGTGGCTCGCGCCATACTTTATATGGCACAAGGTAACGTCTAAATAAAGCTGTTTAGATGAATGTATTGTAAATTTACTAATCAGACTTTTTTTTCCCGCAAGTTTCTGTTCCATTAAGGTGAAACCCGTTCCAATTAGAACAACCAGTGTCAGAACACAAATACTGCCAGATGGGCCAGAGCACAAGATACAAAGTAAACTCCTGCTTTGCCCTAACCTCAGTAATCATATGGCAGTAATGTGACATTTTTTTCATTTTCTACAACAGCCAGTTGATTGCTGCATTAGGGCGCTTCTATTGGTCACCTTATCACCTCAGAATGGAATTGAGACTTTTGCAAGTTAATTTCACTTTAATCTATCACAACTGAATTTGAATCCAAACTGTCTGACTTGCTGGATCACATGACCCTTTGCCCATCTGATTTGGTTTCAATGGAATGCTTCTGGGTGGGCAAAACTCCTTTTAATTGAGTTTTTTTTACTGCCAACTTCCTTATCTCAACAGTTTAAGAGCAGCCATGTCTTTCCAAGTGTTGAGTAAGGGAAAGTTCAGTAATATGGCTATCAGTTGCACACAGTGAGATGCGGACTCAGCATTGCGCGTGATCGAGCTCATCAATGTATTTTCCAACCACTGCTAGTTTTTTTTCTCTTTGGTGAATGCAACTATTTTATCCCCAATTAAACTCGTACTCATTCATGGTCATCTCTCGACCTTGTCATCTCACAAGGCTCCTCTATCCCTTTTATGTCTTTCCTAGAAACACATTCTCTGCACTTCCAAATTCCCTACAACCTTGTCTGTGGTCTACTGTTCCCGCTATGATTACGAACATACAAATTAGGAGCCGGAGTAGGCCACTTGGCCCTTCGAGCTTGCTCCGCAATTCAATAAGGTCATGGCTGAGCTGATTGCTCCACATTTCCACCTAACCCAATAACCTTCCATCCCCTTGCTACTTAAGAATCTATCTAGCTCTGCCTTAAACATATTCAAAGACTCTGATTCCACCGCCTTTTGAGGAAGAGAATTCCCAAGAGTCACGACCCTCAGAGAAAAAATTTCTCCTCATCTCTGTCTTAACTGGGCGACCGCTTATTTTTAAGCAGTGATCCCTAGTTCTAGATTCTCCCACAAGGGGAAACATCCTTTCCACATCCACCCTGTCAAGATCCCTCAGGATCGTATATGTTTCAATCAAGTCGCCTCTTATTCTTCTAAACTCCAGCAGATACAAGCCTAGCCTGTCCAATTTTTCCTTGTAAGACAGCCTGCCGATTCCAGGTATTAGTCTAGTAAACCTCCAACGCATTTACATCCTTCCTTAAATAAGGAGACCAGTACTGTACACAGTACTCCAGATGTGGTCTCACCAATGCACTGTATAGCTGAAGCATAACCTCCCTACTTTTGTATTCAATTCCCCTCGTGATAAACGATAACATTCTATTAGCTTTCCCTAATTACGTGCTGTACCTGCGTGCTAACCTTTTGCGATTCATGCACTAGGACACCCCGATCTCTCTGCAACTCAGAGCTGTGCAATCTCTCACCATTTAGATAATATGCTATTTTATTCTTTGTGCCAAAATGGACAATTTCACACTTTCCCACATTATACTCCATTTGCCAGGTCTTTGCCCACTCACTTAACCTATCTATATCCCTTTGTAGCCTCCTTCTGTCCTGTTCACAAGTTACTTTCCTACCTATCTTTGTGTAATCAGATTTACCAACCATACCTTCAGTTAATTGGCCTTTATAAATTGCCCCTAGTATAGGTAGGTGGTAGGGAAATATAGGGACAGGTGGGGATGTGGTAGGAATATGGGATTAGTGTAGGATTAGTATAAAATGGGTGGTTGATGGTCGGCACAGACTCGGTGGGCTGAAGGGCCTGTTTCAGTGCTGTATCTCTAAACTAAACTAAACTAAACTAACTCATTTATATAAATTGTGAAAAGTTGTGGCACACCATTTGTTACATCTTGCCAACCCGAAAATGATCCATTTATGCCTACTCTCTGTTTCCTGTTAGCTAGCCAATCTTCGATCCATGCCAATATGTCAGCCTCTACACTATGAGCTTTTATTTTCTGCAATAACCTTTGATGTGGCACCTTATCAAATGCCTTTTTGAAATCTAACTACAACATATCATTTATCCATAGGCACATGTAACTCCCTCAAAGAACTTCAATGAATTGATTAAACGTGATTTCCCTTTCACAAAACCATGTTGACTCTGCCTGATTACCTTGAATTTTGCAAAATGCCCTGCTGGACCATCTTTAATAATAAATTCTAACATTTTCCCTAAGAGAGATGTTAAGCTAACTGGCCTGTAGTTTCCTGCTTTTTGTCTCCTTCCCTTTTTGAATAAAGGAGTTACATTCACTATTTTCCAATCTAACAGAACCTTCCCCGAATCTAGTGAATTTTGGAAAATTAAAACTAATGCATTAACTATCTCACTAGCCACTTCTTTTAACACCCTTGGATGAAGGGTACTTGTCAGCCCGCAGCTCCAACAATTTGTTCAGTACCCCTTTTCCCTGGTGATTGTAATTTTCTTGAGCTCCTCCCTCCCTTTCATTTCCTGACTTACAGCTAATACTGGGATGTTACTTGTATCCTCAATAGTGAAGACTGATGCAAAATATCTGCTCAATTCATCTGCCATCTCCTTATTATCCATTATTAATTCCCCAGACTCACTTTTTGTAGGACCAACGCTCACTTTGTTAACTCTTTTTTTAAATATCTCTAGAAATTCTTACTATATGTCTTTATATTTCTAGCTAGCTTTCTCTCGTACTTTAATTTTACCTTCCTTATCAATTTTTTAGTCATTCTTTGCTGTTTTTTATATTCTGTCCAATCTTCTGACCTGCCTCCCATCTTTTCTTTAAGTTTGATACTATCTTTAACTGTTTTAGTTAACCACAGATGGCGGGTCCCACTCTTGGAATTTTTCTTTCTTGTTGAAATGTATCTATTCTGTGTATTCTGAAATATCCCCTTAAATATTGCAGCTGCCGGCTGTCCTCACCTTTTGCAGTTGATGCCCTTGTCCTCAGTAAAAGCCCTCAGTCTCTCCCACTCTAACCATTTCCTCTATTAAGTCCTCCATCCTTCCACCCATGAATCCAGAGGGAGCAAATGTAAAACTCCTCACCTCCAGTCTTCCATAAAATGCAAAATTTCATAGAAAATTGCATCATGTGTTCAACACAGAAACAAGTCATTTAGCCTAGCTGGTGCATAATGCTGTTTATGCTCCACATGAGCCTCCGACCATCTTCATCTAACCTATCAGCATGCTTTCTCCCTTGAGTGTTTGTCTAGCTTCCCCTTAAATATATTTATTTCTCAACCGTTCTATGTGGTAGCGAGTTCCGCATTCTTACCATTCTCAGGTAAAGAAGTTTCTCGTGAATTCCTTATTGGGTTTATTAGTAATTACCTAATAGTTTTGGCCTCCTCACAAGTTGAAACTTTTTTTTATTTGTTCATGAGATGTGGGCATCGCTGGCTAGGCCAGAATTTATTGTCCATCCCTAATTGCCCTTGGTGGTGAACTGCCTTTTTGAACTGCTGCAGTCTTTAGATTATGGGTACACCCACACTGCTGTTGGGAAGGGAGTTCCAGAATTTGGACCTAGCGACAGTGAAGGAATAGCCATATAGTTCCAAGTCAGGATGGTGAGTGGCTTGGAGGGAAGCTTGGAGATGGTGGTGTTCCCATGCATCTGCTGCCCTTGTCCTTCTAAGTGGTAGAGGACATGGGTTTGGAAGGTGCTGTCGAAGGAGTCTTGGTGAGTTGCTGCAGTGCATCTTGTATGGTACACATTGCTGTCACTGTGCGTCGGTGGTGAAGGGTGTGAATGTTGAGGTGGTGGATAGGGTCAAGTGGGCTGCTTTGTCCTGGATGATGTTGAACCTCTTGAGTGTTGTTGCCCATCCAGGCAAATGTTGAGTATTCCATCACACTTCTGACTTGTGCCTTGTAGATGGTGATCAGGCATTGGGGGGGTCATTAGGAAGGTGAGTTACTCACTGCAAAATTCCCAGCCTCTGACATGAAGACCAGAACTCTGCATAGTACTCCCAGTGTGGTTTCACCAAGGTTTGATACAAGTTTAACATAACTTCTGTACTTTTCAATTCTAGCCCTCTGGAAATGAATTCCGGAACTTGGCTTTTTTATGGCCTTATTAACCTGCCTGGCTACTTTGAGTGATTTAGTATCTGAATGCCATCTCTTCGCTACTTGCTGATTTGTCTTGTCTCAGTAATTTAAACTATAAATATTACTAATGTTCCTGATCCTTCCTCTTTGTTTACTGTTATTTCTGCCACCTGTCCCACTGCACAACTTAGCATGAAGTTTCCTTCTGTTTGAGGTTGCCAACACCACACAGAGAATACTCACTCTCTTGCAGTCTAATCGTTTTGTACCTATGTTTCTCAAGTCCCCCCTCTTGACCATGAACATGTGTGAACTTAACATTCTATTCCTCAGTGGTATTGTATATGTAAGGATCACATGCTGTAGTGCATATTTTTGGGTAGAATTTTTAAAAGTCAAATAATACACCTTTATTTCACTTGAGCTATTCGCAGCTCCAAACACTTAAGTTTTATTATTTTCAAGGTTGGTGCAGTTATGTAAGCTAAAGCTGAGTTATAGAATCATTCAGCACAGAGGAAGTCATTTGGCCCATCCTGGCTGTGCCAGCTCTTTGAAAGAGCTATCCAATTAGTCCCATTCCACTGCTCTTTGTGGCTCTGCAAACTTTTTTCCCCTCTGATTCTTTTGCCAATTAGCTTAAATCTGTGAACTCTTTTTTTTTTATTCTTTCACGGGATGTGAGCGTCACTGGCAAGACCAGCATTTGTCGCCCATCCCTCATTGCACTTGAGAAGGTTGTGGTGAGCTGCATTCTTGAACCCCTGTAGTCCATGTGGTGTAGGTACACCAACAGTGCTGTTAGGAAGGGAGTTCCAGGATTTTTGACCCAGCGACAGTGAAGGAATTGCGATATAGGTCTATGTCAGGATGATGTGTGGCTTGGACGGGGACTTGCAGATGATGGTGTTCCCAGGCATCTGTTGCCCTTGTCCTTCTTGGTGGTAGAGATCACAGGTTTGGAAGGTGTTGTCAAAGGAGGCTTTGTGAGTTGCTGCAGTGCATCCCATAGATGGTGCACGCTGCTACCACAGTGCACCGGTGGTGGATGATCAAGCGGGCTGCTTTGTCCTGGATGGTGTCAAGCTTTTTGAGTGTTGTTGGAGCAGCACCCGTCCAGGCAAGTGGAGAGTAGTCCATCACACTCCACCAGATTACCGACCCTCATTGAAACAACGGAATAGGAGTGGGTCATTCAGCCCCTCAAGCCTGTTATGCCACTCAGATCATCTTGGTTCCGTAACCCTTAATACTTTTGTCAACAAAAATTGATTCCCTTTTTTAAATTTTCAATTGACCCCAGCCTCAACAGCTTTTTGAAGGAGAAAGTTTCAGATTTCCTCAACCCTTTGTGTGAAGAAGTGCTTTCTGACGTCTTTCCTGAATGACCTAGCTCTAATTTTAAGATTATGCCCCCTTGTTCTGGACTCAACTTTCCCCCAGAGGAAATAGTTCCCTATTAACTCCTTTGATCATCTTAAACACCTCAATTAGATCACCCTTTAATTTTCTATACTCAAAGGAATAAAGCCGAGTCTATGCAACCTGTTCTCATAATTTAACCCTTTTAGCCCTGGTATTCTGGGGAATGTGCTGCACCCCATCTAAGGCCAATATACCGTTCTTGAGGTACAGTGCCCAGAACTGAACATACTGCTCTAAATGGGGTCTAACCAGAGCTCTGTACAGCTGTAACATTATTTCAGTCCTTTTGAGATAAAGACCAATGTTCAATTAGATTTTTAAATGTTTTTGTACCTGTCCGAGATTTTAATGATTCCTGCAGTTGAACTTCTAAATCTTTCTGCCCATCCGCAGTTCCTAACTTCTTCCCATTTAGAAAATGCTCTGATCTATCTTTCTTGGGTCGAGAGTGGATGCACGTAAACCTTCCTACATTGAATTCCATCTGCCACAGTTTTGCTCGCAGTCTGTCAATGTCCCTTTGCTGCTTTCTGGTCATGTCTATACTAACTGTGCCACCTAATTTAATGTCATCAGCAAACTTGGATATATGACATGTCTTCCTTTATCATTCTTTGATTAATGAAAAGCTGGGGTCCAGTACAGATCCTGAGGGTGCCACTAGTCGCCTGCCAATTTGGACACAGACCTTTTAAACACAGAGTTTAATGAATGTTGGGTGAATTTGCTAAATGGAGTTGTGGCGGGAATTTGGTGAGTGTGGGAATTTGGTGCTGGGGAAAGGAGGTGCGGAGTAATTTAAACCGAAGGTCAACAGTGACAACATGGGGGAGGGTGAACAGCCAGCAGTCGTGGTCCACATCGGTGCCAACGACATGGGTAAAAAGAGGACTGCACGATCAGAAGTTATGAAGTTAGATACGAAATTAGCAAGCAGGACTGCAAAAGTAGTAATCTCCAGATTGCTCCCAGTACTATGTGCAAATGAGTATAGAAATAGGATAAAGCAGATGAATGTGTAGCTGGAAAGATGGTGCAGGATGGAGGGCTTCAGATTCCTGGGGCATCGGGACTGGTTTTGGGGGAGATGGGACCTGTATAGGCTGCATGGGTTGCACCTAAATAGAACCGGAACAATTTCCTTGCGGGGCGATTTGCTAGTGATATTGGGGAATGTTTAAACCAGGGCTGTCGTACCTTTTCACGTGAGGGGCTACATTACAAATTTTGTCCTACGTAGGGAGCCGGTAAGCAAATTTCGGAAGGCTAAAGGCATTGGAAATTTATTTACTATTAATCAAAACAACAAAAAGTATGCACTTTTGTGAACTAACTTTAAATTAGAAGATTAATTTACTATGTTGAATGCTGATTTAGTGAAATACATGGCATGGTTTTTGCTTGCACAAGTAGTCAGTGTCTGGCCGCACGCCTGATGCAGCAATCCAGAGTGTTCCAGATAGTGATCGCTATCCTTTTCCCCCTGCCCTTCCCCCCCGACTCCCCATGCCTGTCTCTCTTCTCCCCTCCTCTCTGTCTCTCTTCTCCTCTCCTCTGTGTCTCTCTTCTCCCCCCCCAACCCCCTCAGTCTGCCTCTCTGCCTCTCTGTCTCTCTTTATCTCTCTGGTGCTGTCTACCCCCTGTCTAGCGCTCTCTGTCTCTTTCCCTCCCCTGACACTCTATCTGCCCCAACACCCCCCCCCCCCCCAACAACCACCACCACCTCTGGCTCTCTGTCTTCCCACCACCCCCGCCAAGCCTCCCCCAGCTTTCTGTCTTCGCTCCCCTCCTCTCTCTGGTTCTCTGTATTTTCCCTTTTTCTCTCTGGCTCTCTGTCTTTGCCCCTCCCCTTTCTGGCTCTCTCTCTTGCCCTCTTCCCCCCTCTGGTTCTTCGTCTTCACCCCCTCCGGCTCTGTGTTTCCCCCTTCTCTCTGCCCCCCACCCTCCACCCCGGCTCTCTGTCTTTCCCACCCTCTACCTCCTCTTTCCCCCCCCCCCCCCCCCCCCCACAAGAAATAGGAACAGGAGTAGGCCATTCAGCCCTTCAAGCCTGCTTCGCCATTCAATGAGATCATGGCATATCTTCTACTTCAACACCATTTTCCTGCACTGTTCCCATAACCCTTGATGTTTTTAATATCTAGCAATCTATCGATCTCAGTCTTGAACATACTCAACGACTCTGCCTCCACAACCTTCTGGGGCAGTGAATTCCAAAGATTCACCACCCAATGAGTGAAGAAATTCCTCCTCATCTCAGTCTTAAATGGCCTGTCCCTTATTCTGAGCCTACGTCCCTGGTTCTGGACTCCCCAACCAGGGGAAACATTCTTCCTGCATCAACCCTGTCGAGCCCTGTAAGAATTTGTCTGTTTGAATGAGATCACCTCTCATTCTTCTAAATCCCAGAGAATAAAAGCCTGGTCTATTTAATCTTTCCTCATAAGACAATCCCTCCATCCCAGGAATTAGTTTGGTGAACCTTTGTTCAGTCCTTCGTTGGCAACTATATCTTTCCTTAGGTAAGGAAACCAAAACTGCACACAATACTCCAGATGCGGTTTCACCAATGCTCTATATAATTGCAGTAAGACCTCTTTACTCCTATACTCAAATGCTCTTGTAATGAAGGCCAACACACCATTTGCTGCCTTAATTGCTTGGTGAACCTGTATGTTTGCTTTCAGTTACTTATGAACAAGGACACCTAAGTCCCTTTGAAATTTAACACATCCCAGCCTCTCTCATTCACAAAATACTCTGTATTCCTGTTTTTCCTACCAAAGTGGATAGGCCCACATTTCTCCACATGGTATTCCATCTGCCAAATTTTTGCCCACTCGCTTAGCCTTTCCAAATCCCCTTGAAGCGTCTTTGCATCCTTCTCACAACTCTGTCATCTGCAAACTTGGAAATATTACGTTTAATCACCACATCCAAATCATTGATATCGATTCTGGATAGCTGTGGCCCAAGCACTGATCCTTGTGGTACCCCACTAGTCACAGCCTGCCAATTTGAAAGTGACCCATTTATTCCTACTCTGTTTTTTGTGCATGCCAGCATATTCAACCCCCCCCCACCCCCACCCAAATCCCATGTGCTCTAATTTTGTTCACTAACTTCTTGTGTGTGATCTTATCAAAAACTTCCTCATGAAGTCTCATTCTGAGTGTTTGCAATGGCGTGTCTAGTTGGCTTTGGTCTAACCAAATGTGATCCACCACATCCACCGTGGTTCCTCCTTGTCTATCCTAAAAAAAAAACTCCAACAGGTTTTTTTAGAAATGATTTCCCTTTCATAAATCCATGTTGACTCTGCCCAATCCTACCATTATTTTCTAAGTGTCCTGTTATCACATCCTTCATTAGATTCTAGTATTTTCCCTATGATTGATGTTAGGCTAACAGGTCTGTTGTTCCTTGTTTTCTCTCTCCCTCCTTTCTTAAATTGTGGGGTTACATTTGCCACCTTCCAATCTGCAGGAACCATTCCAGAGTCTATAGAATTTTGAAAGATGACCACCAATGCCTCTACTATCTCTACAGCCACCTCTTTCAGCTCTCTGGGATGTAGATCATCAGGTCCAGAGGATTTATCTATTTTAAGTCCCATTAATTTCTCTAGTAATTTTTTTTGCTAATATCTTGCACTTCATCGTTTATACTAGTCCTTTGATTCTCCATTATTGTCGAGAGGTTTTTAGTATTTTCCTCCATTAAGACAAGCACAAAGTATTTTAGTTTCTCTGCCATTTCCCTATTCCCCACTATAAATTCTCCTGACTCCATAGAAACATAGAAAATAGGAGCACGAGTAGGCCATTCGGCCCTTCAAACCTGCTCCGCCATTCCTTATGATCATGGTTGGTTATCCAACTCAGTAACCTGTTCCCACTTTCGCCCCATACCCTTTGATCCCTTTAGACCGAAGAGCTATATCTAATTCCTTGAAAACATACAATGTTTTGACCTCAACTGCTTTCTGTGGTAGCGAATTCCACAGGCTCACCACTCTGAGTGAAGACATTTCTCCTCATCTCAGTCTTGAAAGGTTTACCCAATATCTTTAGACAAGTTCTGGATCTATAGTTCTGGATTCCCCCACCATCGGGAGCATCCTTCTTGCATCTACCCTGTCAAGTCCTGTTAGAATTTTATAGGTTTCTATGAGATCCCCCCTCACTCTTCTGAACTCCAGCAAATATATTCCTAACTGACTCAATCTCTCATACGTCAGTCAGACTCCGCTTCTATTGGACCCACATTTGTCTTTTCTAATCTTTTCCTTTTTACATACCTATGAAAGCTTTTACAGTCTCTTTATGTTTCTTACTGGTTAACTTTCGTACTTTATTTTCCCTTTCTTAATCTTTTTCTTTGTCCACCTTTGCAGAATTCTGAAATGTACCCATCTTCAGGCTTACCATTTTTTGGCAACTTTATACGCCTCTTCCTTTGTTCTGATACATTCTTGATTTCTTGCGTTCGCCACGGTTGGAACACTGGGTTTTTGTGCATTAAAGAAATGTATTTTTGTTGTAAACTATGTATTAGTTCTTTAAATGTTAGCCATTGCCTGTCCTCCGTCATACCTTTTAACGTAGTTTCCTGATCCACCGTGGCCAATTTGGCCCTCATATCTTAATTTCCTCTGCTTAGATTTAAGACCCTAGTTTCTGATTGAACTATATCACTTAATTTAAGTTCCACCAGCTGCCAGGGTGGGATTTTGAACCTGTGTCCTCAAGGTATGAGCCTCGGCCTCTGGATTACTAGTCCAGTGACATCACTACGTTGCCATGTCTCTCTCTCCCCCTTCTCTCTGGCTGTCTCCCTGACCCTCTGGCTCTCCCCCTCTCTCTTGCCAGGCCTAGGCTGTAAGCCTCGGGCTCACCTACACTTTAATCAGCACGCTGATTGCAACTGCTGTATATGTCGTGACCTGCTCCACTCATTAACCTCCAGGGTCGCACTGCCAAGCCACAGCCAATCACCACGCAGGCATGTGGTGCTCACTGGGAGTTGCTGCCGCGGTTTACGGTTCCATCTGAAGGTACCGGGGCACCAGGAGACTACATTTCCCAGCAGTTGCTCACTCAGCAGGGGCAGCCGATTGTTAGTCATAGAAATCTTTGGCGGGCTGGAAGAAATTGCTCATCCCTGAAGCCAAAAGCAACGGCCGAGGGCAAAAATCGCACAGCAAGAAGGAGCAACGGCCGAGTACAGTTTACATCCGTGGGTCGGATGGGAACCTTTGGGCCGTATGTTGGACAACCCTGGTTTAAACTAACTTGGCAGGTGTGTGGGTACCAAGAGGTAACACTAGAGAGGAATACCAAGGTGCGCAAAATATTGGGAGAGACAGATAGCACTAGAGTAGGAAATAATAAGTTATTAGGTGGGTTCAGAGTAATGGAGAAAGTAATAAAGTCTAAATTAGGTTTACTGTGCTTGTATGTGAATGCACAGAGTGTGGTAAATAAGATTGGTGAGTTACAGTGGAAATATGATGTAGCTATAACGGAGACCTGTCTCAAAGAAGGGCAGGACTGAGTATTAAATATTCCTAGATACAAGATGTTCAGGAAAGATGGGAAAGGAAGGGGAGGGGGAGGGGTGGCAGTGTTGATTAAGAACATTGCCGTGCTGGAGAGAGAGGATGTCCCAGAGAGGTCAAGGACAGAATCTATTTGGCTAGAGCTAAGGAACAAAACATGTGCAGTATCTTTGCTTGGTGTAGTCTGCAGGCCACCAACCAGTGGGAAAGATGTAGAGGAACAAATTTGCAAGGAAATTAGAGAGGTGCAAGAATTATAGAGTATTAATAATAGGGGCTTTAATTATCTGAATATAGACTGCGATAGTAGTGGTGTAAAGGGCAGAGAGGGGCAAGAGTTCCCAGGGTGTGTTCAGGAGAATTTTCTAAAGCAGTATGTTTCCAGTCCAATAAAAAAAGGAGGCCTGGCTAGACCTGGTTCTTGGGAATGAGGTGGGTCAAGTGGATCAAGTGTCAGTCGGGGAACATTAAGGGAATGGTGATCATTGTATCATAATGTTTAGGTTGGCTATGGAAGAGGACAAGGAACAATCCAGAGCAAGAATAATTGACTGGGGGAAAGTTCACGCCGATAAATTGGAATCAAAGTTTGGCAGGCAAAACAGTAACTGAACAATGGACTGCCTTGAAAGAACAGATAGTTCAGGCGCAGTGAAGGTATATTCCTACTAAGGGGAAAAGTAGGGCAAACAAATCCGGAGTAACCTGGATTACAAAAGAGATAGAGCTGAAGAAGAAAAAAGTGTGCTTAGAAGAGATGTAATGGAACCGGAACAATAAGGAGCCCTAGCAAAACTGGAGTTAATGGGAATTGGGGAAAACACTCCGCTGGTTGGAGTCATACCGAGTGCAAAGGAAGACTGTTGTGGTTGTTGGAGGTCAATCATCTCCGCTCCAGGACATGACTGCAGGAGTTCCTCAGGGTAGTGAACTCGGCCCAACCATCTTTAACTGCTTCATCAATGATATTTCAATCATAAGGTTAGAAGTGGGAATATTCGCTGCTGATTATGCAATGTTTAGCACCATTTGCGACTCCACAGCCACTGAAGCAGTCTTTGTAGAAATGCAGCAATACCTGGACAATATCTAGGCTTGGGTTGATAAGTGGCCAGTAATTTTCAAGGAACACAAGTGCCAGGCAATGACTATCTCAAACGAGAGAATCTAACCGTCTCCCCTTGACATTCAATGGCATTACGATTGCTGAATACCCCACTATCAACATCCTGGAGGTTACCATCGAACAGAAACTGAACTGGAGTAGCCATATAAATACCATGGCTACAAGAGCAGGTCAGAGGCTAGGAATCCTGTGGCGCATAACTCACCTGACTCCCCAAAGCCTGACCACCATCCACAAGGCACAAGCCAGGAGTGTGATGGAATACTCTCCACTTGCCTGGATGGGTGCAGCTCCAACAACACTCAGGAAACTTGACACCATCCAGGACAAAGCAGCCTGCTTGATTGACACCCCATCCACAAACCTTCACTCCCTCCACCACTGACGCACAGTGGCAGCAGTGTGTACCATCTACAAGATGCACTGCAGCAACGCACCAAGGCTCCTTAGACAGCACCTTCCAAACCCGCGACCTCTACCAACTAGAAGGGCAAGGGCAGCAAATGCATGGGAACACCACCACCTGCAAGCTCCCCTGCAAGTCACTCACCATCCTGACTTGGAACTATATTGCCGTTCCTTCACTGTCCCCGGGTGAAAATCCTGGCACTCCCTTCCTCATGCACTGTGGGCGTACCTACCCCACATGGACTATGGTGCTTCAAGAAGAAAGCTTACAACCACTTTCTCAAGGGCAATTAGGGATGGGCAATAAATGCTGTCCTAGCCAGCAATGCCACTTCCCATGAACGAATTAAAAAGAGAAACCCCTGCTTAACGAAGTCACCAACAAATTTGTGACAAAGTTGACCTAAATTCAGAGGCCAGCTTCTCTTCCCGTGCATTCAATGGAAGAAGTAGCTTCTTGAGAATTGGAACATGGAACATAAGAACTTGATATCAGGAAAGCTTGTTAATTGCAAACAGGTAATGGATGGACACTGTATTGACTTAATAGGAATTTCAGAAGTGAGAAAGAGATTTGTGATTAAATATGTACCAAAGGATACATTCCAAGTGACTTGAGACATTCATTATTCATTGAGATACCTAAGAAACCTAAAGCAATGGCGTGCAATCAGTTTAGAACTATAGGCTTAATGAGTCATCTCATGAAAGTGATCTTGAAAATCATAATAGAAAGAAATAATAACCGATTTGAAGCAGAAATTGGTGAAACAGTCTGGATTTCGACCTGGAGTAGGAACAAGAGAGGGAATATTTAACCTAAGAACAATATTCAATAAGTATTTTTACGGGAGTGCTTCTATTTTTTGTAAAATATGTTTTTAAGGACTTATAGTTGAATTATGGACATTGATTCATCTGGAAGCTTGAAGAGATGCTGAACTTTGTGTTGTTTAAAAGAGATCACCAGAAGGCTTCCTGGACTTGGTTTGTAAACTAGCCCTTACTGGAAGGCACCTGTTTTCAGATAGAATACCAGCAGGGAGCTTATTTTTGACTTGGGGAAAGATGTTTGCAGAGAAGTGACAGATCAAGGTTTATAGAGGGCAGGAGGCATGTGTCTTGTGGCATTGTTTATGGTTTCACTTCGGACAGTGAGTTGGAGGGTAAACTGCTTGGAAGACTGTTCGTTTTTGCTTGCCAAGCAAACCAAGCTCGTCTCTTTTTCTCTCTTGGAAAGAAACCCTGCATATTCATTGTGTCAGTCTCCTCTTTCCTCCTGTATTTGAAGAAACCCTGTGTATCGAATGCGTTGGAACTAAAACCCCTGTGGCCTCATTTCTGCTCTAAGGCCTATCTGAAGCCTCTGTAGCTGCACTTCTTGGAAAGCCTACCCAAACTGATCCTCAACATCGCCTGGAAAGAACTGTTCTAGGAAGATCCCAGTGACAGCCGCCTATACATATTTGAAATGCCAAACCAAAAGAAGGGACATCTTTCCATTTCATGAGAATTATTCACAGAATTCTATGTACTTCCAGATGTAAAAATTGGAGGTAAGCTTGTAACAAACTTACCGTACGCTGACAACACAGCGCTACTTGCAGAATCAGAAGAAGCTGTACAAAATATTGTAGTTCAAGTAAAATCTCGAAGTTTAGCATATGGGTTGAGTATGAACACCAAAAAGACAAAAAGAATGGCAGCTAGAAGGAATGCATTATGAGAAACCGGAGTGAAGGTTGAAGCAGATGGTGTCGCACTGGAACAGTAGATAAGTTTGTCTATTTAGGACAAATGATAACAGAAGATGGTAGATGCGATGCCGAAGTCAAGAAGGATGTAGAGATAGCCAGAAATAATTTTGTGAAGATGACAGATGTGTTAACAACCAGAAAGCTCAACTTTTAACCATGAAAAAACTCAAGATGCTGCATTCATTTCCTGGATGCCTCAGAAACCTGGATAATAAGTAAAGATCTGTGGAAGAAAATAGAGGCCTTTGAAATGTGGATGCTAATATGTGTGCTTTAAAGTTCCTTATACAGACCATAAGACAAATGAAGAGATGCTTGAAATTGAAAGGCAAAAATAACGTTAAAAAGTGACATCCAGAAAAGAAAATGTCAATATTTCGGCCAGTTGATCAAGGCTAAAAAGCTACAGAAAGAAAAACAAGAAATGCTGGAAATACTCAGCAGGTCTGGCAGCATCTGTGGCAAGAGAAGCAGAGTTACCGTTTCAGATCAGTGACCCTTCTTCAGGTCACTGACCTGAAATGTTAACTCTGCTTTTCTCTCCACTGTTGCTGCCAGACCTGCTGAGTATTTCCAGCATTTCTTGTTTTTCTTTCAGATTTCCAGCATCCGCAGTATTTTGCTTTTATGAAAAGCTACAGAGATCTCTTCTAGAGGACAAAGTGGAGGGCAGCAGAAAGAGGGGTCAACCTAGGCATAGTTGGATGATGGATGTCACAGAGCGGTTGCAGACAAGCTACAGTGGATGTGTGAGGATGGCACAAGATAGACGAGTGGGAGGTACCCTGACAATAGATCTCCTGGTACGAGTAGCTACTAGCTGCAGCAGCAGCATGACAGATGTCAGGTGGATAATACAACTATATCGTCGTTCCTTCACTGTTGCTGGAACAAAATTGTGGAACTCCCTTCCGCATGGCAGTGTGGGTGTACCTGCACCCCAAGGACTGCTGCGGTTCAAGAAGGCAGCTCACCGCCACCTTCTCGAGGGCAATTAGGGATGTGCAATAAATGCTGTCCCAGCCAGCGTTGCCCACATCCCATGAACGAATAAAAAAAAGTTTCTTTACCAAGGAATATGATGTTGCGCAGGTCATGATTAAAGAGAAGATAGTTCAGAAACTAGAACGGTTTAAGCTTGATGAGCAATTGGACAGGCTGTCTATGCTAAAATTGATGAGGCAGGAGTAAAGATGTATTGCTGCAATTGTATAAAGCCTTGGTGAAACTGCACCTGGAGTGTTGTGTAAATTTTGGTCGCCTTTCGAAGGCAGGATATACTTGCTACAGAAGAAGTGCAATGGAGGTACACCAGACTAATCCCTGGGATGGTGGTATTGTCTTATGAGGAGAGATTGCAGAAACTGAACCTGTATTCTCTAGAGTTTCGTAGAATGAGAGGTAATCTCATTGAAACTTACAAAATTCTTACAGGGCGTGACAGGGTAGATGTGGGTAGGATGTTTCCTCTGGCTGCTAAGGCTAGACCAGGGGACACAGTCTCAGAATAAGGAGCAGACCATTTAAGACTGAGATGGGAAAGAATCTCTTTACTCAGGGTGGAAAATCTGTGGAATTCTCTACCCCAGAGGGCTGTGGAATTTCAGTCATTGAGCATGTTCAAGACAGAAATCAATCATAACATAACAAAGAGGAGCAGGAGTAGGCCATTCGGCCCCTCAAGTCGGCCCTGCCATTCAGTAAGATCATGGCTGATCTGCCCCAGACCTCAATTCCTCTTTCGTGCCAGCTCTTCATAGCCCTTAACTCCCCGATGTTTCAAAAATCTATCCACCATCTCTTTAAATACTTTGTGATCTAACCTCCACAACTGTCTGGGGTAGAGAAATCCAGACATTCACTACCCCCAGAAGAAATTCCTTCGCATCTCAGTTTTAAATGTGTCCCCTTATTCTGTAACTTTGTCCCCCAGTTTGAGATTCCCCCACTGTTGGGAACATCTTAACATCTACCCTGTCAAGCCCCTTCAGAATCTTAAAAGCAAAATACTGCGGATGCTGGAAATCTGAAATAAAAACAAGAAATGCTGCAACCACTCAGCAGGTCTGCCAGACCTGCTAAGTGGTCCCCTCAGAATCTTGTATGTTTTAGTAAGATCACCCCTCATTTTTCTAAACTCCAATGAATAAAGGCCTAACCTGTTTAGCCAGTCTTAGAAGTCAACCCCTTCATCCCAGGAATCAGCCGAATGAATCTCTTTTGAACTGCCTTCAATGCCAGTATATCCTTTTTTAAATACGGGGACCAAAACTCTACACAGTACTCGAGATGCGGCCTCACCAAAACCCTGCACAGTTGTAACAAGACTTCCCTATTTTTAAACTCCAAACCCCTAGCAATAAAGGCCAAAGTTCCATTTGCCGCCTTAATTACTTGCTGCGCCTGCATGCTAACTTTTTATGTTTCATGCACAAGAACACCCAGATCCCTCTGTGCTGCACTTTTTTGAAGTCTCTCTGATAAAAACATAGAAGATAGGAGCAGGAGTAGGCCATTCGGCCCTTCGGGCCTGCTCTGCCATTCAAAAAAGATCATCTAATTCAGTACCCTGTTCCCACGTTCCCCCATATTCCTTGATCCATTTGGCATTAAGACATATATCTATCATCTCCTTGAATATATTTAATGACTTGGCCTCCACTGCCTTCTACGGTAGAGAATTCCACAGGTTCACCACCCTCTGAGTGAAGAAATTTCTCCTCGTCTCGGTTCTAAATGGCATAACCCGTATCCTGAGACCGTGACCCCTGGTCTGGACTCCTCCGCCATCGGGAACATCCTCCCTGCATTTAGCCTGTCTAGTCCTGTTAGAATTATATAGGTTTCTATGGGATCCCCTCTCATTCTTCTAAACTATAGTGAATATAGGCCTAGTCGACCCAATCTCTCATCATACGTCAATCCTGCCATTCCAGGAATTGGCGTAGTAAATCTTGTTTGCCCTCCCTCCATGGCAAGAACATCCTTCCTCAGATAAGGAAACCAAAACTGCACACAATACTCCAGATGTGGTCTCACCAAGGCCCTGTATAACTGCAGTAAGACATCCTTGCTCCTGTACTCAAATCCTCTTGCAATGAAGGCCAACATACCATTTGCCTTCCTAACTGCTTGCTGCACCTGAATGCTTGTTTTCACCGACTAATGTACAAGGACATCCAGGTCTCGTTGCACCTCCCCCTTTCCCAATCTATCACCATTCAGATAATCTGCTTTTCTGTTTTTACAACCAAAGTGGATTACCTCACATTTATCCATGTTATACTGCATCTGCCATGCATTTGCCCATTCACCCAACTTGTCCAAATCACATTGGAGCCTCTTTGCATCCTCTTCACAGTTCACATTGCCCCTCAGCTTTGTATTGTCTGCAAACTTGGAAATGTTACATTTAGTTCCCTCACCCAAGTCATTGATATATATTGTGAATAGCTGGGGCGCAAGCACTGATCCCTGCGGTGCCCCACTAGTCACTGCCTGCCACCCGGAAAAAGATCCATTTATTCCTACTCCGTTTCCTGTCTGTCAACCAATTCTCAATCCATGCCAGTATATTACTCCCAATCCCATGTGCTTTAATTTTGCACACTAACCTTTTATGTGGGACCTTATCAAAAGCTGCCTGAATATCCGTATACACCACATCCACTGGTTCTCCCTTATCTATCCTACTCGTTACATCCTCGAAAAACTCCAGTAGATTTGTTAAGCATGATTTCCCTTTCGTAAACCCATGCTGACTTTGCCCAATCTCCATTTAAATAATAGTCTGCCTTTTGATTCTTCCTACCAAAATGCATGACCTCACACTTTCCTACATTAAACTATCTGGCAGGTTTTTGCCCACTCAGTCAACCTATCTATGTTCCCTTGCATATTCCTTATGTCCTCATCACAACATGCCCTCCCACCTATTTTTGTATCGTCAGCAAATTTGGATATATTGCACTCTGCTCCCTCCTCCAAGTCATTAATATAGATAGTAAATAATTGAGGCCCAAGGAATGATCCTTGCGGCACTCCACTGTTTACATCTTTCCAACCTGAAAAAGACCCATTAATTCCGACTCTGTCTTCTGTGTTTTAACCAATCCTCAATCCATGCCAATACATTACCCCCAATACCGTGAGCTCCTATCTTGTGCAATAATCTTTGTGGCACCTTATTAAATGCCTTCTGGAAGTGATGCATTTTGGGAAGTTAAACCAGGGCAGGACATATACAGTGAATGGCAGGGCCCTGGGAAGTGTTGTTGAGCAGAGAGACCTTGGGATGCAAGTACATAGTTCCCTGAAAGTGGCAACACAGGTAGACAGGGTGGTGAAGAAGGCGTATGGCATGCTTGCCTTCATCGGCCGAGGCATTGAGTACAAGAGTTGGGACGTCATGTTACAGTTGTACATAACGTTGGTTCGGCCGCATTTGGAATACTGTGTGCAGTTCTGGTCGCCGCACGACAGGAAAGATGTTATTAAGCTAGAGAGGGTGGAGGAAAGATTCACAAGGATGTTGCCTGGTTTGGAGGGCTTGAGTTATGAAGAGAGATTGGATAGGCTGGGTCTGTTTTCCCTGAAGCGTAGGAGGCTGAGTGGGGACATGATAGAGGTATATAAAATTATGAGAGGCGTAGATAGCCAGAGTAATGAAAGCAAATTACTGTAGATGCTGGAAATCTGAAATAAAAACAAGAAATGCTGGAACTACTCAGCAGGTCTGGCAGCATCTGTGGAAAGACAAGCAGTTAACGTTTCGCGTCAGTGACCCTTCTTCGGAACTAGCAAATATTAGAAATGCCAAAGGTTATAACCAAGTGAGGCGGGGGTGGGGCAAGAGTTAACAAAGGATAAGGTGTAGATTGGACAAGGTCACATAGCTGACCAAAAGGTCATGGAGCAAAGGCAAACAATATGTTAATAGTGTGTTGAAAGACAAAGCATTAGTACAGATAAGGTGTTAATGGACTGAAGATTGAACAGCTGCAAGTACAAACATGAAAAAAAACAGTGGGTAAGCAAACTGAACAAACTGAGATGAATTGAAATAAACAAAAAAAAATGTTAAGAAAAAAAAAAATAACTAAAAAGAAAAGTAAAATGGGGGGCCCGTCATGCTCTGAAACTCAATGTTCTGTCCGGCAGGCTGTAGTGTGCCTAATTGGTAAACGAGATGCTGTTCCTCGAGCTTGCGTTGATGTTCACTGGAACACTACAGCAAGCCCAGGATAGAGATGTGAGCAGGAGGAAGTGTTGAAATGGCAAGCAACTGGAAGCTTGGGGTCCTGCTTGCGGACTGAGCGGAGGTGTTCCGCAAAGCGGTCACCCAGTCTGCGTTTGGTCTCCCCAATGTAGAGGAGACCACATTGTGAGCAGAGAATACAGTATACTACATTGAAAGAAATTGCTGCTTCACCTGAAAGGAGTGTTTGGGGCCTGGGATAGTGAGGAGAGAGGAGGTAAATGGGCAGGTATTACACCTCCTGCGATTGCAGGGGAAGGTGCCATGGGACAGGGACGAGGTGGTGAGGGTAATGGAGGAGTGGACAAGGGTGTCGCGGAGGGAACGATCCCTTCGGAATGCTGACGGGGAAGGGAGGGGAAGATGCGTTTGGTAGTGGCATCACACTGGAGGTGGCGGAAATGGCGGAGGATGATCCTTTGGATATGGAGGCCGATGGGGTGGAACGTGAGGACAAGGGGAACCCTATCATGGTTCTGGGAGGGAGGGGAAGGGGTGACGGTAGAGGTGCGGGAAATGGGTCAGCATGGACGCGGGGAACATAAAAACTGACTCTCAAAGTTTCAATAGGTATGCGAAGAGAAAAAGATTGGTGAAGACAAATGTAGGTCCCTTACAGTCAGAAACGGGAATTTATTATGGGGAACAAAGAAATGGCTGACCAACTAAATGCATACTTTGGTTCTGTCTGCACAAAGGAGGACACAAATATCATACCAGAAATGTTTGGGAACACAGGGCTTAGTGAGAGAGGAACTGAAGGAAATCAGTATTAGTAGAGAAATGGTGTTGGGGAAATTGATGGGATTGAAGGCCGATAAATCCCCAGGGCCTGATGGTCTGCATCCAAGAGTACTTAAGGAAGTGGCCCTCGAAATAGTGGATGCATTGGTGGTCATCTTTCAAGATTCTATAGACTCTAGAACAGTTCCTGCAGATTGGAGGGTAGCGAATGTAACCCCACTATTTAAAAAGGGAGATAGAGAGAAAGGGAATTATAGACCAGTCAGCCTGACGTCGGTAGTGAGGAAAATTCTAGAGCCTGTTATCAAAGATTTTGTAGCAGAGCACTTAGAGAACAGTGGTAAAATCGGGCAGAGTCAGCATGGATTTACAAAAGGGAAGTCATGCTTGACAAATCTACTAGAATTCTTCGCAGATGTAACTAGTAGAGTTGATGAGGGGGAGCCAGTGGATGTGGTTTATTTGGACTTTCAGAAGGCTTTCGACAAAAGTCCCACATAAGAGATTAGCATGTAAAATTAAAGCGCATGCGATTGGGGGGTAGTGTATTGCGATGGGTAGAAAATTGGTTGGCAGACAGGAAACAAAGAGTAGGGATAGATGGGTCTTTTTACGAATGGCAGGCAGTGACTAGTGGGTTACTGCATGGATCGGTGCTTGGACCGCAGCTATTCACAATACACTGATTTAGATGAGGGAACTAATTTTAATATCTCCAGATTTGCAGATGACACAAAACTGGGTGGGAGGGTGAGTTGTGAGGAGGATGCAGAGAGGCTTCAGGATGATTTGGACAAGTTGAGTGAGTGGGCTAATGCATGGCAGATGCAGTATAATGTGGATAAATGTGAGGTTATCCACTTAGGTAGCAAAAACAGGAAGGCATATTATTATCCGAACGGCTATAAACTGAGAGAAGGGAATATGCAACGAGACCTGGGTGTTCTCGTGCACCCGTCGCTGAAAGTAAGCATGCAGGTGCAACAGGCGGTAAAAAAGGCAAATGATATGTTGGCCTTCATAGTGAAAGGATTCGAGTGCAGGAGCAGGGATGTCTTGCTGCAATTATACAGGGCCTTGGTGAGGCCACACCTGGAATATTGTGTGCAGTTTTGGTCTCCTTGACTGAGGAAGGATGTTCTTGCTATAGAGGGAGTGCAGCGAAGGTTTACCAGACTGATTCCTGGGATGGCGGGACTGATGTATGAGGAGAGATTGAGTCGGTTAGGATTATATTCGCTGGAGTTCAGAAGAGTGAGGGGGGATCTCATAGAAACCTATAAAATTCTAACGGGACTTGACAGGGTAGATGCAGGAAGGATGTTCCCGATGGCGGGCAAGTCCAGAACCAGAGGTTATAGTCCAAGGATACGGGGTAAACCCACCAGAGAGTGGTGAGCCTGTGGAATTCGCTACCACAGAAAGCAGTTGAGGCCAAAACGTATGTTTTCAAGAAGGAGTTAGATATAGCTCTTGGGTCTAAAGGGATCAAAGGATATGGGGCGAAAGCGGGAACAGGCTACTCCTCCTATTTTCAATGTTACTATGAAGTGCCTCTGGTTGACTGAACTCTAGCTCTGGATTTCTGACCTTGTGCGACTGGAGTCAATGCAGGCCATACAGGAGGCTGCAAATTTCCTGGAGTGCCCGGTCCAGGAGTTGGTCAGCCCACAGCTACATTGAGTTCGTTCAATTAATAAGTAGGTGGCCATCTGGCAGGGTAGGAAGAGGCAGGCAATGCTGGAATTGTCTGGGAGTGTGACATACTTGAATTGGTTTCAGTGCTGTTCAGAGCACATTCACTGCATTGTGGAGCAAATAACTGCACAGGGGACACAGCAAAGTGGTTATTTGTGTAGAAATGCTGTGGTCAAAACAGATTAGATAAAGGGATAGAGGCATTTTTGCAGTTGCCAACATGAATCTTGCATGGTGTGTTGCCTCTCGGGTGCCAGGGTAAAGTACATCACTGGGTGCAGACCATTTTGAGGGGGGAAGGGAAACATAACTTGGTAGGAAAAGAGTTGAGGTCCTGCAGTCAGTTTCAGGAGCTAAGGAGGAAATTCATGAGCAGGACCTCAAATGTAGCAATCACTGGATTACTCCTAGTGCCACGTGTTACTGAGTTTAGGAGAAGCAAAATAAGCCAGGCTAACGTGTGACTGGAGAAATGAGACAGGATGGACATGTTCATGGTGGATGGGTTGTGCCTCTCAGCTGGGACCAATGTCCTCATGGGCTGATTATCTAGTGCTGTGGGGGAGTGTTTAAACTCATCTGACAGTGGGATAGGCACCAGCATGAAACAGAGAAGGGAAACGAGGTGCACAGGGGATTGGGAGAGACCAGCAGTATTTGAATAAAGACTAGTTCAGAAATAACGTGTGTATTTGGGAAAGGTAGAGAAGAAAAAAAGGAGGGGTGGTGGTATTGATCAAATGTACTGTCAGTGCATTGGAGCGGGGCGATGTACTAGAGTTAAGGAACAATATAGCAGCTTGTACACTGCTGGAGGAGCAGATTGCAGAAAATTGCAAGGACTTTAGAGTAGTTATGGGGACTTTCAATTATCTTAATATAGATTGGAAAAGTAAAAGTGTAACAGGCAAAAAGGAAGTGGAATTTCGTAAATGTGTAGAAGTGAACTTTTTTGATCAGTCTTTTTCCGGGCCACTGAAGAAAAGCAGTGCTGGATCTAGTTCTGGGGAATTAAGTCGTAGGGACATTGTGGCACAGAAGGAGGCCATCTGGCCCATGCTGGCTCTCTGTAGAACAATCCAGTCAGTTCCATTCCCTCACTCCATCCCCGTAGCCCTGCAAGTTTATTTACTTCAAGAGTCCGTCCAATTTTCTTTTGAAATCATTCATCGTCTCTGCTTTCACCACCTTCGTAGGCAGCGAGTTCCAGGTTGTTACTACTCACTGCACAAAAAAGTTCTTCCTCATGTCCCTCCTGCATGTCTTGCCCAAAATCTTAAATCTGTATGATCAGCTAATGGGAACAGCTTTTCGTTGTCCATATTATCTAAAGCTGTCATAATCTTGTGCACCTCTATCAAATCTCCCGACAATCTCCTTTGCTCCTCAGGGAACAGCCCCAGTTTCTCCAACCTTAGTTTGTAGCTAAAGTCCCTCATCCCTGGAACCCATTATAGGAAGGGTAAAACTAGAGAGTGTACAGATGGATTTACCAGGATAGTGCTAGGGGCAAGATGCTATCTGAGGAGGAACTTGAAATACTGATTATTTTGCAGAAAGCTTAGTAGGCTAAGAAAAGAGTTGAGGTTTTTAAGATTGTGCAAACTTTTGATAAGGTGAAAAGGGACAAAGTATTTCCTTTGGATAAAAGTCAGTGACAAAGTGTCATAAATTTGAAATTATTGCCAAAAATGAGGAGAAAGGTTAGAAGTTTCTTCACTCAGGGTTGTTGGAGCAGAGAATGTTTTGCCACAGGGAGACAAACTGTCATATCCCTATTCAAAGAAAAAGAGGATAAATATTTGAAACCAAGGGGGTATCAGGCTCTGAGGATATATTGTGGGAGTGGAATTATTTTAAATTGCCCTAGAAAAGAGCTGCCACAAACATGATGACCTTTTCTGTGCTGTAAACTTCTTTAGTTAACGTGTTCCAATGAAGGGTATGTCTTTTTTTAACTTTCAGGGGCCAAGTAATCTGTGTATTTCATCAGTTTGTGTACCATTTATGTTCTTTGTTTACACGTTGTTTAAGGTTTATTTTGTAAGCGAGGATTTTGCCAATTCTACTTCCTTGACATCCAGATATACTTTTCTCTTGTGCCCTCTACTTTGACAGAATATTAGTCCTTATTCACTCTCCTGCTCTCTGGAATACTCTCCTGAAATTTCTCCATCTTATCAAACTCCTCCCTTGTAAAAATACTTCTATTTGACCATGTCTTTGCACCACTTCCCAAAAATATATTTTTCTCCTGTTTGCTGTTCAATTTTCTATCTACCTTGAGATGTTCGTCTTTGTACATTTATAGAGCACTTTTCACAACCACTGTCTCAATTTTCACACAGCAAACTCTTAGAATCAGCAATGACTTACGAACAGATCTGTTCTTTTGTGATGTGGGTTGAGCGATAAATATTGGCCAGGACTACGGCAATAACTCTGCTGTTCCTCTTTGAAATAGTGCCATGGCGTCTTTTACATCCACCTGAGCAGGCAGACTGGGCCTCAGTTTAACATTTCATCCGAAGATGGCACCTCCATCAGTGTAGCACTCCCTCAGTACTGCAGTGGAATGTCAGCCTTGACTTTTGTGCTCAAGCCCTGTAGTGTGACTTGAACCCAGAACCTTGTGACTCAGGTGACACTGCTACCAACTGAGCTATGGCTGACGCACTGTAGGAAAGCAAGCTGTCCAGAAATTTTGCCCAGTAATGCTTAACCTCCCAAGCAAATTTTCAACCCAATTGCTTCAATGTAGGATGCATTTGGAAATATCTTTGTGTTGATAGTGATTGGATGAAAATCCCTGCATGGCACAATGCGGTGGCCTCTTACCAAGGATGGAGGTCGATTAGGATCTCTGCAGTAACAAATATATTCTGCTAATTCTAAAAGATCAGGTTCTTGGATTAATTGAACAACAGTGAAAATGAGAAGTTCATCACCTAAAAGGAAAGGTTCTGATTTGAATTAACTTTTTTTCTCTCTTTCATACAAACATACAAATTAGGAGCAGGAGTAGGTCACTCGCCCCCTCGAGCCTGCTCCACCATTCGACAGGATCATGGCTGATCTGATTAGAACCTCAGCTCCACATTCCTGCCTACCCCCGATAACCTTTCATCCCCTTGTTTATCAAGAATCTATTCAAAGATTCGCCATAAACGATAGCATTCTATTAGCTTTCGTAATTACGTGCTGTACCTGCTTACTAACCTTTTGCGATTCATGCACTGGGACACCCAGATCCCTCTGCATCTCGGAGCTCTGCAATCTCTCGCCAGTTAGATGATGTGCTTTTTTTATTCTTCCTGCCAAACGGAACAATTTCACATTTTCCCACATTGTACTTCATTTGCCAGATCTATGCCCACTCACTTAACCTATCTATATCCCTTTGTAGCCTTATTATGTCCTCCTTGCAACTTACTTTCCTACCTATCTTTGTGTCGTCAGCAAATTTTGCAACCATACCATTGGTCCCTTCATCCAAGTCATTTACATAAATTGTAAAAAGTGGAGGCCCCAGCACAGATTCCTGTGGTACATCACTTGTTACATCTTGCCAACCAGAAAATGACCCATTTATGTCTACTCTGTTTCCTGTTAGCTAGCCAATCTTCTGTCCATGCCAAAATGTTACCCCTGCACCATGAGCTTTTATTTTCCGCAATAACCTTCGATGTGGCACATTATCAAATGCCTTTTTGAAATCTAAGTACATCCACCAGTTCCCCTTTATCCATAGCACGTTACTTCAAAGAACTCCAATAAATTGGTTAAACATGATTTCCCTTTGACAAAACCATGTTGACTCTGCCTGATTAGCATTTTTCTAAATGCTCTGCTATAACATCTTTAATAATAGCTTCTAACATTTTCCCTAAGACAGATGTTAAGCTAACTAGCCTGTAATTTCCTACTTTCTGTCTCCCTCCCTTTTTGAATAAAGGAGTTACATTCACTATTTTCCAATCGAATGGAATATTCCCCAAATCTAGGGAATTTTGGAAAATTAAAACCACCGTATCAACTATCTCATTAGCCACTTCTTTTAAGACCCTAGGCTGAAGTCCATCTGGGGACTTGTCAGCCTGCAATTGCAACAATTTTCTTAGTACCACTTCCCTAGTAATTGTAATTTTCTTGAGTTCCTCCCTCCCTTTCATTTTCTGATTTACAGCTATTTCTGGGTTGTTACTTGTATCCTCAATAGTGAAGAACGATGCAAAGTACCTGTTCAATTCATCTGTCGTCTCCTTATTTTCCATTATTAATTCCCCAGACTCAATTTCTATAGGACCAACGCTCACTTTGTTAATGCTTTGATTTTTTAAATATCTACAGAAATGTTTACTGTTTTTATATTTCTTGCTAGCTTTCTCTCATACTTTACTTTTTCCCTCCTTATTAATCTTTTAGTTCTTTGCTGTTCTTTATATTCTGTCCAATCTTCTGACCTGCCTCCCATCTTTGCGCTATTATATGCATTTTGTTAATTTTGATACTATCTTTAATTTTTTAGTGGGTCCTCCACTTGGAATTTTTCTTTCTCATTGGAATGTATCTGTTCTGTGTATATCCCCTTAAATGTCTGCCACTGCATCTCTATTGACCTATCCCTTACCCTACTTTGCTAGTTCACTTTAGCTAGCTCTTTTATGCCCTTATAATTGCCTTTATTTAAGTTTAAAATACTAATCTTAGACCCTCTCCTCTTCCTCAAACTGAATGTAAAATTCAATCATATTCTGATCGCTGCTGCCTAGGGTCATTAATGAATCCTGTCTCGTTGCACAGTGCCAGGTCTAGTATAGCCTGCTGTCTGGTTGGCTCCAGAATGTACTGTTCTCAGAAACTATCCCGAAAACATTCTATGAACTCCTCATCGAGGCTACCTTTGCCCATCTGATTTTTCCAGTCTACATGTAGGTTAAAATCCCCCATGATTATCGCTGTACCTTTCTGACAAGCTCCCATTATTTCTTCCTTTATACCCCGTCCTATCTTGTGATTACTGTTAGGGGACCTGTACACCACTCCCACAAGTGATTTCTTGCCTTTATCATTTCCCATCTGTACCCAAACTGCTTCTTCCTGGTTTCCTGAACTTGGGTCATCCCTCTCTATTGCGCTGATGCCATCACTAATTAACAGAGCCACCCCTCCACCTTTTCCTAGCTTCCTGTCCTTTATAAGTGTCATGTACCCTTCAATATTCAGGTTCCAATCTATGTCCTCCTGCAGCCATGTCTCTGTAATGGCTATCAGATCACATTTATTTCTATTTGCACTCTCAGTTCAGCTGTTTTGTTTTGAATGCTATGTGCATTCAGATACAGAGCCTTTAGTTTTGTCATTTTATTTTTATTTTCAGATGCTCATTCTGCATATGATATTTTCTATTTTATTCCTAATTTCCTCTAGTTTCAGTGGGCTAAAGTTCATCCTTGACCAAACATTCAGCTACCTTTCCTCAATCACTCATCATGGCGTGACAATCAATCTTTTATCCCTTTTATCTATCCCTGTCACAGCCACCCACTCACCCCAACTCCTCACCATTGTCTAAAATGCTTGGAACATTTTCTATGCTGAATTGTTATATACACACGTTAGTATTTACTTGAGTAACATGATATTGAAACAAGCTGATTGTGATCCTTTATGCTGTCTTGCAGGTACTTTTGGTGAATGTAACTCTGAGGAAGAGGTTCAACAGTGGATGAGATATAATGTATTTCTGCTGCTTGAGGTTGGCACCTTTACTGCACTGGTGGAGCTACTCAGCATGGAGATTGAGTGAGTGCCGAACTTTCCAGAGTTGCACGCATGTAGGCACTAGGGGTTCATGGTGGGTTGATAAAGTGGAAGTTTGAGACAGAATGAAGTATGTTGTTCTCTGACTGCTTCCTTGGGTTTTGAGCAGCATTTTGATTGGCTGAAGATGGACTGTGGTGAAAGAGCAGGACAGTGGAAGCAATTGGATAGCTTTTTGAAAGAACTGACACAGGTGTGATGGGCTGAATGGCTTTTCTCGTACGGTCTCTTTCCAAGTTCTCTAAGAAATATTGGGAGAAGTGTTGCTTTGGTGCTGTTAGATTGGAAATGTGATGTGCATTTTATGCAAAATGTTGCATTCCTTTTTTGAGAGATTTTGGGGAAAATTCGACTACTTGTAACGCATGCAAAGTTGGTAGAATGACTGCAACATAACGAAAGCGGGCATCAGGATGCGGAACCATATTGAAGTTTATATGCTGCTGGCAGGCTGCAGGTGCAAAATAAGCACCTTATGCAATCGTTGTGGGAGTGCAGAAATTCAGCCAGAAATTCCCATGCTGAGGCAATCGGCGGGTGGGGCTCCAGCAGCTGGAGGAGCACTTCTAGTTCACCTGGCCCCACTGAAAGTTTTTTTTTTTGGCCATTTTGAGAGTGGCCTACAGCATCCCTTTAAGGAATATGAGTTAGGCTACTCAACAACTGGGTGGAGCTTGCACAGTGCAGGCTCTGCCCTTTCATACTTGAAATTTGCAGTTAGTTTCCTAGAACCAGTGTAATTTCTCTATTTGTATTTTTGAGTAGTTTTACACATGTTTTAGAAGGGCAGGCTGCTCGCCTAATCACAGACCAGCTTGAAAGTTGCATTGGGCATGCTCTGGTATCAAAGGGATTTTTCCACTTTCAGCTGCCTGTTTACAGTAGAGAAATGGGCAACTGAGTTGAATGTATTTGCCAATATTATTATATACTTGTATCTTTCTCTAGTTTTTCTCCTATTTCCTCTCATACCCTCTCCGAGTTCCTGTTCAAGAGACCATCTCTTCCTTTACCGCATTTCCAGTAAACCGCTGAGCGAGCAATCAACGTCCCTACCTGACCACCATGCTGCTTAACATTATTCATGGTTGCCTCTACCCAGGTACTGTCCCCTCCCTTTCAAAACCACCATCATAAAAACCCATCTGACAAATTCCAACCCACGACCCATTTGTCCTTGCAAACTACTGTCCCATCTCCAGCCTTCCCCGAAATTGTTGAACGTATTTTTGCCTCCCAAGTTCCTACTCATTTTTCCAGTAACTCCATGTTTGAATCTCTCCAATCAAATTTCTGACTCAGCCACAGCATGAAATGACTTTAATCTGTTAAAAATTACATCCTCTGTAACTGTGGCCATGGCACACTCATGACTTCTTTGCAGCCTTTGATACAATCAACCACATCATCCTTCCAGTTCAGCTCAGTTCCGTCACTTTGTTCCACTGTTTGTAGCCAGAGCAGCTGCAGCCTCTGACTCTCTCCTCTTCCTGACTACATTCTGCCCTTTTGGCGGCCATCACCTGAGGCGGCGCAGTGGTTAGCACCGCAAGCCTCACAGCTCCAGTGACCCAGGTTCAATTCTGGGTACTGCTTGTGTGGAGTTTGCAAGTTCTCCCTGTGTCTGCCTGGGTTTCTTCCGGGTGCACCGGTTTCATCCCACAGTCAAAAGACTTGTAGGTTGATAGGTAAATTGGCCATTATAAATTGCCCCTAGTATAGGTAGGTGGTAGGGGAATATAGGGACAGGTGAGGATGTCGTAGGAATATGGGATTAGTGTAGGATTAGTATAAATGGGTGGTTAATGGTCGGCACTGACTCGGTGGGCCGAAGGGCCTGTTTCAGTGCTGTATCTCTAAATCTAAATCTATGGAGCCAGGTTCCACTTCTGTGCTCGGAACACCCAGCTCTACCTCTTCACACCCTCTCTCATCCCCTCCACTATCACTGTATTGTCAGACTGCTTGTCTATTTTCAATCCTTCACCTTATATAAACTTCAGTTCATGCAAAAGCGCAGACCAAGTCCTGTTCACTCATGAGGTTGAGAGGCCAGCCATTATATCATTTCAATGGTGGAGTCTGGAGGTCACAACCTGATTTGAGGGTTTCAACAACAGATGGTCTGAAGTAGGAATAGAGTCAAACAACATTACAGGTGGAAATGATTGACAGGATATAGTGTTGGAAGATCAGCTCAAGCTCACATAGAACAGTGAGTTTTCCAGCAGTCTGGTTCAATCTAAGGTGGTGGTCGGGAAGAGATGGAATCAGTGGTGAAGGTGTGCAGGTTGTGATGACCTGTCACCTTCTGCACATTTAACTGGAGTAGATTGCGGCTTCTCCAGGACTGGATTTTGGACAAGCAGTCTGACAACGCTGGCAGTGGAAGGTCGAGAGAGGTGGTTGAGCGGTCAAGCTGAATATCATCACAGTGCATGTGGAACCTGATCCTGCGACTTTGAGTTACCATGTGGCAGCAGGCAAATGAGGAAAAGAAGGGAGTCGAGAACAGATCCTTGGGGGACTCTAGAGGTAACTGTGTCAGGGTTGGAAGAGAAGCCATTATCAGAGGTAACAAAGAAAATTACAGCACAGGAACAGGCCCTTCGGCCCTCCAAGCCGACGCTGATCCAAATCCTCTATCTAAACCTGTCGCCTATTTTCTAAGGGTCTGTATCTCTTTACTTCCTGCCCATTCATGTATCTGTCTAGATACATCTTAAAAGACGCTATCGTGCCCGCGTCTACCACCTCCACTGGCAATGCATTCCAGGCACCCACCACCCTCTGCGTAAAGAACTTTCCACGCATATCCCCCCTAAACTTTTCCCCTTTCACTTTGAACTCGTGTCCCCTTGGAATTGAATCCCCCACTCTGGGGAAAAAGCTTCTTGCTATCCACCCTGTCTATACCTCTCATGATTTTGTACACCTCAATCAGGTCCCCCCATAACCTCCGTCTTTCGAATGAAAATAATCCTAATCTACTCAACCTCTCTTCATAGCAAGCGCCCTCCATACCAGGCAACATCCTGGTGAACCTCCTCTGCACCCTCTCCAAAGCATCCACATCCTTTTGGTAATGTGGCGACCAGAACTGCACGCAGTATTCCAAATGTGGCCGAACCAAAGTCCTATACAACTGTAACATGACCTGCCAACTCTTGTACTCAATACCCCGTCCGATGAAGGAAAGCATGCCGTATGCCTTCTTGACCACTCTATTGACCTGCGTTGCCACCTTCAGGGAACAAGGGACCTGAACACCCAAATCTCTCTGTGCATCAATTTTCCCCAGGACTTTTCCATTTATTGTTTAGTTCACTCTTGAATTGGATCTTCCAAAATGCATCACCTCACATTTGCCCTGATTGAACTCCATCTGCCATTTCTCTGCCCAACTCTCCAGTCTATCTATATTCTGCTGTATTCTCTGACAGTCCCCTTCAGTATCTGCTACTCCACCAATCTTAGTGTCGTCTGCAAACTTGCTAATCAGACCACCTATACTTTCCTCCAAATCATTTATGTATATCACAAACAACAGTGGTCCCAGCACGGATCCCTGTGGAACACCACTGGTCACACGTCTCCATTTTGAGAAACTCCCTTCCACTGCTACTCTCTGTCTCCTGTTGCCCAGCCAGTTCTTTATCTATCTAGCTAGTACACCCTGGACCCCATGCGACTTCACTTTCTCCATCAGCCTACCATGGGGAACCTTATCAAACGCCTTACTGAAGTCCATGTATATGACATCTACAGCCCTTCCCTCATCAATCAACTTTGTCACTTCCTCAAAGAATTCTATTAAGTTGGTAAGACATGACCTTCCCTGCACAAAACCATGTTGCCTATCACGGATAAGCCCATTTTCCTCCAAATGGGAATAAATCCTATCCCTCAGTATCTTCTCCAGCAGCTTCCCTACCACTGACGTCAGGCTCACCGGTCTATAATTACCTGGATTATCCCTGCTACCCTTCTTAAACAAGGGGACAACATTAGCAATTCTCCAGTCCTCCGGGACCTCATCCGTGTTTAAGGATGTTGCAAAGATATCTGTTAAGGCCCCAGCTATTTCCTCTCTCGCTTCCCACAGTAACCTGGGATAGATCCCATCCGGACCTGGGGACTTGTCCACCTTAATGCCTTTTAGAATACCCAACACTTCCTCCCTCCTTATGCCGACTTGACCTAGAGTAATCAAACATCTGTCCCTAACCTCAACATACGTCATGTCCCTCTCCTCGGTGAATACCGATGCAAAGTACTCGTTTAGAATCTCACCTATTTTCTCTGACTCCACGCATCACTTTCCTCCTTTGTCCTTGAGTGGGCCAATCCTTTCTCTCGTTACCCTCTTGCTCCTTATATATGAATAAAAGGCTTTGGGATTTTCCTTAACCCTGTTTGCTAAAGATATTTCATGACCCCTTTTAGCCCTCTTAATTCCTCGTTCCAGATTGCGCCTACAATCCCGATATTCTTTCAAAGCTTCGTCTTTCTTCAGCCGCCTAGACCTTATGTATGCTTCCTTTTCGTCTTAGCTAGTCTCACAATTTCACCTGTCATCCATGGTTCCCTAATCTTGCCATTTCTGTCCCTCATTTTCACAGGAACATGTCTCTCCTGCATGCTAATCAACCTCTCTTTAAAAGCCTCCCACATATCAAATGTGGATTTACCTTCAAACAGCTGCTCCCAATCTACATTCCCCAGCTCCTGCCGAATTTTGGTATAGTTGGCCTTCCCCCAATTTAGCACTCTTCCTTTAGGGCCACTCTCGTGGTCTTTATTATATTTGATTAGTTAAGAGTGAAACCAAATGAGAGCAGTCTGAACTTGACTCCAACTTGGTGTTGGAGGAGGATGGTGTGGTCAACTGTGTCAAAGGCTGAAGAGAGGTCAAGGAGTAGGCAAGCCGGGCAGGGGCAGGACAGGGAGCGTGGAAGGTCTGGTCGGCTAAACTGCATTTACTTTAATGCAAGAAGCCTTACAGGTAAGGCAGATGAACTCAGAGCATGGATTGGTACATGGGATTGTGATATAGCTATTACGGAAACGTGGTTGAGGGATGGGCAGGACTGGCAGCTCAATGTACCAGGGTACCGATGCTTCCGGCGTGACAGAGGTGGAGATGAGAGAAGAGGGGGAGTTGCACTATTGATTAGAGAGGACATCACGGCAGTACTTAGAGAGGATATCCCGGGGGGGGAACGTCCAGTGAGACCATATGGGTAGAACTTAAAAATAAGAAATGGGCGATCACTTTGATGGGATTATACTATAGGCCCCCCAATAGTCAGAGGGAATTGGAGGAGCATATATGTAGGGTGTAGGAATTATAGGGTTGTAATAGGTGATTTTAACTTCCCTAATATTGACTGGGACTATCTTCGTGATAAGGGATCAGATGGGGAAGAATTTAAGTGTGTCCAGGATAGTTTTCTGATTTCTGTGGATGGCCCTACTAGAGAAGGGTCTACACTCGACCTCCTCTTGGGAAATGAGGCTGGGCAGGTGTTTGATGTGTCAGTGGGGGAGCACTTTGGGACCAGTGACCATAACTGTTAGTTTCAAGATAGTTATGGAAAAGGATAGGACAGGTCCTCAGGTTGAAGTCCTAAATTGGGGGAAGGCTAATTTTGATGGCATCAGACAGGAACACTCAAAAGTTGAATGGGAGAGGCTGTTTGCAGGTAAAGGGACACCTAGCAAGTGGGAGGCTTTTAAAAGTAAGGTAGGAAGAGTTCAGGTCCGGCATGTTCCTGTTAGATGGAAGGACAAGGCTGGCAGTTTAGGGAACCTTGGTTGACGAAAGATATTGAGGGTCTGGTCAGGACAAAGAACGAGGCATTTGTCAGGTTTGGCAGCTGGGATCAAGCTAGTTCCTCGAGGAGTATAGGGGATGTAGGAGTACACTTAAGAAGGAAATTAGGAGGGCGATAAGGGGCCATGAGATTTCCCTGGCGGATAAGATAAAGGAGAATCCTAAAAGATTCTATAAGTATATTCAGAGTAAAAGGGTAGCGAGGGAGAGAGTAGGTCCCCTTAAGGATCAGTGTGGTAATCTATTTGTGGAGCCACGGGAAATGGGCGAGGTCTTAAATGAATACTTCTCGTCTGTTTTTACCGTGGCGAAGGTCATGGAAGCTAGTGAGTTCAAGGAAGGGAACACCGATATCCTGGAGCATATCAACGTTACCAAGGAGGAGGTGTTGGAGGTTTTGAAGCACATTAAGGTGGATAAATCCCCAGGGCCTGACCAGGTGTATCCTAGGAAGCATGGGAGGAGATTGCTGGGGCCCTGGCAGAGATTTTTATGTGATCGTTGGCAATGAGTGAGGCTGAGAGATGGGATTTATATGCATTTGGAAAGGCAAGGTCTGATTTGGGATAAAAACAAGAAATGCTGGAAATACTCAGCGGGTCTGGCAGCATCTGTGAAGAGAGAAACAGAGTTAACGTTTTAGGTCAGTGACTCTTCTGAAGGGTCACTGACCTGAAAATTTAACTCTGCTTCTCTCTCGACAGATGCTGCCAGAGCTGCTGAGTATTTCCAGCATTTCTTGTTTTTATTTCAGATTTTCAGCATCCGCAGTATTTTGCTTTTATTTTAGTGTCTGATTAGGGATAGTCAGCATGGCTTTGTGCGTGGGAAATCATGTCTCACGAATTTGATTGAGTTTTTTGAGGAGGTGACCAAGAGGATTGACGAGAGCAGGGCGGTGGACGTTGTCTACATGGACTTTAGCAAGGCCTTTGACAAGGTCCTGCATGTTAGGCTGGTTCGGAATGTTGGAACACATGGGATTCAGGGTGAGCTAGCCAATGGGATACAAAATTGGCTTGGTGATAGGAGGCAGAGGGTGGTAGTGGAGGGTTGTTTTTCAGATTGGAGGCCGGTGACCAGTGGTATGCCGCAGGGATCGATGCTGGGCCCTCTGTTGTTTGTCATATAAATGACTTGAATGTAAGGGGCATGATTAGTCCGTTTGCAATGACACTAAAATTGGAGGTATAGTGGACAGTGAAGAAGGTTGTCTAAGTTTACAACAGGATATCAATCAACTGGGAAAGTGGGCAAGGGATTGGCAAATGGAATTTAACGCAGACAAGTGTGAAGTGATGCATTTTGGGAAGTTAAACCAGGGCAGGACATATACAGTGAATGGCAGGGCCCTGGGGAGTGTTGTTGAGTGGAGAGACCTTGGGGTGCAGGTACGTAGTTCCTTGAAAGTGGCAACACAGGTAGACAGGGTGGTGAAGAAAGGGGTATGGCATGCTTGCTTTGGTCGGCCAAGGCATTGAGTACAAGAGTTGGGACGTCATGTTACAGTTGTACATAACGCTGGTTAGGCCGCATTTGGAGTACTGTGTGCAGTTCTGGTCGCCGCACTACAGGAAAGATGTGATTAAGCTAGAGAGGGTGCAGAAAAGATTCACAAGGATGTTGCCTGGTTTGGAGGGCTTGAGTTATAAAGAGAGATTGGATAGGCTGGGTCTGTTTTCCCTGGAGCGTAGGAGGCTGAGAGGGGACATGATAGAGATATATAAAATTATGAGAGGCATAGACAGGGTAGATAGCCAGAGTCTGTTTCCCATGGTAGGGGTGACTAAAACTAGAGGGCATAGATTTAAGGTGAGGGGGAGGAGGTTTAAAGGGGATCAAAGGGTAAATTTTTCACACAAAGAATAGTCGGTATCTGGAATGAGCTGCCAGAGGAGGTGGTGGAGGCAGGAACAGTAGCAACATTTAAGAGGCATCTGGACAGGTATTTGAATGAGCAAGGCATAGAGAGATATGGAATTAATGTAGGCAGGTGGGTTTAGTATAGATAGGCATTATGGTCGGCATGGACGTGGTGGGCTGAAGGGCCTGTTTCTATGCTGTACCACTCGATAACTCTGAGGGAAAATTAGCATGGTCGAGTCAGAGAATGTACTTTGTTACTTTGGTTGCATTAGTTTTCACGCTGAAAGATAGAAACTTGGACTAGTGAATGAATGGTACGTATTTGAATGCCTAAAGTATTAAAAACAAGTTGGAAAGTAAAGAGCATTAATATCAATAGAAGGATCTCATCGTAGCTATTCCAGATGTGCTTGACCTAAAAACTACATGACAAATTTACCATCTTGGAAGTATTTTGTTACGGTTGCCACTTTGGCTGAAGCTAACTTTCGAGGTGCAGTTGCTGCGAAAACCCAACATATGGGGATTGAACCTGATGATTAAGTTGTATGTGATCAAGTTCTGTTTGGTGCCTTTAACAACTGGGCCATCTCGGAAGCTGCATTTCACTGTTCGCACAGTGCTTTGTGGCTCCACTGCTCTTTCCCTCCTGACTGCTGTTAATGTGTATATTTGATTGATGCTTCAAGATAACTGAGAATATCTGGTGAATCGTTTCAGATTTACTGAGTGATTAATTTTCATTTGATATGTTTAAGAATACTTATTTCTGTGTAAATGCTGTTGAGTTCACATTATTAACCTTATGGTGTTACTTTCCAGCAACAGTGCTGCATGTAGTAATGCAGTGAGGAAGCCAGCAATCTCTTTGGCTGACAGTACAGATCTCAGGTAAGTCAGAACAGAATAGATCGAGATGGAAAAAATATTTGGCCTATTGAATTTCTTCCATTTAGAAATATGCACCAGCCCTTCCATTGTGGCATGCCACAGTTTCTTCAATGATTGCAAAGTTTTTGTATCTTCATCTTAACCAAGCTCCATTCCACATGTTACTTTTGTGTGAATAACTTCTTGGCATCAGTCCTAAAGTTATCTTTTACTGACCCGAACCTGCACCCTTTGTTCCTCTATTAGGATTTAGTTTGAAGAAATTTTCTGTATCTATTTTTTCTATTTCATTTACCATCTTCTATACCTCTGGAAAATAATCTGATCTTTTTCCCTGAAGAAAAGACTAAATTTCTCTAGTCTTTCCTCTTGTTTTGGTTCTCTGACTCCAGGGATCAGACTGGTGATTATTTTCTGCACCGCCTCCAGCGCTCACTGCCTCCCTTGTTTCTCGGTGACCGGAAGTGAACACGCTGCTCAAGATGTGGCCTGAGTGGACCATAATACAACTGGTGGCATCCACTTTATGTTCAATACTTATGTGCTCCGTATGCATTTCTTCTGAATAGTCCAGTGCAGTCAACTCATAGTCAGGTTTCTGTGATCCAGTCTCCTGCACTGTCTCGCACAGATCTATCCAAATATGTTAAATGAAAACATAAGCAACCAAGGTGTGTGATGTGTGTATGTTCATACCTTTCCAATTAGTTCTGGCTTTTACAAAGAATTACATAGAATATTAAACACAGAAGCAGACCATACAGCTTCACTGGTCCACGCTAGCATTTATGGTCCTTTCAAGCCTCCATCTAATTATCAGCATAACCCTTTATTTCCTTCTCTTTGTATGCTTATCTAGCTTCCTGTTAAATGTACCTATGCTATTCGAATCAACTACTCTCAGTGGCAGTGAGTTCCACATTCTCACCACTTACTGTGTGAAGAAGTTTCTTCTGAATTCCCTATTTGACTTTTTGGTAACTATCTTATATTTATTGCCTCTAATTCTGTTCTTCCCTACAAGTGGAACAACCTTGCTTCTTCTACACACATTTTAATAACTTTTAAGACCTCTATTTGGTCGCCCCTCAGCCTTCTCTTGTCAAGAGAAAAAAGACCCAACCTGTTTGTCCTTTCCTGATAGATATAACCTCGCAGTTCCAGTATCATCTTTGGAAATATCTTTGGCACCCTCTCCAGTGCCTCGCTATCTTTTTTATAACGTGGCGACCAGAACTGCACACAGTACTCCAGGTGTGGTGAACCAACGTTCAATACATGTTTAGCATAACTTCTCTACTTTTCAATTCTATTCCTTCAGAAATATATTCTTGTACTTAGTTTGCTTTTTTTATGGCCTTATTGACCTGTGTCACAACCTTTAGTGATATGTGTTTTGTACTCCCAAATCTCTTTGCTTCTTTACCTCATTTAGATTCTTCTTTTCCAAGTAAATTGTGACCTAATTTTTCTTGCCAAAAACTAATACTTCACTCTTAGCTATGTTGAAATCATTTGCTAATTACGGGTCCGTTCTGCAAGTTTATTCATGTCTTGTAGTGAGTTTGTGAAAATGAAAGTTAATAAATAACTCTAAAATGTTTCTTGTTGTGAAACTTGGGTGAACGACTATGGACCATAGTGAAACACCATCACCAAGAGTAGGTGAAGGACCACAGTGCAGGGGCATCACCAAGGGTATACCAAGAAACATAGTGCAAGGACATCACCAAGGGTAGACCAAGGAGCACAGTGCAGGCATATCAAGGGTAGACCAAGGATCACAATACAGCGGCATCACCGAGGGTAGATCAAGGACCACCATGCAGGAGCATCACCAGGGGTAAGATGAGGGGCCTAGGCCCACAGTAGAGGCCATCACCAAGGGTAAAGTGGAGGATCCAGAACCACAGTGCAGAGGTGTCAGCAAGGGTAGGTGACGGACCAAGGATGACAGTGCAGGGCCATCAGCAGGGGTAGGTGAAAGCCACAATCACCAAGGTTAAAAAGTATAAGGCTGCTAGCGCATTGTTTTTGACTAGCAACCCAGAGATCTAAGTTCTGCTCCCAGCATGGCAAGTTGTGAAATTGAATTCCATAAATCTGGTAACTTGGGGGTTAGCACCAGAAAAAGTGATCTTGCCATAAAAACATAATTGGCTCACTATTGCCCTTCAGGGACTGCATCAGAGGTGTGAGGTGATGCATTTTGGGAGGACTAACAACTAGGGCGGCGCAGCGGTTAGCACCGCAGCCTCACAGCTCCAGCGGCCCGGGTTCAATTCTGGGTACTGCCTGTGTGAAGTTTGCAAGTTCTCCCTGTGTCTGCGTGGGTTTTCTCCGGGTGCTCCAGTTTCCTCCCACATGCTAAAGGCTTGCAGGTTGATAGGTAAATTGGCCATTATAAATTGCCCCTAGTATAGGGACAGGTGGGGATGTGGTAGGAATATGGAATTAGTGTAGGATTAGTATAAATGGGTGGTTGATGGTCGGCACAGACTCGGTGGGCCGAAGGGCCTGTTTCAGTGCTGTATCTCTAAACTAAACTAAACAAAGCAGAGGAATATACAATGGATAGTAGGAACATAGGAAATAGAGAGGGTCAGAGGGACCTTGGTGTACTTGTCCAGAGATCACTGAAGGCAGCTGCACAGGTAGATAAGGTGGTTAGGAAGGCATATGGGATACTTGCCTTTATGAGCTACGGCATAGAATATAAGATCAGGGAGGTTATGATGGAGCTGTATAAAATGCTAGTTAGGCCACAGCTGGAGTACTGTGTACAGTTCTGGTCAACACACTATAGGAAGGATATGGTTGCACTGGAGAGGGTGAAGAGATTCACCAGAATTTTGCCTGGACTGTAGCGTTTCAGCTATGAAAAGAGACTGGATAGGCTAGGGTTGTTTTCCTTAAAGCAGAGAATGCTGTGGAGGGACCTGATTGAGGTATAGAAAATGATGAGGGGCATAGATAGGAAGAAACATTTTCCCTTAGCGGAGGTGTCAATAACCAGGGGGGATAGATTTAAGGTAAGGGGCAGGAGGTTTAGAGGGGATGAGGAAAGATTTTTTCACCCAGAGGGTAGTTGGAATCTAGAACGCACTGCCTGCAGAGGTGGTAGAGGCAGGAACCCTCACAAGATTTAAGAAGTATTGAGATGAGCACTTGAAACGCCATAGCATACAAGGCTACAGGCCAAGTGCTGGAAAATGGGATTAGAATAGATAGGCTTGATGGCCGGCGTGGACACGGTGGGCCGAAGGGCCTGTTTCTGTGCTGTATAACTCTATGACTCGACTTGACCTGGCCTACACATGACTCATATTCACACTATGGTTGACTAGGGCAACTAGGGATGTGTAGCAAATACTCCTTTGCCAATAACAATTTTTTAAATTATAAGACAAATTGTGAAGTAAAAGTTTGAGTGGATCAAGCTGGGTGTAAAAGGCGGAAAGGGAAAATTTAACAGATCTGTGAAGACTTTGGGTTTGCATAGAGCAGACTAAAGAGGAAAGTTTCTAATAGAAAAGACAATAGAATAATAAAATAGAGAAAAGTGAGATAGAGGGATGAGAAAGGAACCCTTGAATTCCCTCAGGATTAATGGTCTTGCGTACCTTTACCAATTTAACTGGTGTACAGGGCATAATTTCAAAGTTTTCGGATAATTTGAAACTTGGAAGCTTTGTGTACTCTGAGGAGGATAGTGTCGAACTGCAAAAGGATATAGACAAATTGGGTGGAATGGGCGGATCAGTAGCGGATGGAGTTCAATGCAGAGAAATGTGAAGTGATTCATTTTGGTAGGAGGAACATGGAGAGGCGATAAAAAATGAAGGGTACAATTCTGAAGTGGGTGCAGGAGCAGAGGAACCAAGGTGTATATGTGCATAAGTCATTGAAGGTAGCAGGACAGGTTTAGAGAGTGGTTAATAAAGCCTACAGTATCCTGGGCTTTATTAATAGGGGCATAGAGTATAAGAGCAAGCAAGTTATTTTGAAATAAGAACAGAAAATGCTAGAAATACTCAGCAGGTCAGGCAGCATTTGTGGGGAGATGTTGAGTTAATTTTTCAGGTCTGATCTTTCATCAGAAGTTAGGTTGAACTTATATAAGACACTCGGAGAATTGAGTCCAGTTCTGGGCACCACACTTTAGGAAAGATATGAGGGCATTGGAGAGAGTCCAGAAAAGATTCATGAAAATGGTTCCAGGGATGAGAAGACTTCAGTTATGAAGATAGATTGGAGAAGTTAGAGTTGTTTTCCTTGGAGAAGAGAAGGCTGAGAGGTGATTTGATAGAGGTAGTCAAAATCATGAGGGTTCTTGACAGAGTAAATGGGTGGAACTGTTGCCACTCATGAAAGGACCAAGAACGAGAGGACACAGATTTTAAAATCATGGGTAAGAGAAGCAAAAGCGACATGAAAAACGTTTTCAAGCAGCGAGTGGTTAAGGTCTAGAATGCGCTGCCTGAGAGTGTGGTGGAGGCAGGTTCAACTGAAGCATTCAAAAGGAAATGGTTGTTATATGAAAAGGAAGAATGTGCAGTATTGTGGGAAGAAGGTGGGGGAGTGGCACTAGGTGAAGTGCTCTTTCGAAGAGCTAGTACAGACACGATGGGCTGAATGGCCGCATCCTGCGCTGTTACAATCCTGTGATTCTGTTAAGTAATTATAATTATTGGCTTTTATACTGGAAAACCCTACATAAGCGCTTCAGTATTCAGCTATTACAGTTCCTGTATGCTGCTCAATTTAAATTACTGGCACCACCAATGACAGACCTGTAACTTCTGCCCAGTGTTAGATAATTCAAATGTTCTTTGCTGATTCAACTTAAGTTTTGAAAGAATAAGGGTCAGAAGTTTTTGGGTCTGAATTTGGGACAGGACCTAGTGCCTGCTTCCTTTTGCACGTAAGCAGATTGTGCCTGAACTTGCGTATGTACTTCATGTCAACCCCCCTTCGTTTGTGAATGTTAGTGGAAGAGATGGAACTGGCAGGATGATGTCTGCCATCAGAAATCCTGTTAATTTTGTCGTCCGTGCTCCCAGTGCATTTGTGTGATGTCAATGTATTAGCTTAGCAGGACCAGGTCCCAGCAGAAGCTTGCTGCAGCAGTTTGGAATCTGATTTCCTAAATGCAACTTCAAATGAGTAAGTTTTCTTTTTATATTTTCAGGCATCTTTGGCAGCATTGGCCTGCACCTTAGTATTGTTTTGACTACCTCTATAAGGTGCTCTGCAAAATTCCTGCCTCCCCTCATAGGAATGACCCAGACGCAGGGATTGGGCTTCAACAAAAAAAGACTTGCATTTATATAGCATCTTTCGTGACCACCGGATGTGTGTTTTACAGCCTGTGAAGTACTTTTGAAGTGTAGTTACTGTTGCAATGCAGAAAACAGGGCAGCCATTGCATGCAGCAAGCTCCCACAAACAGCAATAAAAACAAGAAATGCTGAAACCACTCAGCAGGCCTGGCAGCATCTGTGGAAAGAGTAGCAGAGTTAACGTTTCGGGTCAGTGACCCTTCTTCGGAACTAGCAAATATTAGAAATGTCAAAGGTTATAAGCAAGAGGTAACAAAGGAGAAGGTGTAGACTGGACAAGGCCACATAGCTGACCAAGAGGTCATGGAGCAAAGGCAAACAATATGTTAATGGTGTGTTGAAAGACAAAGCATTAGTACAGATAGGGTGTTAACGAACTGAAGATTGAACAGCAGCAAGTACAAACATGAAAAAAAAGTGGGTAAGCAAACTGAACAAACTACAATGAAATGAAATAAACAAAAGAAAAAAAAATTGTAAAAAAGAAAAAATAACTAAAAATAAAAGTAAAATGGGGGGGACTGTCATGCTCTGAAATGATTGAACTCAATGTTCAGTCCGGCAGGCTGTAGTGTGCCTAATCGGAAAATGAGTTGCTGTTCCTCGAGCTTGCGTTGATGTTCACTGGAACACTGCAGCAAGCCCAGGATAGAGATGTGAACATGAGAGTGGGGGGGGGGTGGGGAAGTGTTAAACTGGCAAGCAACCGGAAGGTCAGGGTCCTGCTTGCGGACTGAGCGGAGGTGTTCCGCAAAGCGGTCACCCAGTCTGCGTTTGGTCTCCCCAATGTAGAGGAGACCTCATTGTGAACAGCGAATACAGTATACTACATTGAAAGAAGTACTAGTAAATCGCTGCTTCACCTGAAAGGAGTGTTTTGGGGCCTGGGATAGTGAGGAGAGAGGAGGTAAAAACAGCAATGTGATAATGACCAGATAATCTGTTTTTGTCATGTTGATTGAGGGATAAATATTGGCCAGGGTATAAGAGATAACTCCCTGCTCTTCAAAATAACTTTATGGGATCTTTTAATCTCAATGTGAGGGAGCGGATGCGGCCTCAGTTTAACGCCTCATCTGAAAAACGGCATCCCCGACAATACATCACTCCCTCAGTCGTCTTCTTTGGCCTCCTTGTCTCGGGAGACAATGGGTAAGCGCCTGGAGGTGGTCAGAGGTTTGTGGAGCAGCACCTGGAGTGGCTATAAAGGCCAATACAAGAGTGACAGACTCTTCCACAGGTGCTGCAGATAGAATTGGTTGTCAGGGCTGTTTTGTAGTTAGCTCTCCCCTTGTGCTTCTGTCTTTTTTCCTGCCATCTGCTAAATCTCTTCGACTCGCCACACTTTAGCCCCGCCTTTATGGCTGCCCGCCAGCTCTGGCGATCGTTGGCAACTGACTCCCACGACTTGTGATCAATGTCACAGGACTTCATGTCGTGTTTGCAGACGTCTTTAAAGCGGAGACATGGACGGCCGGTGGGTCTGATACCAGTGACGAGTTCGCTGTACAATGTGTCCTTGGCGATCCTGCCATCTTCCATGAGACTCACATGGCCAAGCCATCTCAAGCGCCGCTGACTCAGTAGTGTGTATAAGCTGGGAATGTTGGCCGCCTCGAGGACTTCTGTGTTGGAGATACGGTCCTGCCACCTGATGCCAAGGATTCTCCGGAGGCAGTGAAGATGCAATGAGTTGAGATGTCGCTCTTGGCTGACGTGCGTTGTCCAGGCCTCGCTGCCGTAGAGCAAGGTACTGAGGACACAGGCTTGATACACTCGGACTTTTGTGTTCCGTGTCAGTGCGCCATTTTCCCACACTCTCTTAGCCAGTCTGGACATAGCAGTGGAAGCCTTTCCCATGCACTTGTTGATTTCTGCATCGAGAGACAGGTTACTGGTGATAGTCGAGCTTAGGTAGGTGACCTCTTGGACCACTTCCAGAGCGTGGTCGCCGATATTGATGGATGGAGCATTTCTGACATCCTGTCCCATGATGTTCGTTTTCTTGAAGCCAAGGCTGACACTAACAGACTGGCAACTGCAAACACCCTCCCACCCCTGCTCATTTCCGTTCGTGGAACAGAGCTCCAAGATCTGTAGGCCTCGTGTCTACAATTGCATGGCAAAACTGTCACAGTTCAAGGGCAAAATAAATTGATATTTACACAGTCACTGTTATTTTTCACTGCAAGCTAGGTAATGGCAGTGATGCAACATTCTGTTTGCCAATGGTCAGTTTACGCAGCTCTGCATCATGATACCAGTTATAGACAACTACTGTGTCTTATATGTTTATGGTGTTCCCTTGTTTACTGTATATTCCTGTTTCTCAGAGTGCTGCTGAACATAATGTACCTGATGGTGGAGACAATCCGTCAGGAAATGGACGAGGATAATCTGGAGTGGAGGGCAATGAGGGAGACCTTCAGAACAGATCTAGGTGTGGCAATATGTTTTGTCTGATTAATGGAGTATAAGCAGAAAGAAATGTAAATTGTGTTTTTGATGCACAATATATCACTCCCTAGTTATTTGCTCCCAGGTGTATGTCGATTCCATTTTGAAGACCTGAGAGAACGGAGTGCCTCAAGTCCCTCTGACCTCCCCCTCTCTGATGCTGAACGTTCTATACTCAGCAAAGGTCTCAGTTTTATCCCCTTACGTCCCCACCTCAATGAATTTCGCACTCGGCATGACATTGAGCTCTTCCGTCGCCTCCGCCTCCGGGCTCACTTCTTTGACCATGAGTCCTTCCCTCGATCAGTAGACCCATTCATCCGCCTCCAGCATTCTCCCTGTACCTGGACCCCTCCCCCAGTCTCTTACCTGCTCTTGATCTTTTCATTGAAAACTGCCGGCGAGACTTTGGTCATCTCAATTTCTCTGCCCCCCTCACTCATTCTAACCTGTCCCCCTCTGAACTTGAGGCACTCCGTTCTCTCGGGTCTAACCCCGACATGGTTATCAAACCTGCAGACAAGGGTGGTGCTGTTATTATATGGTGTACCGACCTCTACCTTGCAGAGGCTCAGCGCCAACTCTCAGACACTTCTTCCTACCTCCCTCTGGGCCATGACCCCACCACTGAACATCAAGCTACTGTCCAAAGGACTGTCACTGACCTCATCTCTTCTGGAGATCTTTCCTCTACAGCTTCCAACCTCATAGTCCCACAACCCCAGACAGTCCGCTTCTACCTCCTTCCCAAAATCCACAAACAGAACTGTCCCAGCAGACCCGTTTTGTCAACCACCTCCTGCCCCACTGAGCTTATTTCTTCCTATCTTGACTCTACCTTTTCTCCGCTGTTCCAGTCTCTTCTCACCGACATCCACGACTCTTACACTCTACGTCATTTTGACAGTTTCCAGTTTCCTGGCCCCAACCGCCGCCTCTTCACTATGGACGTCCAATCTCTCTACACCTCCATCCCCCACCAGGATGGTTTGAGGGCTCTGATTCTTCCTTGAACAGAGGCCCAACTAGTCCCCATCCTCCACCACCTTTCTCCGCCTGGCTGAACTTGTTCTCACATTGAACAACTTCTCCTTCAATTCCACTCGCTTCCTTCAAGTAAAGGATGTTCCTATGGGTACCCACATGGGTCCTAGTTATGCCTGTCTTTTTGTGGGATATGTCGAACATTCCTTGTTTCAGTCCTACTCAGGCCCCCTCCCCCAACTCTCTTTCAGGTATATTGATGACTGTATCGGTGCCGTTTCCTGCTGCCGCCCCGAACTGGAAAACTTTATCAACTTTGCTTCTAATTTCCACCCTTCTCTCACTTTATGTGGTCCATCTCCGACACTTCCCTTCCCCGACTTCTCTATCTCCGTCTCTGGGGATAGGCTGTCTACTAATATCCATTATAAGCCCACCGACTCCCACAGCTATCTCGACTACACTTCTCCGCACCCTGCCTCCTGTAAGGACTCCATTCCATTCTCCCATTTTCTCCGCCTCCGACATATCTGCTCTGATGATGCTACCTTCCATGACAGCACTTCTGATATGTCTTCCTTTTTCCTCAACCGAGGATTCCCCCCCACTGTGTTGACAGGGTCCTCAACTGTGTCCGGCCCATTTCCCACACTTCTACCCTCACCCCTTCCCCTTCCTCCCAGAACTGCAACAGGGTTCCCCTTGTCCTCACTTTCCACCCCATCAGCCTCCATATCCAAAGGATTATCCTCTGCCATTTCCACCTCTTCCAGCGTGATGCCACTGCCAAACGCATTTTCCCCTCCCTTCCCCTGTCAGCATTCTGAAGGGATCGTTTCCTCCGTGACACCCTGGTCCAGTCCTCCATTACCTTCACCACCTCGTCCCCTTCCCATGGCACCTTCCCCTGCAATCGCAGGAGGTGTAATACCTGCCCATTTACCTCCTCTCTCCTCACTTATCTCAGGCTCCAAACAATCCTTTCAGGTGAAACAGCGATTTACTTGTACTTCTTTCAATGTAGTATACTGTATTCGCTGCTCACAATGTGGTCTCCTCTACATTGGGGAGACCAAACGCAGACTGGGTGACCGCTTTGCGGAACACCTCCGCTCAGTCCGCAAGCAGGACCCTGAGCTTCCGGTTGCTTGCCATTTCAACATTTCCCCCCCACTCTCATGCTCGCATCTCTGTCCTGGAATTGCTGCAGTGTTTCAGTGAACATCAACGCAAGCTCGAGGAACAGCATCTCATTTACCGATTAGGCACACTACAGCCTGCCGGACTGAAAATTGAGTTCAATTATTTCAGAACATGTCGGGGCCCCCCCATTTTACTTTTATTTTTAGTTATTTTTTTTCCTTTTTTTTAGTTTTTATTTTTTTATTTCAACTTGGTTTGTTCAATTTGCTTGCCCACTTTTTTTTTCTTGTTTGTACTTGCGGCTGTTCAATTTTCAGTCCATTGACACCCTATCTGTACTAATGCATTGTCTTTCAACACACCATTAACATATTGTTTGCCTTTACTCCACGACTTTCTCGTCAGTTATTGTGACCTTGTCCGATCTACACCTCCTTTGTTATCTCTTGCCCCACCCCTGCTTTACTTGCTTATAACCTTTTACATTTCTAATATTTGCTAGTTCTGAAGAAGGGTCACTGACCTGAAATGTTAACTCTGCTTCTCTCTCCACAGATGTTGTCAGACCTGCTGAGTATTTCCAGCATTTCTTATTTTTATTTCAGATTTCCAGCATCCGTAGTATTTTGCTTTTATTCCCCCTTATTACCCCTCTTTTTTTCTGTCCCTCCCCCTCTATAGGGAGAACCCCTATGGGTTTAATTTAATGTGTGTGCTGTTATTAGCAGTGCTGAAAAATACATATTGCATAGAAATACTATAGAATTTACAGCAGAGGAAAAGCCCTTTTGGCCGACTGGTCATTGCCAGTGTTTATGCTCCACGTGAGCTTCCTCCTCTCACCCTACTTCATCTATCCCTAATCAGTGTATTCTTCCATTCCTTTCTCTGTTAGTGCTTTGCTAGCTTCCCTTTAAATGCATCCTTGTGATTGCCTCAACTAGTATTTGTAAATGTATTAAAATGGGCAGAGAGTGGTTAAGAATTGGGATGTGTGTTAGTACGAACATACGAATTAGGAGCAGGAGTAGGCCACTCGGCCTTTCGGGCCTGCTTCACCATTCAGTAAGTTCATGGCTGAACTGATTACTCCACATTTCCACCTACTCCCGATAACCTTCCACCCCCTTGTTTATCACGAATCTATCTACCTCTGCTTAAAAATATTCTAAGGCTTCCACCGCCTTTTGAGGAAGAGAATTCTGAAGACTCACGATCCTCAGAACAAATTTCTCCTCATCTCTCTTAAATGGGAGGCCCCTTATTTTAAAAAAATGATCCCTCGTTCTAGATTCTCCCACAAGGGGAAACATCCTTTCCACATCCACCCTGTCAAGACCCTTCAAAATCTTATATGTTTCAATGAAGTCGCCTCTTACTCCTGTAAATTCCAGCAGATATAAGCCTAGCCTGTCCAATATTTTCTCATAAGCCAGCCCGCCCATTCCAGGTATTAGTCTAGTAAACCTTCTCTGTACTGCCTCCAACGCATTTACATCCTTCCTTAAATAAGGAGACCAGTACTGTACACAGTACTCCAGATGTGGTCTCACCAATGCCCTGTTAGCTGAAGCATAACCTCCCTACTTTTGTATCCAATTCCCCTTGTGATAAACGATAACATTCTATTAGTTTTCATAATTATGTGCTGTATCTGCATTCTAACCTTATGCGATTCATGCACTAGGACACCCAGATCCCTCTGCATCTCAGAGCTCTGGAATCTCTCACCATTTAGATAATATGCTATTTTTATTCTTCCAGCCAAAGTGGACAATTTCCCACTTTCCCACATTATACTCCATTTGCCAGGTCTTTGCCCACTCAATTAACCTATCTATATGCCTTTGTAGCCCCCCTATGTCTTCACAAGTTACTTTCCTACCTATCTTTGTGTCATCAGCAAATTTAGCAACCATACCTTCGGTCTCTTCAACTAAGTCATTTATATAAATTGTAAAAAGTTGAGGCCTCAGCACAGATCCCTGTGGCACACAACTCTTTACATCTTGCCAACCTGAAAATGACACATTTTTGCCAACTCTGTTTCCTGTTAGCTAGCCAATCTTCTATCCATGCTAATATGTTACCCCATACACTGAGCTTTTAGAGTCATAGATATATACAGCACAGAAACAGGCCCTTCGGCCATTCGTGTCTGTGCCAGCCATCAAGGACCTAACTATTCTAATCCCATTTTCCAGCACTTGGCCTGTAGCATTGTATGCTATGGCGTTTCAAGTGCTCATTTAAATACTTCTTAAATGTTGAGGGTTCCTGCCTCCTCCACCTCTTCAGGCAGTGTGTTCCAGATTCCAACCACCCTCTGGGTGAAAACGTTTTTCCTCAAATCCCTTCTAAACCTCCTGCCCCTTACCTTAAATCTATGCCTCCTGGTTATCGACCCCTCCACTAAGGGAAAAAGTTTCTTCTTTCTTATCCTATCAATGCCCCTCATAATTTTGTATACCTCAATCATGTCCCCCCTCAGCCTTCTCTGCTTTAAGGAAAACAACCCTAGCCTTTTCAGTCTCTCTTCATAGCTGAAATGCTCCAGCCCAGGCAATGTCCTGGTGAATCTCCTCTGCACCCTGTCCAGTGCAATCACATCCTTCCTATAGTGTGGTGTCCACAACTGTACACAGTACTCCAGCTGTAGCCCAACTAGAGTTTTATACAACTCCATCATAACCTCCCTGCTTTTATACTCCATGCCTTGGCTAATAAAGGCAAGTATCCCATATGTCTTCATAACCACATTATCTACCTGTGATGCTGCCTGCAGTGATCTGTGGACAAGTACACCAAGGTCCCTCTGACGCTCTGTACTTCCTAGGGTCCAACCATCCATTGTATAGTCCCTTGCCTTGTTAGTCCTCCCAAAATGCATCACCTCACACTTCTCAGGACTAAATTCCATTTTCCACTGCTCCGCCCATCTATATCGTCCTGTAATGTAAGGCTTTCGTTCTCACTATTTACGACACCACCAATTTTCGTGTCATCTGCGCACTTGCTGATCATACCTCCTATATTCACGTCTAAATCATTAATGTACACTACAAACAGCAAGGGTCCCAGCACCGATCCCTGTGGTACGCCACTGGTCACAGGCTTCCACTCCTAAAAACAACCCTCGACCATTACCCTCTGCCTCCTGCCACTATGCCAGTTTTGGATCCAATTTGCCAAATTGCTCTTGATCCCATGGGCTCTTGCCTTCTTAACCAATTTCCCATGTGGGACCTTATCAAAAGCCTTACTGAAGTTCATGTAGACTACATCGACTGCTTTACCCTCATCTACACATCTAGTCACCACCTCGAAAAATTCAATCAAGTAATTAGACAAGATATCCCCCTGTCAAAGCCATGCCAACGATCCCTGATTAATCCCTGCCTCCAAGTGGAGATTAATCCTGTCCCTCAGAATTTTTTTCCAATAGTTTCCCAACATTATTTTCTGCAATAACCTTTGATGTGGCACCTTATCAAATGCCTTCTGGAAATCTAAGTACAATACATTCGCCAGTTCCCCTTTATCCATAGCACATGTAACTCCCTCGAAGAACTCCAATAAATTGGTTAAACATAATTTCCCTTTCACAAAACTATGTTGACTCTGCCTGATTACCTTGAATTTTTCTAAATGCCCTGCTATATTGTCTTTAATAATAGCTTCTAACATTTTCCCGAAGACGTATGTTAAGCTAACTGTCCTGTAGTTTCCTGCTTTCTGTCTCCCTCCCTTTTTGAATAAACGTGTTACCTTCGCTGTTTTCCAATCTAATGGAACCTTCCCCCAATCTAGGAAATTTTGGAAAATTAAAACCAATGCATCAGCTATCTCACTAGCCACTTCTTTTAACACCCTAGGATGAAGTCTGTCAGGACCCGGGGACCCAGTTCGCTGCTCCAGCAATTTGTTCAGTACCACTTCCCTGGTGACTGTAATTTTCTTGAATTCCTCCCTCCCTTCCATTTCCTGACTTACAGCTAATAGTGAAGACCGATGCAAAATATCTGTTCAATTCATCTGCCATTTCCTTATTATCCGTTATTAATTCTTCAGACTCACTTCCTATAGGACCAATGTTCACTTGTTAACACTTTTCTTTTTTAATTATCTGTAGAAACTCTATCTGTCTTTATATTTCTAGCTAGCTTTCTCTTGTACTCTAATTTTACCTTCATTATCAGTCTTTTAGTCATTCTTTGCTGTTTTTTATATTCTGTCCAATCTTCTGACCAGCCTCCCACCTTTGCGTACTTATGGGCTTTTTCTTTAAGTTTGATACTATCTTTAACTGTTTTAGTTAACCACAGATGGCGGATCCCACCCTTTGAATTTTTCTTTCTCATTGTAATGTATCTATTCTGTGTATTCTGAAATATCCCCTAAAATGTCAGCCACTGCATCTCTGTTGACCTATCCCTTAACCTGATTTGCCAGTTGACTTTAGCTAGCTCTGCTTTCATGCCCTCATAATTGCTCTTATTTAAGTTTAGAATACTAGTCTTGGACCCACTCTTCTCTCCCTCAAACTGAATGTAAAATTCAAACATATTGTGATCGCTACTGCCTAAGGGTGCTTATCTGTCTGCAGCCCCCACTCTCATCCAAATAAGCTGAAAGAGCTTCACATCTGTTGGACAATCGCAAAGGCTGAGGCTCCTGCACTCCTGCCCTCTTGGTCCCCTTACCTGCCTCAGCTGCAGTCACACACTCCTACCTCTGACCACTGACCAAATCAAAAGACCCTATCCTAAGGGGTGTGACTGCCTCCTGGTACAAAATGTCCAGGTAACTTTCCCCCTCCCCGATGCGTCGCAGTGTCTGCAGCTCGGCCTCCAGTTCAATGACTCTGAGCCGAAACTCTTCAAGCCGCAGACACTTATTGCAGACATGTTTCCCTGGATCACACTGGCATCCAGGAGCTCCCACATGCTGTAGCTGTGACACACCACCAGTCCTGCCATTCTTAATGTGTTTTAATTAACTACTTAATTATTTTATTCAATTATTTATTTTATTTTCCTTTTTTATATATTTTTTTCAGCTTACCACTAGTTCCTTTACTATTTTAAATGTTAGGATTAGAATGGACCTTAATCACGTACCAAATACTCTCAAAACAGGTAGCTTCTTCCCAAACCAGTCACTTACCTGCTTGCCTGTGATGCTTGCTGCTATGCTTGATTTAAATTAAATTAAATGCTTACCTGTATGCTCACCCCACCGGCTCTCTGTTTCCTTGCTCTCTCTGTTGATTGTGACGTCACTGTGATGTCACTTTTCGATTTTACGCTGCTCTGCTCCGACTGCTCCTGCTTTTGGCGTGTGTTTTAAACCTCAGCTTCCGCCGTGCTCATCAGGACAATTCTCAAGAGTATCAATGTAAGGGAAGTGACAAATTTATACTGTATGTGAAGAGAGTGCTGATTGGTTGGCAAGTGGACTCTGGTAGAGGCATTGCTATGGAGAATGCACCAGTTTATGGTGACTGACAGTTAACTGCCAAGCTTTGTTTGAAATTCAAACCAGGCAGCTTGACTCTGCTTGGTCAAGGCATAGAACAAAGAACAGTACAGCACAGGAACAGGCCATTCGGCCCTCCAAGCCTGCGCCGATCTTGATGCCTGCCTAAACTAACACCTTCTGCACTTCCGGGGCCCATATCCCTCTATTCCCTTCCTATTCATATATTTGTCAAGATGTCTCTTAAATGTCGCTATCGTATCTGCTTCCACCACCTCCCCTGGCAGCAAGTTCCAGGCACTCACCACCCTCTGTGTAAAAAAAAAAAAAAAAACTTGCCTTGCACATCCCCTCTAAACTTTGCCCCTAGCACCTTAAACCTATGTCCCCTAGTAACTGACTCTTCCACCCTGGGAAAAAGCTTCTGACTATCCACTCTGTCCATGCTGCTCATAACTTTGTAAACCTCTATCATGTTGCCCCTCCACCTCCGTCGTTCCAGTGGAAACAATCCGAGTTTTTCCAACCTCTCCTCATAGCTAATGCCCTCCAGACCAGGCAACATCCTGGTAAACCTCTTCTGTACCCTCTCCAAAGCCTCCACGTCCTTCTGGTAGTGTGGCGACCAGAATTGCATACAATATTCTAAGTGTTGCCTAACTAAGGTTCTGTACAGCTGCAACATGATTTGCCAATTTTTATACTCTATGCCATGACCGATGAAGGCAAGCATGCCGTATGCCTTCCTAACTACCTTATCCACCTACGTTGCCACTTTGTGACCTGTGGACCTGTACGCCCAGATCTCTCTGCCTGTCAGTACTCCTAAGGGTTCTGCCATTTACTGTATACCTCCCACCTGCATTAGACCTTCCAAAATGCATTACCTCACATTTGTCCGGATTAAACTCCATCTGCCATTTCTCCCCCCAGGTCTCCAACCGATCTATATCCTGCTGTATCCTCTGACAATCCTCATCATTATCCGCAACTCCACCAACCATTGTGTCGTCCACAAACTTACTAATCAGACCAGCTACATTTTCCTCCAAATCATTTATATATACTACAAACAGCAAAGGTCCCAGCACTGATCCCTGCGGAACACCACTAGTCACATCCCTCCATTCAGTAAAGCACCCATCCACAGTTATCCTCTGTCTTCTGTGACTGAGCCAGTTCTGTATCCATCTTGCCAGCTCACCTCTGATCCCGTGTGACTTCACCTTTTGCACCAGTCTGCCATGCGGGACCTTGTCAAAGGCTTTACTAAAGTCCATATGGACAACATCCACCGCCCTTCCCTCATCAATCATCATCGTCACTTCCTCAAAAAACTCAATCAAATTAGTAAGACACGACCTCCCCTTCACAAAACCATGCTGTCTTTTGTTAATAAGTTCGTTTGTTTCCAAATGGGAGTAAATCCTGTCCTGAAGAATCCTCTCTAATAGTTTCCCTACCACTGACGTAAGGCTCACCGGCCTATAATGTCCTGGATTATCCTTACCGCCCTTCTTAAACAAAGGAACAAGATTGGCTATTCTCCAGTCCTCTGGGACCTCACCTGTAGCCAATGAGGATGCAAAGATTTCTGTCAAATTGTTTTGCATGCAGATAGTTGCACAAACAATAATTGGGTGAATCACTAGTTAATCCATTTCTTGGTGTTGCCAAGGGAGGAATGAGTCTGTATTCACTGGAGTTTAGAAGGATGCAAGGTGATCTTAAACACAAGATCATGAGGGGACTTAACTGGGTGGATGTTGAAAGGATGTTTTCTCTTGTGGGAGAGACTAAAACCAGAAGGCACAGTTAAAAAATAAGTAAATAAATAAGGACTCTCCCATTTAAGACAGACGTGAGAAATTTTTTCTCTGGGGAAGTCCTACATGGAGAGCAGTGGAGGCAGGGTCATTGAATGTTTTTAAGGCAGAGGTAAACAGATTCTTGACAAACAAGGGAGTCAAAGGGTGTGGGGGGTAGGCAGGAAAGTGGAGTTGTGTCCACAAACAGATCAGCCATGATCTTATAGAATGGCTGAACAGGCTCGAGGGGCCAAATAGCCTACTCCTCCTAGTTCATATGAATGTTGCCTAGGGTATCAGCAGAAATTCCTGCTCTTTTTCAATTAAATGGGATCATTGGTCTGAACCTGTGGAATGGGCTGACAGGACCTCCATTTAATGCCTTTCCAAAGGACAAAGCAGTACTTCCTTGGTATTGTAGTGAAATGCTCGGCTGGATGAAGTGCTCAAGTGAGACTTCAACGAACAATCTTCTGTCTCAGAGATAAAAGTGATACTAACCGAGTCCCATTGACCCAACGTTCTCTTTTTAACAATGCATTTTAACCAGGTATTTCTTGTGTTCTTTCCCAAAATATTTTTGTTCTTTAAAGGTCTTTTCCGCCTCCCCATCTACCTCTGCCCAAAATGAAAGAAAATTCTCCCTCAGATATTCATTCACTTGCATGTACCATGTGTTCCCTTTCTTTTTTTCTCCCAGGTGTATCCCTGTACAACAATGAGCCATTTTCAGTCATGCTGTTTGGGATGGTGACTAAATTCTGCAGTGGCCACGCTCCCCATTTCCCCATGAAGAAAGTTCTCTTGCTGCTTTGGAAAACTGTATTGGTAAGTTTCAATGAAATGGGAGAAGTTAGTTTTCATCATTAGTATTCTGTGTTTAAAGAGGTTGATTCATCCTCCACTTTTAAAAAGTAAAAATTGCCTACCTTCACAGTGGCTTAGAGCGGAAGTCTTATGTGAAGTCAGAAAAAGGTCCCACTTTTGATCCATGGTTTGCTTTGTGTTAATTTTCTAAACCAGCATGAGGTTTAAAATTGGCCTCAGTACCCTGGGCTAAAGTGGAGGAATATTAATGTTTTGTGTTCCTGATTGCTGTCTAGCGATTCCCATTGAAAAGTGTCTTACAGGTGGGTGCTAGACTGGGGCATTGTGGTGCCCTTCAAAGTCAAGCATCTTATTTGGGCAGGAGCATGAAGAATGATCACTTGAGCAATATTTCAGAGGCATGCTGGTGGTTGTTGAACCAAGACCTGGGTTAACATTTATAGATGATTAAAATCTCCAACAATTATATAATCTCAACTGTATGTGAGAGTTCACTTTCCTCAGGCTTAAAATTCCCAATTCAGCATGTGTTGACACAAGTTTTAGTTAGCTTTTAAGTGTTAGGATAACATTTTAGGTGAAACCCCAAGAAGTTTTTACTTTGTTTTTTAATAGCTGTCATTGGGAGGCTTTGAAGACTTGCAGGTTCTTAAAGTGAAGAAACGTGAGGCACTTGGTCTCCCACCACTTCCTGAAGACAGTATCAAAGTGATCCGTAACATGAGAGCTGCCTCACCACCGGCATCTGCGTCCGACTTAATAGAGCAGCAGCAGAAACGTGCTCGCAGAGAACACAAGGTGAGAGATGTGCATTCACCAAATCAGAACCATTGATCACTGATATTATGGTCATACCAATTCTGGCACCAGTTTCGGCTCAGCTCTTGAATTTGCACTTCAATTAGCTGATTTGCAATTCAATTGCTTCATCACAGTAAAGCACCAGCATGGACAAAAATTCTTGCCTTTTGATTTGTTTTCAAATGTAATTGTCAACAAAAAAATCTTCTTGAGACACTCAGTTCCCTTTCTTCCACCACAGTTTCTGATCTCATTGACATTATGAATGCAGTGCTCCCTTCTGTCGCCTTGGCCCCTCCGATCAGAAAGGGATGATATAGGGCTGGCAATGAATGGAAGTAGATGTCATATGTAAGATTGTAAAGGTTCAAATATATGGAAATACAAATTGCAAAGGCCATTAGGGGTGAGAAAGGAAGTCAGGAGGAAATGGTGAAGTCATGGAATAAGTTAGCAAAAAAGGTGGTTGAAATGTACAGTATACATTTGAGTTAATTGAATAATTTTGGTAAAAATGGATTGAGAGCATGGGCTTATCTCTTAACAAATTTCGTACAGGCTGCTGTATCTACTGACTTTTTCCTATTCCTAAAAGTTCTTATATTTCCCACGCAGGCACTTATGAAGCAGGATAATTTGGATGCTTATAATGAGAAGGACCCGTACAAAACAGACGATCCCCGTGAGGATGATGACGAGAATGATGATAACGACAACTCTATTGAGACAGAACCATTTTCGTTGGAAAGGGAAGAGGTTCTGCCACCACCAATCCCGCATGCAACTTGTGAACGATTATCACTCCCAAAGGGACTGCCTTGGGCACCAAAAGTAAGGTGAGGAGCTTCTGCTAATTGATTGTTAAATGTGTCTGACTATACTAGATGTGCATTCTGAATTTATTTAGTTTTTCTAAGCATATCATTATAAATTCCTGTCCAAACATTAATGATCGTTCTAAAAATAAATTGGCAAGTTTTCTCTCCTTCTTGGAAATGCTGTTTTCTCCCCTACACTTAGACTAATACAATATATATGGAGAGGCAGTGGCGTAGTGGTATTGTCACTGGACTAGTAACCCAGAGACCCAGGGTATTGCTCTGGGGGACATGGTTTCAAATCCCACCAAAGCAGAAGGTGAAATTTGAATTCAATTAATAAATCTGGAATTAAAAAGCTAGTCGAATGGCCATGAAACCATTGTCGATTGTTGTAAAAACCCATCTGGTTCACTAATGTCCTTTAGGGAAGGAAATCTGCTGTCCTTACCTGGTCTGGCCTACATGTGACTCCAGACCGACAGCAATGTGGTTAACTCTTACAAGCCCTCTGAAATGGCCTAGCAAGCCACTCAGTTTGAGGGCAATTAGGGAGGGGCAATAAATGCTGTCTTGGCCGGTGACACCCACATCCCATGAATCAATAAAAAAAATGTATGTTTCATATGTGAACCTGGACACTAAGGCCAAGATTTTCCACTCCTGCACTTGCCAGCCTTTGCTTTTCTTTCTGTTTGAAATGAGAGAGGAAGGGGACCACAGCTGGCAAGCATAGAAAAGCCAGCCTGATTGTCACCAGGTTATTCAGCTATGAAGCGAGTCACCTCGAAGCCTGATCCTGTCCTTATTCATGTTAACACGTGCATGTGGAATCAGCGGGTAGTGATTGGGGACAGAAACTCGAGTTCACCTTGTCCCCTTAGAGTAGTGCAGCATAAAACTGCCTGGAATATTGCAAGTTGAAGATGATGGAGGTGCAAGTAATTTCTCAGTTTTTGTATTGTACACAGCCTGTTCAGTTAAATGCACAGTACCCTTAATTATTTTTTGCCTGGCCCCACACGCACGATAACTTACAGGGTACAATTTGTGAGTGGACTTTGCACATTGCGATTTGCTATGCAGCCGCCTGTTTGCAGCTTACAGGGAACGTTGGAGTTATATTGATAAAATGATAAAATTGTGGATATTTTCCAACAAGGCAACAGTAACTATTTTAATTTTTGCTAACTGATACCTGAAGTGAATCGTGAATCATTTTAATTTTGTAAAGTTTATGCCAAAATCCTCCTCATGCATCTGTTAAATTTTCCCTGTGATGATAAAGAACCTTTTCTTTTCCCCACAGAGAAAAAGACATTGAAATGTTTTTAGAATCTAGCAGGAGTAAGTTCATCGGTTATACTTTAGGAAAGTGAGTATCCAATTCTGTTGTCCTGTTGCTAATCATTCCTTTTGATTTTTAGTGCGTTTAAGTTTTTATAAGCTAGAAATGAATTTTACCGGGCTGTTAATTAAGTAAATTGCTATGGTTACGCTGCAGAGATGGGCATATGTCTCGTCCCACTTATTTCTGGTAGTGTTCCTCAAGAACTGTATCTTTGCTGCTCAGGCTTTCCACTCCTCATTGTCCATACCTGCATATGAAAGGTGTTGTAGAATGTTTTTGACTTTATTAATATTTTTGCAGCTTTAAATGTTTTGTGTTCGCACGAAAATACATACAAACATAAATAAAAACAAAATACTGCAGATGCTCAAAATCTGAAATAAAAACAAAGTGCTGGAAATACTCAGGTCAGGCAGCATCTGTGGAGAGAGAAGCAGAGTTAATGTTTCAGGTCTGTGACCTTTCATCAGAACTGGCAAAGGTTAGAAAAGAATTAGGTTTTAAGCACGTGAAGGGGATGGGGGTGGTGGTGGTGGTGGTTTGTGGGGAAGAGAACAAAAGGAAAGGTGTGTGATAGGGGAGATTAAATAACAAAGCTGTCCTGGGACAGGCAAAGAGTGTTAATGCTTGTGGTGAAAGACAAAGCATTAGTCCAGAGAGAGTGTTGATAGCAGAATAATGAGCAGCTTGGTCCAGATGAAAAACGGGCACAGGCGTATGTATGGCACATCCATACGAACATACAAATTTGGAGCAGGAGTAGGCCACTTGGCCCCTCGAACCTGCTCCACCATTCAGCTAGATGATGGCTGATCTGATTGGAACTTCAACTCCACATTCCCGCCTACCCCCAATAACCTTCCATCCCCCTTGCTAATCAAGAATCTATCTACCCCTGCCTTAAAAATATTCAAAGACTCTGCTTCCACCACCCTTGGAGAAGAGCGTTCCAAAGACTCACGACCCTCAGAGAAAGAATTTCCTCTCATCTCTGCCTTAAATGGGCGACTCTTATTTTTAAAGTGACCCCTAGATCTAGATTCTCCCACAAGAGGAAACATCCTTTCCACATCCACCCTGTCACGACCCCATAAGATCTTTGTTTCAATCAAGTCGCTTCTTACTCTTCTAAACTCCAGCGGATACAAGCATAGCCTGTCAAACCTTTCCTCATAAGACAGCCCACCAGGTATTAGTCTAGTTGACGCTGTGGCATCGTGGTATTGTCACTCAACTAGTAAGCCAGAGATCCAGGGTATTGCTCTGGGGACATGGGTTCGAATGCCACGACGGCAGAAGGTGTAATTTGAATTCAGTTAATAAATCTGGATTTCACAGCTGGTTTAATGGCCATGAAACCATTGTCGATAGTTGTAAAAACCTATCTGGTTTCCTTTCGGTAAAGAAATCTACTGTCCTCTGGCTAACATGTAACTCCAGATCCACAGCAATGTGGTTGACTCTTAAATGCCTCTGAATGGCCTAGCAAGCCACTCCGTTCTAACTGCTACAAAGTCAATAAGGAATGAAACCGGACAGACCACCCGGCGTCAACCAAGGCACCGGAGACAACGATGGCAAACCCAGCCCTGTCGACCCTGAACAGTCCTCCTTACTAACATCTGGGGGCTTGTGCCAAAGTTGGGAGAGCTGTCCCACAGACTAGTCAAGCAACAGCCTGACATAGTCATACTCACAGAATCATACCTGACAATGTCCCAGACACTGCCATCGCCATCCCCGGGTACGTCCTGTCCCACCGGCAGGACATACCCAGCAGAGGTGGCGGCACAGTGGTGTACAATCGGGAGGGAGTTACCTTGGAGTCCTCAACATCAACTCCGGACCCCATGAAGTCTCATGGCATCAGGTCAAACATGGGCAAGGAAACCTCCTGCTGATTACCACCTACTGCCCTCAGCTCCATGTTGAACACCAGTTGGAGGAAGCACTGAGGGTGGCAAGGGTGCAGAATGTACTCAGGGTCGGGGACTTCAATGTCCATCACCAAGAGTGGCTCAGTAGCACCACTACCGACCGAGCTGGCCAAGTCCTAAAGGACATAGCTACTAGGCTGGGTCTGTGGCAAGTGGTGAAGGAAAAATATACTTGACCTCATCCTCACCAATCTGCCTGCCGCAGATGTATCTGTCCATGACAGTATTGGTATTCTGTCCAATTTTCTGACCTGCCACCTGTCTTAACGCAATTATATGCATTTTCTTTAAGTACTATATTTCAACTCGGGTGGTGGGTCGTCCCCTTGGAATTTTTTTTGCTTGTTGGAATGTATCTTATCAGTGGATTCTGAAATATTCCCTTAAATGTCTGCCACTGCATCTCTATTGACCTATTCCTTAACCTACTATGCCAGTTTACTTCAGCTAGCTCTGCTTTCACAGCCTCATAATTGCCCTTATTTAGGTTTAAAATGAGTCCTAGACCCACTCTTCTCTCAAACAAAGTAAAATTCAGTCATATGATCGCTGTTGCCTTGGGGCGCCTTCACTATGAGGTCATTAATTAATTCTATCTCATTGTACGATACCAGGTCTAGTATAGTCTGCTCTCTGGCTCCAAAACATGCTGTTCCGAGAAGCTATCCGGAAAGCATCCTATGAACTCCTCATCGAGGCTACTTTTGCCCATCTGATTTTTTCCAGTCCATATGTAGATTAAAATTCCCCATGATTATCACTGTACCTTTCTGACAAGCACCCATTATTTCTTCCTTTATACCCCATCCTATTGTGTGCTTACTGTTAGGGGTCCTGTAAACCACTCCTACAAGTGTCATCTTGCCTTAATCATTTCTCATCTCTACCCAAACTGCTTCTGCATCCTGGTTTCCTGAACTTGGAGCCACCCCTCCACCTTTTCCTAGCTTCCTGTCCTTCCTAAATGTCATGTACCTTTCAATATTCAGGTCCCAATCTATGTCATCCTGCAGCCAAGTCTCTGTCATTGCTATCAGATCGTACTTATTTATTTCTATTTGTGCTATCATGTTCATCTGTTTTGTTTCGAATGCTACATGCATTCACATGCAGAGCCTTTAGTTTTGTCATTTTGTTATTTTTGTAACCTCTAGCCTGGTCTGCTGATTTACTGTTAGATTTGTACTCACTTCCTTTCCTGTCATGGCCTGTTTATCTTTTCCCATATCAATACCTTTCTCTCTTGCATTGTCTGTACTCTTTGATTTATCAGATCTTCCCAAATTTGATCCCTTGCCCCACTATTTAGATTAAAATCTCTCTACTTTCCTAGTTATGCAGCTCGCTCGAACACTGGTCCCAGCACTGTTGAGGCGTTGACCGTCCCAACGGTGCAGGCCCCACTTTCCCCAGTACAGGTGCCAGTGCCCCACAAACAGGAATGCACTTCTACCATACCAGACTTCGAGTCACGCATTGATTTCTCTAATATTATGTGTCCTGTTCCAATTTCCACATGGCTCAGGTGATAATTCAGAGATTATTACCTTTGAGGTTCTGTTTCTTAATTTGGTGCCTAGTTCCTCATACTGACTATGCAGAGCCTCCTTCCTTGTCCTGCCTATGTAGTTGGTTCCTATATGGACCACGACGACTGGATCCCTCCCAACCCATTGTAAGTTCTTCTCCAGCCCTGAGCAGATGTCCCGAACCTTGGCAATGGGCAAGCAACACAGCCTTCTGGTCTCTCACTCTTTGCTGTAGAGAACAGTGTCAATCCCCCTCACTATACTGTTCTCTAATACCACTGCTTTCCTTTTTGCTCCACTTGCTTGAACGACTTCCTGTACCATGGTCAGTCTGCTCATCTACACTACAATCCTCGTTCTTGTCCATACAAGCTGCAAGAACCTCTAATTTGTTGCTCAATTGGAAGGGCTGAGGCTGCTCCACTCCCACCTTCTTGATCCCCTTACCTGCCTGCCTTGCAGCCACATCCTCCTGTCCCTGACAACTGACCAAAACAGATGACCCTATCTTGAGGGGTGTGAATGCCTTCTGGAACAAAGTGCCCAGGTAACGTTCCCCTCCCTGATGCATGGCTAAGTCTTCAGGTTAGCCTCCAGCTCATCGACTCTGAGCTAAAGCTCCTCAGGCCGCAGGCTGTTAGTACAGACATGGTTGCCATGGATTGCCGTGGCATCCAGGAGCTCCCACATGCTGCAGCTGCTACACATCACCTGTCTTGCTATCTATATTGTGTTAATTAAATTAAATTTATTTTTCTTAATTTATAGTTCCCCTGCTCACCGAACTCCCTCACTTACCAAATTCCCTGCTTCACACTTTGTGCACTCAGGCAGCACTCAGTGCTGCTTGAAGATGAGGGATGGAAAGGTTTCTAAAATATAGTGCTTTCCATTTCCTGGACCCAACATCATAACATTAAATAGGAACAGGAGTGGATCATATGGCCCTCTGAGCCTGTTCCACCATTCAATATAAGCATGGCTGATCAGGGCTTCAACTCCACTTTCCTGCCTGATCCCCTTTAACCTTGACTCCCTGAGACACCAAAAAATCTGTCTTTACCAGCTTTAAATATATTCCGCGATGGAGCATCTACTACTCCCTGGGGTCAAGAATTCCAAAGATTCACAATTCTTTGAGTGAAGAAATTTCTCCTCATCTCTGTCTTAAATAATTTTCCCCTTATCCTGAGACCAAGCCTCCATGTTTCAGATTCCCCAACCAGCAGAAACAGAGTCTTAGTGTCTACACTGTCAAGCCCCTTCAGAATCTTGTACGTTTCAATGAGATCACCCCTCATTCTTCTGAACTCCTGAAAATATAGGTCTAGTTTGCTCAGTGTCTCATCATAAGACAACCCTCTCATCGTAGGGTCCAATCTAGGGACCTTCGCTGTACTGCTTCCAATGCCAGTATATCCCTCCTTAAATATAGAGACCAGAACTGTACACAGTACTTCAGATGTGGTTTCACCAAAGCCATGTACAATTGTAACAAGACCACTTTATTCTTGTGCTCTAATCCAAAGGCCTGCTCAGGTCAGGAATAAGAACCCGACTGAACCACAGCGGACCCGAGCCCGACCCGGCCCGTGTCCCTCCGATTTCGTCCTGCCCCCGGCCCGACCCGAGCCTGACACCAACTCAACCTGACCCAAGCCCGACCTTACCATCCCTTTACTTCCCTTCCGACTTGGAACCTGCAACGTATGTGTGATAATGTCCTAGTGACATCACTCGCTCACTGTGCAGATTCAGTTTCGTCCTGGACTCCCAGCTCAGGTAAGTTTTTTTTTTTTTTTTTTTTTTTTAAATTTCAATACTTACCGGCAGAGTACTTACTGTGCATGTCCGGCCTGGCCCGACCTGACGCGAGCCTGCAAGCTGCACCTGGAAGAGGGACCTGACCTGACCCGACCTGAACCCAACATGTCGTTGGGTCTGTTCGGGTCGGGTAGCAGGCCTTTACTTTAGTCCCCTTCCAGTTAAGGCCAACATGCCATTTGCCTTCCTAATTGCTTGTTGTACCTGCATGATAACTTTGTGTTCCTTGTACGAGCATACCCAAGTCTCTCTGAACATCAACGGTTACAAGTTTTACACGTTTTAAAAAAAAAAATACTGCTGTTCTATTCTTACGACCAAAATGAATAACCTCACACTTCCCCATGTTACATTCCCATCTGCCACCTTGTTACCGCTCACTTAATCTATCTGTGTCTCTTTGGAGCCTCTCTGTCCTCCTCACACCTTGTACTTCCACCTACCGTTTTATCATCAGCAAATGTAGATACATTATTCTCTTTCTGTTCCTTTAATTAATACAGATTGTAAATAGCTGAGGCCCCTGCACTGATCCTTGTAGCACTCCACTAGTCACAGTCTGCCAACTTGAAAATGTCCCATTTATGCCTACTCTTTGCTTCCTGTCTGTTAGCCAATCCTCTATCCATACAAATATTTTACCCCCAACTCCATGAGCCCTTATCTTGCCTGTTAACCTTCTGTGTGGCACCTTATCAAATGCCTTTTGTAAATGCAGGTATAGTACATCTTCTGGTTCCTTTTATCTACCCTACTAGTTACCTCATCAAAAAATTCTATCGGTCCAAACATAGGAGCAGGAGTAGGCCATTCAGCCTGTCGAGCCTGCTCTGCCATTCAGTTAGATCAGGTTTGTCCAATATATGGCCCACGGGCCAGGATCTGACCCGCACATGTAAACTGTACCTGGGGTCATTCCTTATCTTTGCCAGGGGTCCGTGACTGGAGGTGGGAAATTTCCCATTGTCGTCGTCTTGCTGACCGGCCTTTTTAAAAACATCACACTGTCAGCGACTTTTTTTAAAAGCCCTCCAGAAAACCCCGAATGTGTCCGAAGTTGGGAAGCGCGCTCCTGCTTCAGCAGCTGTCAGCTGTGCAATTGATGGCACGATGTTTTTAAACAAACTGACCAACCACAAAGCTGAGCGTTTTTACTCCCTGCAACTGTTAGAGGGGGAAAACAGAGAGTGAGAGAGAAGGGGAAAACAGGGAGAGGGGAGAGAGAGAGAGAGAGATAAAGATCACTCATGACAGATGGATATCTATCCTGAATACTCAGCATCGCTACAAGTGTGCATGCAGACATTGACTCCTTGTGCAAGCGAAAAAATGCCAGGTACTGGAATAAATCAATGTCCAACACAAAGATGAGAAAGTAGGTCAAAAAATTAATCGTCTCATTTAAAAGTTTCTTCACAAAAATGCATATTTGTTGCTGTTTTGATAACTTTTTAATGCCTTTATCTTTCCGAAATTGTCTCACCAGACCTCATGTAAGACAAAAATTGTAATGTGGCCCCCATGTGAAAAGGTTGAACAACCTTGAATTAGATCATGGCTGATCATCTACTTCAATGCCACTTTCCTGCGTTACCCCCATATCTCTTGATTTCATTATTATCCAGATATCTATTGATTTTTGTCTTGAACATGCTCAGTGATTGAGCTTACACAGCCCTCTGGGGTAGAGAATTCCAAAGATTCATAGGAACAGAAGAAGATAGGAACAGAAGTATGCCATTCAGCCCCTCGAGCCTGTCCCGCCATTCAATGAGATTATGGCTGATCCGTGGCCTAACTCCATATACCTGCCTTTGGCCCATATCCCTTCATATCTTTGCTTAACAAAAATCTATCTCCGATTTAAAATTTACAAGTCTTCTAGCTTCAGCTGCTGGTTGTGGGAGAGAGTTCCAAACCTCTACCACCCTTTGCATGAAATGCTTCCTAACATCTCTCCTGAACAGTCTGCTCCTAATTTTTAGACTATGCCCCCTAGTTTTAGAATCTCCAACCAGTGGAAACAGTTTATTTTTATCTAGCCTGTCTTTTCTTGTTAATATCTTGAAGACTTTGATCAGATCACCCCTTAACCTTCTAAATTCTAGCGAAAACAGGCCTAATATGTGTATTCTCTCCTCGTAACTTAACTCCTGTAGTCCAGGTATCATTCTTGAAAAACTACGTTGCACTCCCTCCAAGGCCAATATATCCTTTCTAAGGTGTGGTGCCCAGAACTACTCTCCGTACTCCAAGTGGGGTTTAACTAGGGTTTTGTACAGCTGCAGCATAACCTCTGTGTCTTTATACTCCAATCCTCTAGATATAAAGGCGAGCATTCCATTAGCCTTTTTGATTATTTTCTGCACTTGCTCGTGGCATTTTAAAGGTTATGCACCTGAACCCCCAAGTCTCTTTGCACATCCACTGTACTTAATCTCTTCCCATTTAGAAAGTACCCTGCTCTTTCCTTTTTTGGTCTAAAATGGATAACCTCACACTTGCCCACATTGAAATCCATCTGCCACAGTTTTGCCCATTCACCTAGTCTGTCAATATCTCTTTGCAATTTTAGACTATCATCTAGGCTGCCTATAATGCCGCCTAGCTTTGTATCATCAGCAAATTTGGATATATGACTTACTATGCCATCATGCAAGTCGTTAATGAATAATGTGAATAATTGAGGCCCCAACACAGATCCCTGTGGGACACACTAGTCACATCCTGCCAAACAGAGTACTTATCATCCCCACTCTCTGTCGCCTACCACTCAACCAACTTCCTAACCATGTCAATTTGCCCTCAACTCCATGGGCTGCTACCTTAGTTAACAGTCTCTTATGTGGGACTTCATCAAATGCCTTCTGGAAGTCCAGATAAATAACATCCATAGACATTCCCCTGTCCACTACCTTAGTAATAATTCACAACCCTCCGAGTGAAAAAATTCCTCCTCATAGTCTTAAATGGCCTACCCCTTATTCTGAGACTATGTCCCCGGTCCTAGACTCACCAGCCAGGGGAAACATCCTATCTACATCCATCCTGTCACACCTTGTAGGAATTTCGTAAGTTTCAATGAGATCACCTCTCATTCTTCGAAACTCTAGAGAATACAGGCTCAGTTTCTACCAGCTTCAGCTGCTTCATCAATGACCTTCCTTCAATCATAACGTCAGAAGTAGGGATGTTCGCTGATTGTACAATGCTCACCATTCGTAACTCATCAGATACTGCAGCAGTCCGTGTAGAAATGCAGCAAGACCCGGACAATATGCAGGCTTGGGCTGATAACTGGTAGGTAACATTCGCGTCACACAAGTGCCAGGCAATGACCATCTCCAACAAGAGAAAATCTAACCATCTCCCTTTGACATTCAAAGGCATTACATTCGCTGAATCCCCCACTATCAATATCCCGGAGGTTACCATTGACCAGAAACTGAACTGGAGTAGTCTGGGATGGAACATTCAAGCTATGAAGAGAGGTTGGGTAGGCTTGGGTTGTTTTCGCTGGAGCATAGACTGAGGGGTGATCTGATAGAGGTGTACAAGATTATGAGGGGCATGGACAAGGTGGATAGGGAGCAGCTGTTCCCCTTAGTTGAAGGGTCAGTTACGAGGGGACACAAGTTTAAGGTGAGGGGCAGGAGGTTTAAGGGGGATTTGAGGAAGAACTTTTTTACCCAGAGGGTGATGACGGTCTGGAATGCACTGCCTGGGAGGGTGGTAGAGGCGGGTTGCCTCACATCCTTTAAAAAGTACCTGGATGAGCACTTGAAACATCATAACATTCAAGGCTATGGGCCAAGTGCTGGCAAATGGGATTAGGTAGACAGGTCAGGTGTCTTTAATGCATCGGTGCAGACTCGATGGGCCGAAAGGCCTCTTCTGCATTGTATTATTCTGTGATATAAATACTGTGGCTACAAGGGCAGGTCAGAGGCTATGAATCCTGCGGCGAGTAACTCACCACCTGACTCCCCAAAGCCTGACCACCATCTACAAGACACAAGTCCGGAGTGTGATGGAATACTCTCCACTTGCTCGACACCATCCAGGACAAAGCAACCCACTTGATTGGCACCCCGTCCACAAATATTCACTCCCAGCGCTACTGGCACAGTGGTAGTGGCAGCAGTATGTACTATCTACAAGATGCACTGCAGCAATATACCAAGGCTACTCAGGCAGCACCTTCCAAACTTGTGGCCTCTACCACCTAGAAGGACAAAGGCAGCAGATGCCTGGGAACGCAGCCACCCGCAAGTTCCCCTCCAAGCCGCACATCATCCTGACTTGGAACTATATCACTGTTCCTTCACTGTCGCTGGGTCAAAATCCTGGAACTCCCTTCCTAACAGCACTGTGGGTGTACCTACCCCACATGGACTGCAGTGGTTCAAGAAGGCAGCTGACCATCATCTTCTCATGGGCAATTAAGGATGGGCAATAAATGCTGGCCTGACCAGTGAATCCCACATCCCATGAGAAGAATTAAAAAAATTTTAAGTAGGGAAGTCTTGCTACAATTTACAGGGCATTGGTGAGACCACACCTAGGGTACTGCATACAGTTTTGGTTTCCTTACTTAAGGGATTTACTTGCATTGGAAGCAGTTCAGAGAAGGTTCATAGGCTGATTCCTGGGATGCAGGGGTTGTCTTGTAAGGTTGAGCAGATTAGGCCTTATACTGTTGCAGTTTTGAAGAATGAGAGGTGATATTGAAACATACAAGATTCTGAGGGGGCTTAACAGGGTAAATGCTGAGAGGATGTTACCCCTCGTGGGAGAAAGTAGAACTAGGGGGAACAGTTTCACAAGTTTTTCCGTTAAAGCCATGAGGAGGAATTTCTTCTTTCGAAGGGGTTGTTAATTTTTGGAATTCTCTTCCTCAGCAAGTAATGGAGGCTGGGTAATTGAATATATTGAATGTTGAATTAATCAGAAATATTGACCTGCAAGGGAGTTGAGGTTTATTGGTGCCAGGCAGGAAAGTGGAATTAAGGCCACAAACTGATCAGCCATGATATTAAATGGTAGAGCAGGATCAAGGAGCCAATTGGCCTACTCTTCCTATTTCTTATGTTTTTAGATTAATGTACAGCACAGGAAACAGGCCATTCCACCCAACTGGTTTATGTTATGTTTCACCCAAGCCTCCTTCCACACTACTTCCTCTCACCCTATAAACATTACCTTCTATTCCTTTCTCCCACATATTTAAATGCATTTATGCTATTCACCTCAACTACACCATGTGGTAGTGAGCCCCATATTCTAACCACTCTTCGGGTGATTTAGGTTTCTCCTGAATTCCCTACTGGATTTATGTCACTCTCTCGTATGTTATATTTATAGAAATATAATATTTTCTGGTCTCCCCCAGAAGTGGAAATATATTTTCTCTCTCTACCCTATCCAACCCCCTTCATAATTTTTGCTATCACCCCTCAGCCTACTCTTTTATAGAGCCTGTTCATCTTAAAAAGATATACAGTTTTCTGTAGTTCAGATGCAATGCTCCCTTTAAGTTTTGTTTGCTGTTGCACTGTGCAGTTTCTTCAAGTTTGACGAGCGGCTTTGTATCTAAAAGGGAACATTGCTTTTGTGCGGCCTGTTTGTTCCCTACGCAGCACATCCCAAATGCTGTGCAGCCGCGCACCTGCACAGCTTGGAGGGAATATTGCTCAGATCTCTCTTAACTGGATATCTGGATGAAGCCAGAACTGACTAGTTTTATTCAAGTGTGCAGAAAGACCCATTTTCCTGTGTCTTGGTGCCTGTGACCAGTGTAAATGTCTCTGCTGCTCAGTAATATGAGCTAAATACTGCTTTCAATGATGTCATCATGTGTGTGTCCCATCTTGGTTTTTGTGCTTAATAGTGTGACTGGTTGATATTGTGATGCCACCGGGCATTTGTGGAATGCCCAGTTTGTCGTCCGTTCACAGGGAGACTGAAAGTGACATTTGAAAGTACATTCACGCGAGTGTCACTTGTAAGCTAACCTATAATATCAAAGGCCCTTTATGTTTTCTCCTACCAAAGTGACTGCTGACAATGCAGCCCAGCGCCGACGTCATCAGAGTGCTCCCAGCTTTGCGCAAGCGCAGAACAGACTCTTGCTGTCAGTTTGGTGCTGCACATGCGCAGCCTACGTCAGCACCTGGCTTGCCAGGACTAATTCGTGCATGTGCGAAAATGTCATCCCATACTGCCAAGTCTGCTCGCTGCTTATCCCCCCTTGGCCACTTGTTCCCCGCTTCACTCCCCCCCCACCCCCCCCCCCCCCCCACCTTCCTGTGGGCCACTCGCTCCCCACCTCGCCACTTCGCACCCCCCTGCCTCTGCTCCCCACTCCCTCCCACGATCGCTGTCTCTCTTCCCTGCACGGAGGAAGCAGGGGAGAGAGATAGTGACAGGATAGGCGGGGTGGAAAACTGCGAGCGAGAGTGGGAGGGAGGAAACGCTGAGGCGAGTGGGGGAAGTGGCGGGGAGCAAGCGGCAAGCAAATGGGTGTGGGAGGCAGTGGCGAAGAGGAACCGGGTACTGTTGGGGGTGGGATGGAGGCAACATTCTCAGCCACTTGGGGTTGGAGTTTCATTTGTTTTTGTGATAAATTGAGCAGCGTCATGTTTACTAATGGCAGCTGCCAAAAACATCGCAGATAGTGACATTTCAGTGCATGAGGCTGCATTTGTGTATGTGCAAGTACTGCACCACCTAGTGGTCGCTTTGTTAGCAAACACAGCCTTCTCTCACTGCTCATAAGATGCCCCCCATCTGCTGAGTCTGGGGCAGTAGCTGAGAGACCAGCAAAATGTGAGAATGGTCAACATTTTAAAATCAAACTTGGATGCTTCAAACAGGCTTTTAACAAATCCTTTTAAATGTGCCACGTTTCAGAACTGATGGAACAGTAAGAATAAAAACAGAAAATGTTGGAAATATAAGCAGTTCCTTCAGCCTGTGAAAATATGGAAAATAATTAGTATTTCATGCAGAGACGGAGAGAAAGGGGCCTGTGAATGGGAAGAATACTCTTGTAGACCCAGAAGCATTACAGGAGAATTGCATTGGAAAGTTGCGGGCGCGCTCGCAAAGATAGCTGCATCTTTAAATTTATATTTTTTCTTTGCAGTGACACTGATACCGTTGTTGGATTACCACGGCCCATCCATGAAAGTATCAAAACCCTTAAACAGGTAGGCGGGGAGGTCCAGCTTTAACCTGTCCGATGGCAACATTTCTTCAAAAATAGTAAATGTTTTTATAGAGCTTGTTTTCTATTTTGATACAAAAAGTGTACAGCTGAAACAGACTCCAGATGTTTTGCTTTTTTCTCTCCATCTTCTCCCATACTCTGTATCAAGCTAGACTTCCACAGGCACCAACACTCCAATAACTTGCCCAAGTGACCATTCTGATTGTTGTGAAACACAACTGGTTCCCTAATCTCTTTTGGTAAAGGAAACCTGCCCTCCTTATTCAGTCTGGCCTATATGTAACTCCAGTTCCCCACTAATGTGGTTGACTCTTAATTGCCCTTTTAATTGACCTAGCAAATAGCTTGGTTGTATCAAACTGCTGTATAGAATAAGAATAAAATCAGATAGACCACTTGACTGTGACCTAGGCATCCAATTAGGACACGACAATGACAAAACCAAACCAGTTGACCCTGTAAAATACTCCTCACTAACATCTGGGGACTGGGGCCAAAATTGGGAAAGCTGCCCTGCTGACTATTCCTGACATAGTTATACTTTTAAGCCAGCGCCTCAGACTTCTTCACCATCTGGGTATGTTCTGTTTCATTGACAGGACAGATCCACCAGGGTTGGTGGTACACAGTCGGAGGAGAATGGCGCTGGGAATCCAATTAAGTTTCTTTGCTTCAAGTCAAATGGATACAGCAATGGCTCTGGCTGTAGTACTAAAGACTAAAGCTCCAGAACTAGCTGCACCCCCAGCCAGGCTGTTCGAGTTCAGCTCCAACGCTGGAATATACCTGACAATGTCAGACATTGACCAGGTGTTGTCTTGTCCACAAAAAGCAGGGAAAAACGAATCTGTCCAATTACCAGCCCATCATTCTACTCTCAGTTATCAGCAAAGTGATGTTTCGATGACAGTGTTACCAAACAGCACTTACTCAGCAATAACCTGCTCACCGATGCTCAGTTTGGGTTCCACTAGGGCCACTAAGCTCCAGACCTCATTACAGCCTTGGTCCAAACATGGATAAAACGAGCTGAATTCCAGAGGTGAAGCGAGTGTGACTGCTGTTGACATCAAAGCACCATTTGACTGAGTGTGGCATCAAGGAGCCCTAGCAAAATTGAAATCAATGGAAATCCGATTACCATCACTGAATCCCCACCATCAACATCCTGGGGGTTGCCATTGACCAGAAACTTAATCAGATCAACCATATAAATACTGTGGCTACAGGAATAGGTCAGAGGCTGGGAATTCCGCAGCAAGTAACTCACTTCCTGACTCCTCAGAGCCTGTCCACCATCTGCAAGGTGCAAGTGATGGAATACTCTCCGCTTCCCTGGATAAGTGCAGCTCCAGCAATGCTCAAGAAGCTCAATGCTATCCAGGGTAAAGCAGCCTGATCCATTGGCACCCCATCTACCACCTTAAACTTTCATTCTTTCCACCAACAGGTGCACAGTGGCAGCAGTATGTACTTTCTACTTGCAGCAACTTGCCAAGGCTCCTTCAATAGCCCCTTCCAAACCCATGACCTCTACCACATAGAAGAACAAGGCAGCAGACATGTGAGAATACCTCTCCCTGCAAGTTACCCTGCCCCACCTACAATACCCCCCCGCCCCCTCCCAAAGCCACACAACCATCCTGACTTGGGTCTATATCCCTGTTCCTTCACTGTTGCTGGGTCAAAAACCTGGAACTCCCTTCCTAACAGCACTGTGGGTGTACCTACACCACATGGACTGCAGTGATTCAAGAAAGTGGCTCACCACCACCTTCTCAAGGACAATTAAAGATGTAGCAACATCCACATCTGATGAACAAAAAAAAAATGGGCAAGTTAAACTTGCTGATTACCACCTACAGCCCTCCCTCAGCTGATGAATCTGTACTTCTCCATGTTGAACATCACTTGGAAGAAGCATTACGACCATTCGACCATATGAATTAGGAGCAGAAGTAGGCCATTCAGTCCGTTGAGCTTGCTCCACCATTTAATAACATTATGGCTTATCTGTTTCTGTCTCAAATTCCACACTCCCATCTACTCCTGATAATCTTAGATTCTTGTTAGGCAATGGAATCAATCTACCTCCACCTTAAAAATATTCAATGACCCCGCCTCCACCACCACCTGAGGCAGAAAATTCCAAAGTTGCACAACCCTCTGAGGAAAAAAAAATTCTCCTCATCTCTGCCCTAAAAGGGTGGCCCATAATTTTAAAACAGTGCTCCCTAGTCCTGGACTCACCCACAAGAGGAAACATCCTCTCCACATCCACCTTGTCAATACTGTTCAGGATCTTATATACTTCAATCAAGTCTCCCCTCACTCTTCTAAACTCCAGTGAAAACAAGCCCAGTCTGACCAATCTTTCCTCATAAGACAACCTGCTCATTCCAGGTATCAATCTAGTAAACCTCTTCTGAACTGCCTCCAATGCATTTACATCCTTCCTTAAATAAGGAGACCAAAACTGCACACAGTATTTGAGATCTGATCTCACCAACGCTCTCAATAACTGAAGCATAATATCCTTACTTTTATTTTTAATTACCCTTGTAATAAAGGATATAATTCCATTAGCCGCCTTGATTGCTTGTTGTACCTGCATATTAACCTTTTGTGACTCATGCACTAGAACACCTAGATCCCTCTGCACTTCAGAATTCTGCAGTAATTCTCCATTTTATTAATACTCTGCTTTTTTATTCTTCCTGCCAAAGTGAACAACTTTACATTTTCCCACATTATACTCCATCTGCCAGATTTTTGCCCACTCACTCAATCTATCTGAATCGGTCTGCAACCTCCTTATGTCCTCTTCACAACATACTTTCCTAGCTATCTTTGTGCCATCTCAAATTTGACGACCATGCCATTGCTCCTCTCATCTAAGTAATTGATATAAATTGTAAAAGGTTGAGACCCCAGCACAGACCCCTGCGGGACTCCACTCGTCACGTCCTGCCAATCAGAAAAGGACCCATTTCTGCATACTCTGTTTTCTGCCAGTCAATCTTCTATCCATGCTACATGTCCCCTACACCATGAGCTAGTTTGCGCAATAATCTTTTGTGTGGCACCTTGCCAAATGCCTTCTGGAAATCCAAGTACAGTATGTCAATGGGCTCCCCTTTATCCACAGCACATGTTACTCCTTCAAGGAACATTGAGGTTAGCAAGAGCACAATGTACTCTTGGGGACTTCAGTATCCATCACCAAGTGGTTTGGTTGCAGCATCGTTGACTGAGGCCTAAAGAACGTAACTTCCAGACGTGGCTTGCAGGAGGTGGTGAGAGAGCAAACACAAGGGAACAACCTACTTGATGACTTTCTTACCAATCTACCTGTTGCAGATGTATCTGTCCATGAAAGTATTGTTAGGAGTGATCATGCAGCAGTTCCTCTGCAGACAAAGTCCTATCTTCACACTGAGGACACCCTCTGTTGCATTGTGTGGCATTACACTGTGCTAAATGGGATAGATTCAGAACCGAGCTCGTGGTTCAAACTGGGCATCTATGAGGCACTGTGAGCCATCATAGAGTTATACAGCACAGAAACAGGCCCTTCGGCCCATCGTGTCTGTGCTGGCCATCAAGCACCTCATTATTCTAATCCCATTTTCCAGCACTTGGCCCGTAGCCTTGTATGCTATGGCAGCTCAAGTGTTCATCTAAATACTACTTAAATGTTGTGAGGGTTCCTGCCACTAGCACCTCTTCAGGCAGTGCATTCCAGATTCCAACTGTCGTCTGAGTGAAAACATTTTTTCTCAAATCCCCTCTAAACTTCCTGCCCCTTACCTTAGATCTATGCCCCCTGGTTATTGACACATCCGCGAAGGGAGAAAGTTTCTTGCTATCTAATCTATCACTGCCCATCATGATTTTGTATACCTCAATCATGTCCCCCCTCAGCCTTCTCTGCTCTAAGGAAAGCAACCCTAGCCTTTCCAGTCTGTCTCTCTTCATAGCTGAAATTCTCCAGCCCAGGCAACATTCTGGTGAATCTCCTCTGCACGCTCTCCAGTGCAGTCATATCCTTCCGATAGTGTGGTGCACAGAACTATACACAGTACTTCTGCTGTGGCCTAACTAGCGTTTTATACAGCTCTGTCATAACCTCCCTGCTCTTATATTCTCTTCTTTGGGCCTCCTTATCTCGAGAGACAATGGATACGCGCCTGGAGGTGGTCAGTGGTTTGTGAAGCAGCGCCTGGAGTGACTAAAAAGGCCAATTCTAGAGTGACAGGCTTTTCCACAGGTGCTGCAGAGAAATTTGTTTGTCGGGGCTGTTGCACAGTTGGCTCTCCCCTTGCGCCTCTGTCTTTTTTCCTGCCAACTACTAAGTCTCTTCGACTCGCCACATTTTAGCCCCGTCTTTATGGCTGCCCGCCAGCTCTGGCGAATGCTGGCAACTGACTCCCACGACTTGTGATCAATGTCACATGATTTCATGTCTCGTTTGCAGACGTCTTTATAGCAGAGACATGGACGGCCGGTGGGTCTGATACCAGTGGCGAGCTCGCTGTACAATGTGTCTTTGGGGATCCTGCCATCTTCCATGCGGCTCACATGGCCAAGCCATCTCAAGCGCCGCTGACTCAGTAGTGTGTACAAGCTGGGGATGTTGGCCGCCTCGAGGACTTCTGTGTTGGAGATACAGTCCTGCCACCTGATGCCAAGTATTCTCCGGAGGCAGCGCAGATGGAATGAATTGAGACGTCACTCTTGGCTGACATACGTTGTCCAGGCCTCGCTGCCATAGAGCAAGGTACTGAGGACACAGGCCTGATGCACTCGGACTTTTGTGTTCTGTGTCAGTGCGCCATTTTCCCACACTCTCTTGGCCAGTCTGGACATAGCAGTGGAAGCCTTTCCCATGCGCTTGTTGATTTCTGCATCGAGAGACAGGTTACTGGTGATAGTTGAGCCTAGGTAGGTGAACTCTTGAACCACTTCCAGAGCGTGGTCACCAATATTGATGGATGGAGCATTTCTGACATCCTGCCCCATGATGTTTGTTTTCTTGAGGCTGATGGTTAGGCCAAATTCATTGCAGGCAGCCACAAACTTGTTGATGAGACTCTGCAGGCACTCTTCAGTGTGGGATGTTAATGCAGCATCATCAGCAAAGAGGAGTTCCCTGATGAGGAATTTCCGTACTTTGCACTTCGCTCTTAGACGGGCAAGGTTGAACAACCTGCCCCCTGATCTTGTGTGGAGGAAAATTCCTCCTTCAGAGGACTTGAACGCATGTGAAAGCAGCAGGGAGAAGAAAATCCCAAAAAGTGTGGGTGCAAGAACACAGCCCTGTTTCACGCCACTCAGGATAGGAAAGGGCTCTGAGGAGGAGCACCATGTTGAATTGTGCCTTTCATATTGTCATGGAATGAGGTGATGATACTTAGTAGCTTTGGTGGGCATCCAATCTTTTCTAGTAGTCTGAAGAGACCACGTCTGCTGACGAGGTCAAAGGCTTTGGTGAGATCAATGAAAGCAATGTAGAGGGGCATCTGTTGTTCACGGCATTTCTCCTGTATCTGACGAAGGGAGAACAGCATGTCAACGGTCGATCTCTCTGCACGAAAGCCACACTGTGCCTCAGGGTAGACGCGCTCGGCCAGCTTCTGGAGCCTGTTCAGAGCGACTCGAGCAAAGACTTTCCCCACTATGCTGAGCAGGGAGATTCCACGGTAGTTGTTGCAGTCACCGTGGTCACCTTTGTTTTTATAGAGGGTGATGATATTGGCATCGTGCATGTCCTGGGGTACTGCTCCCTCGTCCCAGCACAGGCAAAGCAGTTCATGTAGTGCTGAGAGTATAGCAGGCTTGGCACTCTTGATTATTTCAGGGGTAATGCTGTCCTTCCCAGGGGCTTTTCCACTGGCTAGAGAATCAATGGCATCACTGAGTTCTGATTTGGTTGGCTGTATGTCCAGCTCATCCATGACTGGTAGAAGCTGGGCTGCATTGAGGGCAGTCTCAGTGACAGCATTCTCCTTGGAGTACAGTTCTAGGTAATGCTCAACCCAGCGGTCCATTTGTTTGTGTTGGTCAGTGATTATGTCCCCTGATTTAGATTTGAGGGGGGGGCGATCTTCTTGGTGGTTGGCCCAAGAGCTCTCTTCATGCCATCATACATTCCTCTGATGTTTCCGGTGTCTGAGGCCAGCTGAATATGACTGCATAGGTGTTGCCAGTAGTCGTTTGCGCAGCGCCTGGCTGTTCTTTGTGCAGTGCTTCTGGCTGCTTTAAGTGCTGCGGATGTTAAATCGCTGGGGGCTTTCTTGTAGTTCAACAGTGCAATGCGCTTAGCGGCTATGACAGGTTCCAGCTCTTCATTATGAGATTGAAACCAGTCTGCATTTCTCTTCGTACTTTTGCCGTAGGTGGTCAAAGCTGACTCATAGATGGCGTCTTTGATGTGGGCCCACTTGGTCTCTGCATCCCCTGTGGGAGTGTTTTGAAGGGCTGTTGCAAGTTAATTTAGAAATTTTTGTAACAGCTGTGGGTGAGAAATTCTGCTAGTGTTGATGCGCGGGTGGCCCTGCTGCTTGGAATGATGCAACTTCTTTGGTCTGAGTCTAACCTTGCTGCACACCAGGGAGTGATCGGTGTCGCAGTCTGCACTGTGGAAGCTGCGTGTGATTTGAACACTGTTTAAGGCGGCTCGCCTTGTGACAATGAGGTCTAGCTGGTGCCAACGACGTGATCTTGGGTGCCTCCATGAAACCTGGTGACAGGGTTTAGTGTGAAAGAACGAGTTGGTTATGATCGGTACACAACTCAAGCAGTCTCTGCCCGTTCTCATTCATCCTTCTAACGCCATAGCGCCCAAGGCAGGAGGGCCATGAGTCATGGTCGGCCCCAACCCTGGCATTCAAGTCCCCCAGCAGGAATAGGTGTTCGGTGTTGGGGATGCTGCTAATGATGTTATAGAGTTGCTTGTAGAACTGGTCTTTAGCTTCAGGAGGGGAGCAGAGTGTTGGAGCAGAGATGCTGAGTAGGTGTACTGGACCAGAGGTGGTGAGCAGTCGGATGGACAGTATGCGTTCCGAGCCATTTGAGGGAGGCTCTATCATGCTGAACAAGGTGTTTCTGATGGCGAAGCCCACTCCATGCTGTCTTGGTTCTTCAGGATCCCTGCCCTGCCAGAAGAAGGTGTAGTCTTGCTCTGCTAGAGATCCACTCGCGGGGAGGCGTGTCTCCTGAAGTGCTGCAATGTCTACATTGAGTCTACTGAGCTTGTTGTTAATGATGGCGGTCTTCCGAGAATCGTTGATTTGTGTAAGGTCTTCCGACAGGCCAGGACACATAGTTCTGACGTTCCAGCTTGCAAAGCGAAGGGCTGGTACCTTCTTTCCTTTTTTCGTGTTGTTTGGTGCGGTGTATCAGTCCACCTTTCGGGCAATGACCCTGAGCTCCAAGCACCCATTGAAGCAGGTAGACTGTGGCGGGACAGAACCTTATTGACCGGGGGCTGCCCGGTTTGAGGCGGGCGGTAGCTGTCCAGTGAGGTGCAATGACCTCTCCCACCGACAAAGGCAACCCGTGGCGCCCAGTTTCTACGCCAATTGTCATCTGCTTTGTGCCTGGAGAACCAGGCGACATTGTCTCAGAATAAGAGGGAGGCCATTTAAGACTGAGATGAGAAGGAATTTCTTTACTCGAGAGTGGTGAATCTTTGGAATTCTCTACCCCAGAGGGCTGTGGAAGCTCAATGATTGAGCAAGTTCAAAGCAGAAATCGATAGATACCTGGATACTAACAACATAAAGGGATATGGGGGTAGCATGGGAAAGTGGCATTGAGGTAGATGATCAGCCACAATCTAATTGAATGGCGGAGCAGGCTCGATGGGCTGAATGGCCTACTTCAGTTCCTGTTCTGCTATATCTATTATTTTGTCTCTTGTTTTAAAATATAAATGTTTTATTTAAAACTGGTTAATACCTGCCTTTAAATAGTGAGCAGATTAATGTGATATGAGCGTGTTAAGCATGACACTATTATTGCATACCATAATATTTACATTAATGTATATAATTGCTCAGCTTTAATCCCTTCCATCACGAAAAATGAATGCATTGAAACCTCTATCATTTACACCAAATTTAGTTTAAAGTTCTGTCATTCCCTAGAATGTGACTCTGACTACTCACAGGCTATTTTAGGAGACTTGCTTGTCATCACCTTGTACTTGTTACAGTGCACCTTGCATATGATGTTGTTGACTGTCCACATTATATTCATTATTTTCAGTGTATTGCAATCCGTTACATTAAAAGGGGCCAAGATAATGTGTTTTAAAATCAAGTATTTTTTGAAACTATTTCTGTACAGAAGTGCTATTTTAGTAACAGTTGGCCTCTTTTTAAAAATTGTGGTGAAAATTACAGTACTTTCACTGGATTGTAGTACATATGGCGCAGACTGAATACTGCTTGTCCTAATTGGCATGGGCCCAAAGTAAAACTGTCTCCTAATTCAGCACTGATTCAACACTAAACTGACAACTTCAAAGGCCATGGGATCACAGAAGAAATAGTGAATGTTGAAAATCTGAAATAAAAGCGGAAAATACTAGAAACACTCAGGTCAAGCAGCATTTGTGGCACGATGAACAGTTAACTTTCAGGTGGATGATCTTTTATCAACTCATCAAAGGCCATGGGATGGCTGATGTGAGAAATAGCACATGGGGACAGAAGGGGTGTCTAAGATATAGAGGGTGTTTTACTCTATGTTTAATATGCTATACTTGCCTTGGGAGTACTTGACACTCAATGCATGAAATGGAAGGTGTTCTATTCCCCAAAACCAGTGTTCTAAATATTGATCAAAAAATTGAGAAAATATATATTTCATATACATGTTTTTTTAAAAGCTGATGAACACATTTCTGTATTCGTGTATACACTCATCATTTATTTACTCTACAGCACAAGTACATCTCAATATCTGAGATTCAGGTCAAGAAGGAGGAGGAATATCTGAAAAAGCCCCTCTCTGCGGTATGGATGCTGCTATTTCTAAATTTTGAAGTCAGTTCGTGTTAGTTAGGAGTGGAATTGTTAATACATCGGTCTCTTAAATCCACGGCGTGCCTTCTCGAATATACTGTTCATCTTGTAAAGTGCCTCTTACTTTACATAGACCAGTCAGCCTAACATCAGGAGTGGGTAAGCTTCTAGAGGCAACAATAGGGAATAAAATTGATATTCAAGTGACAGCCAGTGTGGATTTGTAAAAGGCAAGTCATGCCTGACAAATTTATCAAGCTCTTTGAGTAAATAATGGAACGTATTCATAAAGATGATGAGTAGAAGTTGTGAATATGAATTTTTAAACCGACTTGTATTCAAATAGCACCTTTAATATATGGCTGTGTTTTCTGACAATGCCACCACTGGGTGGCGCTGCAATGGCACATGCACAAGTGCAGCCTGTGCCACTAAAATGTCAGTTTGCGATGTCAGGCAGATGCCAGGATTAAAGATGGCACTGCTCAAATAATCACACGATGGCAACCTAAACACATGGCAGCACAGAATGGCTGGAGGGGGCCGGGGAGGGGAGGGAGCGAGGGGGCTGTGAGTGAGCGGGCGGGAGAGCGAGCGCGCCAGGCGTCAGGAGCAGGCGGTGGGGGGAAGGAGGAGAGCGCATCCGCCACCAGCAAGGTCTTCGACCCCTCTCTACCCCCGCCCCACCCCCCCCCCGCCCCCTCCCTAAACGCAGAGAATGCACAGAGGGTAGGAACCAATCTGTACCAATGAACCAATGTGTGCTGATTGTCGCAGTCGGATGCCATAAGCTGCCGGCTGCGTTGTCAGTAATCACTTTGTTAATATATTACAATACCACAAGGTGCTTCACAGGAGTTCTCTAACAAGAACAAAGAACAGTACAGCACAGGAACAGGCTGTTCGGCCCTCCAAGCCTGCGCCGATCTTGATGCCTGTCTCAACTAAAACCTTCTGCACTTCCGGGGACCGTATCCTTCTAATCCCAACCAACTCATGTATTTGCCAATGTGCCTCTTAAATGTCGCTATCGTACCTGCTTCCACCACTCCCCCGGCAGCAAGTTCCAGGCACTCACCACCCTCTGTGTAAAGAACTTGCCTTGCACATCCCCTCTAAACTTTGCCCTCTCACCTTAAACCTATTAGTTTAGTTTAGAGATACAGCACTGAAACAGGCCCTTCGGCCCAGCGAGTCTGTGCCGACCATCAACCACCCATTTATACTAATCCTACACTAATTCCATATTCCTACCACATCCCCACCTGTCCCTATATTTCCCTTCCATCTACCTATACTAGGGGCAATTGCTAATGGCCAATTTACCTATCAACCTGCAAGTCTTTGGCTTGTGGGAGGAAACCGGAGCACCCGGAGGAAACCCACGCAGACACGGAGAACTTGCAAACTCCACACAGGCAGTACCCAGAATTGAACCCGGGTCGCTGGAGCTGTGAGGCTGCGGTGCTAACCACTGCGCCACTGTGCCGCCCTTAGTAACTGACTCTTCCACCCTGGGAAAAAGCTTCTGACTATCCACTTTGTCCATGCCACTCATAACTTTGTAAACCTCTATCATGTCGCCCCTCCACCTCCGTCATTCCAGTGAAAACAATCCGAGTTTATCCAACCTTTCCTCATAGCTAATGCTCTCCAGACTAGGCAACATCCTGTTAAATCTCTTCTGTTCCCTCTCCAAAGCCTCCATGTCCTTCTGGTAGTGTGGCGACCAGAATTGCACGCAATATTCTAAGTGTGACCTAACTAAGGTTCTGTACAGCTGCAGCATGACTTGCCAATTTTTATACTCTATGCCCTGACCGATGAAGGCAAGCATGCCGTATGCCTTCTTGACTACCTTATCCACCTGCGTTGCCACTTGCAGTGACCTGTGGACCTGTACATCCAGATCTCTCTGCCTGTCAATACTCCTAAGGTTTGACACCACGCTACATGAGGTATTAGGGCAGATGTCCAAAAGCTTGGTCAAAGAGAGAGGTTTTAAGGAGCGAATTAAAGGAGGAAAGAGAGGTTTATGAAGGAAATTCCAGAGCTTAAAGGTGCTATATAATTTGGGGCAAAATCAACAGTCACATGGACAAATGTGAGTTAATTAAGGAAAGCCAGCATGGATTTCTTATGGAAAAATCTTGTCTGTCTAACTTCCTGGAGTTTTTTGAGGAAGTAATAGAGAGGGTTGATGAGGGCAATGCTGTTGATGTGGATAACATGGACTTTCAAAAGGCATTTGATACAGTGCCACACAACAGACTTGTGAACAAACTTGTAGCTCATGGAATAAAAGGGACGGTAGCAACATGGATACAAAACTGCTGAGTGACAAGAAACAAAGAGTAGTGGTTAATGGATGTTTTCAGGCTGGAGGAAGGTTTGTAGTGGAGTTCCCCTAGGATTAGTGCTGGGACTTGCTTTTCCTGATATATATTAATGACCTAGACCTTGGTGTACAGGGCACAATTTCAGAGTTTGCAGATGATACAAAACTTGGAAACATTGTGAACTGTGAGGAGGGTAATATAGAACTTCAGAAGGACATAGACAAGTTGGTGGAATGGGCAGACAGGTGGCAGATGAAGTTCAATGCAGAGAAATGTGAAGTGATTCATTTTGGTAGGAAGAACATGGAGAGACCAGGGTACAATTCTTAAGGGGGTGCAGGAGCAGAGGGACCTAGGTGTATATGTGCATAAGTCATTGAAGGTGGCAGGACAGGTTTAGAGAGTGGTTAATAAAGCATACATTATCCTGGGCTTTATTGATAGGGGCATAGAGCACAAGAGCAAGGAAGTTATGTTGAACTTGTATAAGACACAAGTTCGTCCTCAGCTGGTGTATTGCTTCTGATTCTAGGTGCCACACTTGTGGAAAGTCATGAGGGCAGTGGAGAGAGTACAGAAAAGATTCACGAGAATGGTTCCAGCCTGTTGGACAAGTTAGGACTGTTTTCCTTGAAGAGAAGGCTGAGGGGTAATTTGATTGAGGTGTTCAAAATTATGAGGTGTCTGGACAGTAGATAGAGAGAAATTGTTCCCATTCATGAAAGATTCGAGAACGAGAGGGCACAGATTTAAAGTATTTGTTAAGAGAAGGCGGTACAGTGGTTAGCACCACAGCCTCACAACTCCAGGGACCCGGGTTCAATTCTGGGTACTGGCTGTGCGGAGTTTGCAAGTGTTCTCTGTGACTGTGTGGGTTTTCGCCGGGTGCTCTAGTTTCCTCCCACCGCCAAAGGCTTGATAGGTAAATTGGCCATTGTAAATTGCCCCTAGTGTAGGTAGGTGGTAGGGAATATGGGATTACTGTAGGGTTAGTATAAATGGGTGGTTCTTGGTCGGCACAGACTCGGTGGGCCGAAGGGCCAGTTTCAGTGCTGTATCTCTAAATAAAAATAAATAAAATAAATAGAAGCAAAAGTGACATGAGGGAAAGGTTTTTCACACAATGAGTGATTAAGGTCTGGAATGCGCTGCCTGGGAATGCTAGAGGTAGGTTCAATTGAAACATTCAAAAGGGAATTAGACAATTATATGAAAAGGAAGAATGTGCAGGGTTGTGGGGCGAAGGCAGGGGAATGGAACTGGGAGTGTTGCTCTTTCGGAGAGCAGGTGTGGACACGATGGGCCAAATGGCGACAGCCTGAGCTGTGACGATTGTCATGTGGTGACCCATCCTTTGGACCTGTTGACTGCTTCCTAGGGTATTAGAAGAGATGGCTACAGAGATAGTGGATGCATTGGTTTTGATCTTCCATAATTCTTTAGGTTCTAGAACAGTCAAAGAATAAAGAACAGTACAGCACAGGAACAAGTCATTCGGCCCTCCAAGCCTGCGCTGATCTTGATGCCTGTCTAAACTAAAACCTTCTGCACTTCTGGGGTCCGTATCCCTCTATTCCCTTCCTATTCATGTATTTGTCAAGATGCTCCTTAAATGTCACTATCGTACCTGCTTCCACCACCTCCCCCGGCAGCAAGTTCCAGGCACTCACCACCCTCTGTGTAAAGAACTTGCCTCGTACATCCCCTCTAAACTTTGCCCCTCGCACCTTAAACCTATGTCCCTTAGTAACTGACTCTTCCACCCTGGGAAAAAGCTTCTGACGATCCACTCTGTCCATGCCACTCATAACTTTGTAAATCTCTATCATGTCACCCCTCCACCTCCATCGTTCCAGTGAAAACAATCCGAGTTTATCCAACCTCTCCTCATAGCTAATGCCCTCCAGACCAGGCAACATCCTGGTAAACCTCTTCTGTACCCTCTCCAAAGCCTCCACGTCCTTCTGATAGTGTGGCGACCAGAATTGTACACACCATTCCAAGTGTGACCTAACTGAGGTTCTGTACAGCTGCAGCATGACTTGCCAACTTTTATACTCTCTGCCCTGACCGATGAAGACAAGCATGCCGTATGCCTTCTTGACTAACTTATCCACCTGCGTTGTCACTATCAGTGATCTGTGGACCTGTACGCCCAGATCTCTCTGCCTGTCAGTACTCCTAAGGGTTCTGCCATTTACTGTATACTTCCCACCTGCATTAGACCTTCCAAAATGCATTACCTCACGTTTGTCCGGATTAAACTCCATCTGCCATTTCTCCCCCCAAGTCTCCAACCGATCTATATCCTGCTGTATTCTCTGACAATCCTCATCACTATCCGCAACTCCACCAACCTTTGTGTCGTCTGCAAACTTGCTAATCAGACCAGCTACATTTTCCTCCAAATCATTTATATATACTACAAAGAGCATAGGTCCCAGCACTGATCCCTGCGGAACACCACTAGTCACATCCCTCCATTCAGAAAAGCACCCTTCCACTGCTACCCTCTGTCTTCTATGACAGAGCCAGTTCTGTATCCATCTTGCCAGCTCACCTCTGATCCCGTGTGACTTCACCTTTTTGTACCAGTTTGCCATGAGGGACCTTGTCAAAATCTTTACTGAAGTCCGTGTAGACAACATCCACTCCCCTTCCTTCATCAATCGTCTTCGTCACTTCCTCATAAAACTCGATCAAGTTAGTGAGACACTACCTCCCCTTTGTTTCCAAATGGGAGTAAATCCTGTCCCGAAGAATCCTCTCCAATAATTACCCTACCACTGACGTAAGGCTCACAGGCCTGTAATTTCCTGTATTATCCTTGCTACCCTTAAACAAAAGAACAACATTGGCTATTGTCCAGTCCTCTGGGACCTCACCTGCAGTCAATGAGGATACAAAGATTTCTGTCAAGGCCCCAGCAATTTCCTCCCTTGCCTCCCTCTGTATTCTGGGGTAGATTCCATCAGGCCCTGGGGACTTATCTACCTTAATGTTTTTCAAGATGCCCAACACCACCTCCTTTTTGACTTCGACATGACTCAGACTGTCTACACTCCCTTCCCTAGACTCATCATCCACCAAGTCCTTCTCTTGGGTGAATACTGATGCGAAGTACTCATTTAGTACCTCGCCCATTTCCTCTGGCTTCACACATAGATTCCCTCCTCTGTCCTTGAGTGGGCCAACCCTTTCTCTGGCTACCCTCTTGCTCTTTATATACATATAAAAAGCCTTGGGATTCTCCTTAATCCTGTTTGCCAATGATTTTTCATGACCCCTTTTAGCCCTCCTGACTCCTTGCTTAAGTTCCTTCCGACTTTCTTTATATTCCTCAAGGGCTTTGTCTGTTCCCAGCCTTCCAGCCCTTACGTATGCTTCCTTTTTCTTTTTGACTAGGCTCACAATATCCCTCGTTATCCAAGGTTCCCGAAACTTGCCAAACTTATCTTTCATCCTCACAGGAACATGCCGGTCCTGGATTCTAATCAACCGACGTTTGAAAGACTCCCACATGTCAGATGTTGATTTACCCTCAAACAACCGCCACCAATCTAAATTCTTCAGTTCCTGCCTAATATTGTTATAATTAGCCTTCCCCCAATTTAGCACCTTCACCCGAGGACTACGCTTATCCTTATCCACAAGTACCTTAAAACTTATGGAATTATGGTCACTGTTCCCGAAATGCTCCCCTACTGAAACTTCGACCACCTGGCCGGGCTCATTCCCCAATACCAGGTCCAGTACGGCCCCTTCCCTAGTTGGACTATCGACATATTGTTTCAAGATGCCCTCCTGAATGATCTTTACAAATTTTGTCCCATCCAAGTCCCTAGCACTAAGTGAGTCCCAGTCAATATAGGTGAAGTTAAAATCACCCACCACAACAATCCTGTTGCTTTTACATCTTTCCAAAATCTGTCTACATATCTGCTCCTCTATCTCCCGCTGGCTGTTGGGAGGCCTGTAGTAAACCCCCAACATTGTGACTGCACCCTTCCTATTCCTGAGCTCTACCCATATTGCCTCGCTACATGATCCCTCCGAGATATCCTCCCACAGTGCAGCTGTGATATTCTCCTTAACCCGTAATGCAACTCCCCTACCCCTTTTACGTCTCCCTCTATCCCGCCTGCAGCATCGAAATCCCGGAACGTTTAGCTGCCAATCCTGTCCTTCCCTCAACCAAGTTTCTGTAATAGCAACAACATAGTTCCAACTACTAATCCAAGCTCTAGGTTCATCTGCCTTACCTGTTATACTTCTCGCATTGAAACAAATGCACTTCAGACCACGAGTCCCGCTGTGCTCAGCAACATCTCCCTGCCTGCTCTTCCTCTCAGTCTTTCTGACCTTATTCACTAGTTCCCCCTCAGTTATTTGATCTGCTGTCCTACTGCTCTGGTTCCCACCCCCCTGCCATACTAGTTTAAACCCTCCTGAGTGACGCTAGCAAACCTCACAGCCAGGATATTTGTGCCCCTCCAGTTTAAATGCAACCCGTCCTTCTTGTACTGGTCCCACCTGTCCTGGAAGAGATCCCCATGATCCAGATATCTGAAACCCTCCCTCCAACACCAGCTGTTTAGCCACATGTGTAGCTGCACTATCTTCCTATTTCTAGCCTCACTGGCATGTGGCACAGGGAGTAATCCCGAGATTACAACCTTCGAGGTCCTGTATTTTAACTTACTACCTAACTCCCTCAACTCCCCCTGCAGGACTTCGTCACTCTTCCTGCCTATGTCATTAGTACCAATGTGTATACAACCTCTGGCTGTTCACTGTCCCGCTTCAGAATGCCCCCTATCCGTTCAGAGACATCCTTGACCCTTGCACCAGGGAGGCAACATACCATCCTGGAATCTCTCTCATATCCACAGAAGCGCCTAATCTGTGCCCCTGACTATAGAGTCCCCTATAACTATTGCTCTTCTGCGCTTTGTCCCTCCCTGCTGAACAACAGAGCCAGCCGTGGTGCCACTGCTCTGGCTGCTGCTGTTTTCCTCTGATAGGCCATTCCCCCCGCAACAGTATCCAAAACGGTATACTTGTTAGAGAGGGGGATAGCCACAGGGGATTCCTGCACTGACTGCCTGCCCGTTCTAGCGGTCACTCATCTATCTGCCTGCACCTTGGGTGTAACCACGTCTCTGAAACTCCTGTCTATGATGCTTTCTGCCACCTGCATGCTCCTAAGTGCATCCAATTGCTGCTCCAACCGATCCATGCGGTCTGTGAGGAGTTGCAATTGGGTACACTTCCTGCAGATGTAGTTGTCTGGAACGCTGGAAGCGTCACGCACCTCCCACAGCTCGCAGGTGAAGCACTTTACCCCTCTAACTGACATTTTGAGCACTAATTAATGAATTAATTTAAAATAAATACTTATTAAATCCTTACTAAATTAAGTTACAATTAACTATATGGTCCCTAGCGCTAGATTTCTACTATAAATATTAAATGCTAAATACAGTAATCTCCTCCCTCTGGTTTAGTTACTCCTCTACTTATTAATTAGTTAATTAGGGTTAATTAGTTTATCAATGTTTTATTTTCAAACTCAGTGCAGATTCCCTACCAGCCAATCAGGTCACAGCTTCCCTGTGACATCACTTTTGCAGTTTTTTCCTCTTTTTCCACCCGAGGTAAGTTACTGTCTATACTTACTGCTCCGGAACTCCACCCTCCGAGACTTCTCCCTGGAATTTTTGATTGGCCTCTGAACCTCCTGCTCGAATTTCAGAGGCTCTGGCATGCTTTTTGAATGCTCTCCTCTCCCGCTGATACTCTGTCAAGGATTAGAAGGCAGCAAGCATAACCGTGCTATTTACGGAAGGAGGAAGAGAGAAAACGGAGAGCTTGTAGGCCAGTTAACCTAACATCAGTAGTAGGCAAAATGCTAGAGTGTATTATTAGGCACATAGTAACAGAGCACTTCGAAAATTATAATACGAGAAAGCAGAATCAGCACGCGTTTATGGAAGGGAAATCATATTTGACAAGTCTGTTGGAGATTTTTTAAGGCTGTAACTCCTAAGATGGATAAGGGGAAACCAGTGGATTTTCAAAAAGCATTTGATAAAATGCTACACAGGAGCTTATTACACAAAATTAGCACTCATGGAATTGGGGGTAGTGGATTGATTATTGCACAGAAAACAAGGACATTTTCATGTTAGTCTCTAACTAGCATGGCACCACAGGGATCAGTACTTGGTCTTAGCTATTTACAGTCTATAGTAATGACTTAGATGAGAGGAATAAGTGTTCTTCTTTGGCCTCCTTGTCTCGAGAGACAATGGGTAAGCACCTGGAGGTGGTCAGTGGTTTGTGGAGCAGCGCCTGGAGTGGCTATAAAGGCCAATATTAGAGTGACAGACTCTTCCACAGGTGCTGCAGAAGAAATTGTTTGTCGGGGCTGTTACACAGTTGGCTCTCCCCTTGCGCTTCTGTCTTTTTTCCTGCCAACTGCTAAGTCTCTTCGACTCGCCACACTTTAGTCCCGCCTTTATGGCTGCCCGCCAGCTCTGGCGATCGCTGGCAACTGACTCCCACGACTTGTGATCCATGTCACAGGACTTCATGTCGCGTTTGCAGACGTCTTTAAAGTGGAGACATGAACGGCCGGTGGGTCTGATACCAGTGGCGAGCTCGCTGTACAATGTGTCTTTGGGGATCCTGCCATCTTCCATGCGGCTCACATGGCCAAGCCATCTCAAGCGCCGCTGACTCAGTTGTGTGTATAAGCTGGGGATGTTGGCCGCCTCGAGGACTTCTGTGTTGGAGATATGGTCCTGCCACCTGATGCCAAGGATTCTCCGGAGGCAGCGAAGATGGAATGAATTGAGACGTCACTCTTGGCTGACATACGTTGTCCAGGCCTCGCTGCCATAGAGCAAGGTACTGAGGACGCAGGCTTGATACACTCGGACTTTTGTGTTCTGTGTCAGTGCGCCATTTTCCCACACTCTCTTGGCCAGTCTGGACATAGCAGTGGAAGCCTTTCCCATGCGCTTGTTGATTTCTGCATCGAGAGACAGGTTACTGGTGATAGTTGAGCCTAGGTAGGTGAACTCTTGAACCACTTCCAGAGCGTGGTCGCCGATCAGAACATTGATGGATGGAGCATTTCTGACGTCCTGTCCCACGATGTTCGTTTTCTTGAGGCTGATGGTTAGGCCAAATTCGTTGCAGGCAGCCGCAATCCTGTCGATGAGACTCTGCAGACACTCTTCAGTGTGAGATGTTAAAGCAGCATCGTCATCAAAGAGGGGTTCCCTGATGAGGACTTTCTGTACTTTGGACTTCGCTCTTAGACGGACAAGGTTGAACAACCTGCCCCCTGATCTTGTGTGGAGGAAAATTCCTTCTTCTGAAGACTTGAGCGCATGTGAGAGCAGCAGGGAGAAGAAAATCCCAAACAGTGTGGATGCGGGAACACAGCCCTGTTTCACGCCACTCAGGATAGGAAAGGGGTCTGATGAGGTGCCACTGTGCTGAATTGTGCCTTTCATATTGTCAGAGAGGAAGGAGCAGCGGAACCCTAGGGTAATAAGACTATTACAGAGGGGAAGCCTTGAGAAAAAGGTGCCCCAAACACGGAATGAGTATAACATCCAAGTTAACTGACAATACAGAGTTAGGTGAGGAGAATCATGCAAAGAGGCTGCAGAGCAATATGAACAGAGTGGATGAATGAACAAGAAGGATGAAGTTATCCATTTTGGTAGGAAAAATAAAAAAAAACTTTTTGAATGGTGAGAGACAGGGAAACCTTCGCATTCAGAGCGACCTGGGTATATCCTTGTACACGAATCACAGAACATGAAGGAACAGCAAGCAATTAGGAAGGCAAATTATCTTTTGCTACAAAGGATGGGAACATGGAACATAGAAAGTTTACAGCACAGAAGGAGACCACTTTGCCCAACAAGCAACCCAGCCTCCCACTTTCCAGTATATGGTCCGGAGCCCTGCAGGTTGCGACACTTTAGGTGCACATCCAGACACCTTTTAAATGCTTTGAGGGTTTCTGCCTCTACTACCCTTTCATGCAGTGAGTTCTAGACCCCCACCATCCTCTGGGTGAAATTCTTTTCTCCTCATTTCCCCTCTAATCCTTCTACCATGCACTTTAATTCACTGCCCCCTCATCACTGACCTCTCTGCTAAGTTATTTAGGCCTGTCCCATCCACTCTATCCAGACCCCTCACAATTTTGTACATCTCAATCAAATCTCCCCTCAGCTTTTCTGTTCCAAAAAGAACAGCTCCAGACGATCTAGTCTTTCCTGAAGGCGGTGCAGTGAAGATTTACTAAATTGGTCTCTGAAATGGAGGGGTTGTCCTATCACAGATTCACACAGAATCACAGAATAATACAGTGCAGAAGAGGCCCTTTGGCCTGTCGAGTCTGCACCAATGCATTAAATACACCTGACCTGTCTACCTAATCCCATTTAAGAGCACTTGGCCCATAACCTTGAATGTTATGATGTGCCAAGTGCTCATCCAGGTACTTTTTAAAGGATGTGAGGCAACCCACCTCTACCACCCTCCCAGGCAGGGCATTCCAGACCGTCACCACCCTCTGGGTAAAAAAGTTATTTCTCAAATCCCCCTTAAGCCTCCCGCCCCTCACCTTAAACTTGTGACCCCTCGTAACTGACCCTTCAACTAAGGGGAACAGCTGCTCCCTATCCACCCTGTCCATGCCCCTCATAATCTTGTACACCTCGATCAGATCACCACTCAGTCTTCTCTGCTCCAGCGAAAACAACCCAAGCCTATCCAACTTCTCTTCATAGCTTAAATGTTCCATCCCAGGCAACATCCTGGTGAATCGCCTCTGCACCCCCTCCAGTTCGCTTCAGGGAGGGCGGGGCGTGGCTTCGCTTCAGGGAGGGCGGGGCGTGGCTTCGCTTCAGGGAGGGCGGGGCGTGGCTTCGCTTCAGGGAGGGCGGGGCGTGGCTATCCTAATCCTCTATCCTATTCGATCCAGTTCAGTGGAACGAGCCCGTTCAAAGAAAATCAAGTGTGACCTCACAGGCAAGCTGGTAGGTGATTGGTTGGGGAAGAAGCTACCTGTTTGGTGAGTATCTGGTCAGTGGTTAAGGTCTATTCTCACCCTAACATTTAAAATAGTAAAGGAACTAGTGGTAAGCTTAATAAAAGATGTAAAAATGGAGAATAAAATAAATATTTGAATTAAATAATTAATTAGTTAATTGAAACACATTAAGGCTGGCAGGACAGGTGTTGTGTCACGGCTGTAGCATGTGAGAGCTCCTGGATGCCAGTGTGATCCAGGACAAACACGTCTGCAGTAAGTGTTTGTGGCTCAAAGAGCTTCGGCTCAGAGTCATTGAACTAGAGGCCGAGCTGCAGACACTGCGACACATCAGGGAGGGGAAAGTTACCTGGACACTTTGTACCAGGAGGCGGTCACACCCCTGAGGATTGGGTCTTCTGATTTGGCCAGTGGCCAGGGACAGGAGTGTGGCTGCAACTGAGGCAGGTAAGCGGATCCAGAGGGCAGGAGTGCAGGAACCTCAGCCTTTACGATTATGTAACAGGTTTGAGGTTCTTTCAGCTTGTTTGGGTGAGAGTGGGAGCTGCAGGTTGGATGAGCAGCCTGACCATGACACCATGATGCAGGAAGCCATTCAAGTGGAGGGAGAAAAAAGGAATGTAGTGGTAGTTGGGGACAGCATAGTGAGAGGGATTGACGCTGTTCTCTACAGCAAAGAGCAAGAGTCCAGACGACTGTGTTGCCTGCCCGGTGCCGGAGTTCGGGACATCTGCTCAGGGCTGGAGTGAAACTTAGAGTGGGAGGGGGAAGATCCAGTCGTCATGGTCCATGAACGTACCAATAACATAGGCAGGCCTAGGAAAGAGGTTCTGCATAGTCAGTATGAGGAATTAGGCACTAAATTAATAAGCAGAACCTCAAAGGTAATAATCTCTGGATTATTACCTGAGCAAATTGGCGTAGGGCAAATAAGTTTAGAGAAATTTAATGCTTGGTTCAAAGACTGGTGTGGTCGAAGTGGGTTCCAGTTTGTGGGGCACAGGCAACAGTATTGGGCAAAGTGGTGGCTGTTGCAGTGGGACGGTTTACGCCTGAACCGTGCTGAGGCCGGTGTTCTAGCGAGCCGCATAAATAAAAGTAGAGAGGGTTTTAAACTGACTCGTGGGGCAAGAGATCAAATTTGGGAAGATATGGTCAATCAAGGAGTAGAGACAAGGCAAGAGAGAAAGGTATTAATATGGGAAATGATAGACTGTGACAGGAAGAGCCAGAGCATACAAATCTAAGAGTAAATCAACAGATAAGGCTAGAGGTTACAAAAATATTAGGACAAATCTAAAGGCTCTGTATCTGAATGCAGATAGCATTCGAAACAAAACAGATGAACTGAGAGCACAAATAGTAATAAATAAGTACGATCTGATAGCCATTACAGAGACATGGCTACAGGATAGCATGGATTGGGAACTGAATATTGAAGGGTACATGGCATTTAGGAAGGACAGGAAGCTAGAAAAAGGTGCAGGGATGGCTCTGTTAATTAATGATGGTATTAGCGCAGTAGAGAGGGATGACTTAAGTTCAGGAAACCAGAATGTCGAAGCAGTTTGGGTAGAGATGAGAAATCATAAAGGCAAGAAGTCACTTGTGGGAGTGGTGTACAGGTCACCTAATATTAACCACATAGGGTATAAAGAAATAATGGCAGCTTGCCAGAAAGGTACAGCGATAATCATGGGGCATTTTAACCTACATATAGACTGGAAAAATCAGATGGGCAGAATTAGCCTAGATGAGGAGTACATAGAATGTATTTGGGATAATTTCTTGGAACAGCATGTTCTGAAGTCAACCAGAGAGCACGCTATACTAGACCTGGTATTATGCAACGAGATAGGATTAATTAATGACGTCATTGTTAGGGCGCCCCTAGGTAGCAGCGATCATAATATGATTGAATTTTGCATTCAGTTTGAGGGAGAGAAGAGTGGGTCCAAGAACAGTATTTTAACGTTAAATAAGGGCAATTATGAGAGCATGAAAGCAGAGCTAGCTGAAGTAAATTGGCAAATTAGGTTAAGGGATAGGTCAATAGAGATGCAGTGGCAGACATTTAAGGGGATATTTCAGAATACACAGAATAGATATATTACAACGAGAAAGAAAAATTCCAAGGGTGGGACCTGCCATCCCTGGTTAACTAAAACAGTTAAAGATAGTATCAAACATAAAGAAAATGCATATAATTGCACAAAGTTGGATGGCAGGTCAGAAGATTGGACAGAATATAAAAAACAGCAAAGAATGACTAAAAGGTTGATCAGGAAGGTAAAATTAGAGTGCAAGAAAAAGCTAGCTAGAAATATAAAGACGGATAGTTAGAGTTTCTATAGATATTTAAAAAAGAAAAGAGGTAACAAAGTGAACGTTGGTCCTATAGAAAGTGAGTCTGGGGAATTAATAATAGATAATAAGGAGATGGCAGATGAATTGAACTGGTATTTTGCATTGGTCTTCACTATGGAGGATGCAAGTAACATCCCAGAATTAGCTCTAAGTCAGGAAATGGAAGGGAGGGAGGAACTCAAAATTACAATCACCAGGGAAGTGGTACTGAACAAATTGTTGGAGCTGCGGGCTGACAAGTACCCTTCATCCTAGGGTGTTAAAAGAAGTGGCTAATGAGGTAGTTGATGCATTAGTTTTAATTTTCCAAAGTTCCTTCGATTTGGGGAATGTTCTGCTAGACTGGAAAATAGCGAATGTAACTCCTTTATTCAAAAAGGGAGGGAGACTGAAAGCAGGAACTACAGGCCAGTTAGCTTAACATCTGTCTTAGGGAAAATGTTAGAAGCTATTATTAGAGACTTTATAGCAGGGCACTCAGAATAATTGAGGGTAATCAGGCAGAGTCAACAGGGTTTTGTGAAAGGGCAATCATGTTTAACCAACTTATTGGAATTCTTTCAGAGAGTTGCATGTGCTGTGGATGAAGGGGAGTTGGTGGATGTATTGCACTTAGTTTTCCAGAAGGCATTTGATAAGGTACCACATCAAAGGTTGTTGGAAAAAAATAAAAGCTCATGGTGTAGGGGGTAACATACTGGCATGGAGAGAAGATTGGCTAGCTAACAGGAAACAGAGTAGGCATAAATGGGTCAATTTCTGCAAGATGTACCAAGTGGTGTGCCACAGGGATTGTGCTGCGGCCTCAACTTTTTACAATTTATATAAATGACTTAGACGAAGGGACTGAAGGTATGGTTGCTAAATTTGCAGTTGACACAAAGATAGGTCAGAAAGTAGGTTGTGAAGAGGACATGAGGCTACAAAGGGAAATAGATAGGTTAAGCGAGTGGGCAAAAATCTGGCAGATGGAGTATAATGTGGGAAAATGCAAAGTTGTGCATTTTGGCAGGAAGAATAACAAAGAAGCATATTATCTAAATGGTGAGAGATTGCAGAGCTCTGAGATGCAGAGGGATCTGGGCGTCCTGGTGCATGAATCGCAAAAGATTAGTATGCAGGTAATTAAGAAAGCTAATAGATTGTTATCGCTTATAGTGAGGGGAATTGAATACAAAATTAGGGAGGTTATGCTGCAGCTATACAGGGCATTGGTGTGACCACATCTGGAGTACTGTGTACAGTATTGGTCTCATTTAAAGAAGGATGTAAAAGCGTTGGAGGCAGTACAGAGAGGGTTTACTAGACTAATACCTGGAATGGGCGGGCTGTCTTACGAGGAAAGATTGGACAGACTAGGCTTGTATCCACTGGAGTTTAGAAGAGTAAGAGGCGACTTGATTGAAACATATAAGATCCTGAGGGGGCTTGACAGGGTGGATGTGGAAAGGATGTTTCCCCTTGTGGGAGAATCTAGAACTAGGGGCCACTGTTTAAAAATAAGGGGTCACCCATTTAAGACCGAGATGAGGAGAAATTTTTTTTTTCTTTGAGGGTCGTGACTCTTTGGAATTCTCTTCCTCAAAAGGCGGTGGAAGCAGAGTCTTTTATTATTTTTAAGGCAGAGGTAGATGGATTCTTGATAAGCAAGGGGGTAGAAGGTTATCGGGGGTAGGTGGAAATGTGGAGTAATCAGTTCAGCCATGAACGTATTGAATGGCGGAGCAGGCTCGAGGGGCCGAGTGGCTTACCCCTGCTCCTAATTCGTATGTTCGTGTATGCTTTTAAGCTTGTTTAGTGCATTCTGTGTTGTGTCACATTCTTTATAAAGGCCTGCTACCCGACCCGAATCTGACGCGACCCGACATGTGTTGGGGTCGAGTTCGGGTCAGGTCACTCCTCTGGGTCAGGCTTTCGGGTCCGTTTCGGGGACACACAGAAAGTCTTGCATTTTGCTCTGCTGGAGTGGAGAGTGTAAAAGTTAAAAAAAAAATTACCTGAGCTGGAGTCCGGGACCTTAAGGAGGAAGACTGAGTCTGCGCATTGAGCATCTCAATGACATCACGCTCACGCTGCAGCTTCCTTCATCTATCCATCCAAAAGTGGTAGTGAGTGAGTGCACTATGGAATCAAGGTAGGTAACCATTCCGGTGGTCGGGTTGTGTGCGAGAACAAGTGGAGCGACTCGGATCGGGCTCGGGTCCGATGTGGTTCTGTCGAGCTCAGGTCGTGTTTTTATTTCCTGACCTGAGCAGGCCTTTAATTCTTTATACTAATGTCATCTTCATTTTATGGGGTCCCTCGTGTGGAATTGTGCCTTTGGATTATAACATTATAAATGTCCCTCCATTATTTTAGAGGAGAGGTAGAAAGTAACTCGGTAACTGCACACCTGTCTGTCGAACATAATTTTGGGAAAGTTACTAGAATCTGTCATTGGGGCCAGTGAACATTTGGGTATGTAGGAGTTGGATCAGCGAGTTGACATGGATTTGTGAAGCATAGGTCATGTCAGACTAATGTAAATGTATTTTTTAAAGAGAACAGTAACATGGTGGATAAGACTGTGTCTGGATGTTGTCTATTTGGACTTCCAGAGGCATCCGCAAAAGAGATTATTGGCAAAAATGAAAGCTCTCAGAATTGGAGGCAACCTTGTAACATGGTTCGAAATTGGTTGGGAGGTGGAAGATAGAGTTGAGATAATGGGAAGGTTCTGTGGTGGAATGTAACAAGTAATGTTCCCCAAGGATCTGTACCGGGGCCTCAGCTTTTCATTTATATATCAGTGGCTTGGATGAAGGAGTAGAGAGTTGCAGATGACACTGTTAGACGGCACAGTAAAGTATGCAGATGCGAGCAGGAAGTTACACAGAGACAGAGATTAAGTAATTGGGCAAAATTGTGGCAATTGGATTTAAACATGAGGAAATGTGAGGCCACCTACTTTGGATCCAAGAAAGACTTGTTTTTCGTGGTGAGAAACTAGGAAATGGAAGAGCAAGTGATTTAGGTGTCCATGTGTATGAATCACTAATATAACAGGTACAAAACATAATCAAGAAGACTAATGGAATGTCTCAAGGGGGATGGAATAAAATGGGGAGGATATGATGATTTACTTTTACAGAGCCTTGGCAAGACCCCATGAAGGAGTACAGTATTCAGTTTTGGGCATTGCATCTCAAGAAGGATATATTGACCTTGGTGGGTGTGCATTGGAGTTCAAAGGGTTAAATAGAGGACAGGTTGAATAAATCTGGCTTGTATTCCCTTGAGTTTAGATGGTTGAGGGGTGATCTAATCGAGCTATTTAAAACGAAAGAATTTGATAGGGTAGATGGAGATTAACTATTTCCTCTGGTGGGTAAATCCAGAATGCAGATAAAATCTTAAAATTAGAAGCACCTTTGCATATCAAGGGTTGTGGCAATCTTAAACTCTGCTCTGTAAAAGGTTATAGAGGCTGGGGGCAATTGAAGGTTTGAAGAATGAAGCCAATGTATTTTTGTTGGATAAGGATATCAAGGGAAATGGAGCAAAGGCAGATTGATGGAGTTAAGGTATGGATCAACCATGGACTAATTCAATAGTGGAACAGGCTCGAAAGGCTGAATGGCCCACTTCTGTTCCTCTGATGTATGGTTCAGTCTGTAGCTTACTCTTAGATATTTCACTGTTCACCACATGGACACTGTGGATCACCAGCATGATCCCTGTTGAGCTTTCAGATCTTTCCCTGTGCAATTGACCATTCCGCTTTTGGAGTGCAGTCAATGTAATGCACTGTCCAGCCTTTGAATGCACACTGTGTATTGCACTATGTATACTCTACAATGCTTTCATGTATTATACTGTTAAGCTTATAAGGTGATCCAGCATAACATGTTGTATAGTGGCCCTTGTGTAACATGCTGTTTTGACTATGGAGCTTCTTTAATATTGAGGTCAATCCATGAAAATCTGTGTTAGCACTGTTAGTCATGAAATACTGCATGTCACCTCCAGAGTGCCCATGTATAGTATGCAGTGTGGCTTGCATTCCATTGAAAATGCTTGATCAGTGGAGATTAAGGAAGGAAAGCGTATGGCGAAAATCCAGATCAAGCATCTGTCTGAAATTCATAAAGTAACTGGAAAGTTATTTGCAGGATTTTTTTTTTCCTGCTTTTAGGGAGACGAGGAATTTGACCTGACACCTGCTGAAGTCCTGTACCAGGGTATATTACCCAGTCTGCCTCAATACATGGTGAGTCTAAAATTTTCAATTTTTACCTTTTTTTATTTTGCATAGAATATACAGCACAGAAACAGACCAATCAGTCCATGCAGGTGTATATACACCAAGCTTCCTCCTTTAACATTTCTAGTTTCCCCTTAAATGCATTTATACTATTCACATCCTATGCTACTTTTTTAACTCTGCCCCTCTAGAAGTAAACCCTACTGCTTGGTTTGCGTTTTTATTGCCTTATTGACCTGCCTTGCGCCTTCTAATGGTTTCTGGCTTTGTACTTCCAGATTCCTTTGCTCCTCTACCCAGTTTAGATTCTTACTTTCCGAATAATATGCGACCTCCTTATTTTATTCTTAACAAAATGTCGTACCTTACATTTATCTATATCAAAATTCATTTCTAAATTATATGCCTGTTCTGCAAGTTTATTATAATTGTCTTACAATTTGTTGCAGTCCTCCTCTGTAATGACTATCCCCCCCACCCCCACAATTTGGTGTTATCCACAAATTTACAACTTGTGCAATTCCAAAGTTTAAATTGTTAATATAAATTGTTAACAATAGTTGACCCAGTTCTGAACCTTGTGGGACCCCACTTCCCACTTCTGCCACTCTGAATAGCTACCTTTAGCCCGTACTCCCTGCTTTCCATCTTGCTGCAAGCTAGCGATCCATTCTGCTGCTTGCGGCTTGACTCTGCATGCTGTAACTTTGTTTATTAGTCTATTGTTTCATTACCCTTGTGGACTGTATGTTACCTTTTCAAAGAATTCAATGAAGTTAGTCAAGCAAAACTTTTCCTTTTGAAATTGATGCTGACTATTGATTTTTAGTTTTGAGGTGTCCTATTTTCTCCTTTAGTAGTTTTCCTTTACCTTACCACTGATAAGCTGACTGGTTTGTAGTTCTCTGGACATGCTTTATCTCCCATCTTAAATAATAGGTGTAATGTTAGCTATCCGCCAATCCTCTGGTACTAAAATTAAACAAAATAGTAAAATATTCTGAAGTTGCCTAAATAAAATAAAAGTTGGGATGGGAATAGGAACAGACAACGATAAATCATAGGCTGCAATAGCAAAATGGCAGAAATATTAAATAATTAAATATTTTGCTCCAGTATTTATCAGGAAGATGGATCAGGTGGACATGGCATCAGAAGATGAAATTAGAAATCATCTAAACTTATTTAAAATAAAAAGAAATATTAAATCAATTAATCAAATTCAAAGAGGATAAAACCTTTGGTCTGGATGGAACTAGGGAAGAGATAGCAGAGGCACCATTACGCATATTTAATTTGTTAGAAAAAGATGATCATTTAATGTCAAAGTTTCTCTTTGCCTTTCCTGATTGTATTTTGACTACCCTCCTGATCTCTTTGTTTTCTCTCTTGTCATGCTCTGCCCTGTTCATGCTTGATCATCAGACTTGGCCAATGTTCATTTTGATCTTCTCAAAGAACAAAGAACAGTACAGCACAGGAACAGGCCATTTGGCCCGACAAGCCTGCACCGATCTTGATGCCTGCCTAAATTAAAACCTTCTGCACTTCCGGGGACCATATCCCTCTATTCCCATCCTATTCATGTATTTGTCAAGATGCCTCTTAAACGTCATTATCGTACCTGCTTCCACCATCTCCCCCGGCAGCAAGTTCCAGGCACTCACCACCCTCTGTGTAAAGAACTTGCCTCGTACGTCCCCTCTAAACTTTGCCCCTCTCACCTTAAACCTATGTCCCTTAGTAACTGACTCTTCCACCCTGGGAAAAAGCTTCTGACTATCCACTCTGTCCATGCCACTCATAACTTTGTAAACCTCTATCATGTCACCCCTCCACCTCTGTCGGTCCAGTGAAAACAATCCGAGTTTATCCAAACTCTCCTCATAGCGAATGCCCTCCAGACCAGGCGACATCCTGGTAAACCTCTTCTGTACCCTCTCCAAAGCCTCCACGTCCTTCTGGTAGTGTGGCGACCAGAATTGCACACAATATTCTTAAGTGTGGCCTAACCAAACTTCTGTGCAGCTGCAGCTTGACTTGCCAATTTTTATACTCTATGCCCCGACCGATGAAGGCAAGCATGCCGGATGCCTCCTTGACTACCTTATCCACCCGCATTACCACTTACACTGACCTGTGGACCTGTACGCCCAGATCTCTCTGCCTGTCAATACTCCTAAGGGTTCTGCCATTTACTGTATACTTCCCACCTGCATTAGATATTCCAAAATGCATTACCTCACATTTGTCCGAATTAAACTCCATCTGCCATTTCTCCGCCCAAGTTTCCAACCGATCTATATCCTCTGACAATCCTCAACACTATTCGCAACTCCACCAACCTTTGTGTCGTCCGCAAACTTACTAATCAGACCAGCTACATTTTCCTCCAAATCATTTATATATACTACAAAGAGCATAGGTCCCAGCACTGATCCCTGCGGAACACCACTAGTCACATCCCTCCATTCAGAAAAGCACCCTTCCACTGCTACCCTCTGTCTTCTATGACCGAGCCAGTTCTGTATCCATCTTGCCAGCTCACCTCTGATCCCGTGTGACTTCACCTTTTGTACCAGTCTGCCATGAGGGACCTTGTCAAAGGCTTTACTGAAGTCCATATAAATAACATCCACTGCCCTTCCTTCATTAATCATCTTTGTCACTTCCTCAAAAAACTCAATCAAATTAGTGAGACACGACCTCCCCTTCACAAAACCATGCTGCCTCTCGCTAATAAGTCCATTTGTTTCCAAATGGGAGTAAATCCTGTCCCGAAGAATCCTCTCTCATAATTTCCCTACCACTGACGTAAGGCTCACCGGCCTATAATTTCCTGGATTATCCTTGCTACCCTTCTTAAACAAAGGAACAACATTGGCTATTCTCCAGTCCTCTGGGACCTCACCTGTAGCCAATGAGAATCCAAAGATTTCTGTCAAGACCCCAGCAATTTCTTCCCTTGCCTCCCTTAGTATTCTGAGATAGATCGCATCAGGCCCTGGGGACTTATCTACCTTAATGGCTTTGCAAGACACCCAACACCACCTCCTTTTTGACAATGAGATGACAGACTATCTACACTCCCTTCCCTAGGCTCATCATCCACCGAGTCCTTCTCTTTGGTGAATACTGATGCAAAGTACTCATTTAGTACCTCGCCCATTTCCTCTGGCTCCACACATAGATTCCCTTCTCTGTCCTTGAGCGGGCCAACCCTTTCCCTGGTTACCCTCTTGCTCTTTATATATGTATAAAAAGCCTTGGGATTATCCTTAATCCTGTTTGCCAATGTCTTTTCATGACCCCTTTTAGCCCTCCTGACTCCTTGCTTAAGTTCCTTTCTACTGTCTTTATATTCCTCAAGGGATTTGTCTGTTCCGAGCCTTCCAGCCCTTACGAATGCTTCCTTTTTCTTTTTGACAAGGCTCACAATATCCCGCGTTATCCAAGGTTCCTGAAACTTGCCAAACTTATCCTTCCTCCTCACAGGAACATGCTGGTCCTGGATTCTAATCAACTGACATTTGAAAGACTCCCACATGTCAGATGTTGATTTACCCTCAAACAGCCGCCCCCAATCTAAATTCTTCAGTTCCTGCCTAATATTGTTATAATTAGCCTTCCCCCAATTTAGCACCTTCACCCGAGGACTACGCTTATCCTTATCCACAAGTACCTTAAAACTTATGGAATTATGGTCACTGTTCCCGAAATGATCCCCTACTAAAACTTCGACCACCTGGCCGGGCTCATTCCCCAATACCAGGTCCAGTACGGCCCCATCCCTAGTTGGACGATCTACGTATTGTTTCAAGAAGCCCTCTTGGATGCTCCTTACGAATTCTGCCCCATCCAAGTCCCTAGCACTAAGTGAGTCCCAGTCAATATAGGGGAAGTTAAAATCACCCAACACTACAACCCTGTTACCTTTACATCTTTCCAAAGTCTGTCTGCAGATCTGCTCCTCTACCTCCTGCTGGCTGTTGGGAGGCCTGTAGAAAACCCCCAACATCATGACTGCACCCTCCCTATTCCTGAGCTCCACACATATTGCCTTGCTGCACGACCCCTCCCGCAGTACAGCTGTGATATTCTCCTTAACAAGTAATGCAACTCCCCCATCCCTTTGACATCCCCCTCTACCCCACCTGAAGCTTCTAAATCCTGGAACATTTAGCTGCCAATCCTGTCCTTCCCTCAACCAAGTCTCTAATAGCAACAACATCGTAGTTCCAAGTACTAATCCAAGCTCTAAGCTCATCTGCTTTAGCTGTTATACTTTTCGCATTGAAACAAATGCATTTCACACCACCAGTCCTGTTGTGCCCCGCAACATCTCCCTGCCTGCTCTTCCTCTTAGTCTTACTGGCCTTATTTTCTAGTTCCCCTTCATTTGTTTCACTTGCTGTCCTACTACTCTGGTTCCCACCCCCCTGCCACACTAGTTTAAACCCTCCCTCGTGACGCTAGTAAACCTCGCAGCCAGGATATTTGTGCCCCTCCAGTTTAGATGCAATCCTTCTTGTACAGGTCCCATCTGTCCCTGAAGAGATCCCAATGGTCCAGATATCTGAAACCTTCCCTTCTACACCAGCTGTTCAGCCACGTGTTTAGCTGCACTATCTTCCTATTTCTAGCCTCACTGGCACGTGGCACAGGGAATAATCCCGAGATTACAACCCCAGAGGTCCTGTCTTTTAACTTTCTACCTAACTCCCTAAACTCTCCCTGCAGGACCTCGTCACTCTTCCTGTCTATGTCATTGGTACCGATGTGTACCACAATGTCTGGCTGTTCACCCTCCCCCTTCAGAATGCCCTCTGTCCGTTCAGAGACATCCTTGACCCTGGCACCAGGGAGGCAACATACCATCCTGGAGTCTCACTAGGAAATGTATAAAAAGCACTGGAGAACAGCTCATTGTCCACCAACATAGCAGTGGAAATTGAGCATCTTTTTCAGATGAGAGAGACTAAAAGGTGGGGAGCAACAATAAAACGATTTTAAGCATCGTTATGTGAAAAATTGAACTCTGTTTTGAAACACGCACTTTTAACCAGAGAGTTCATTCATTGGTGTCATGTCCATCCCAGAAGGTTGACTGCCATGGATCTCCACCTCTATCTGTCCTATGCTGCCTTACATATTCCGCACAGGTCAACTGCATCTAGTCCATTATATCCATCATCCATTTTCTCCTCTGCTTCCCTCTCCTACGTTTTCTGTCGATCTTTCAGTAATTGTCTCTGTTTACCTTCTGCTCTAATGATATGATTGAAGTATTGTATCTTTCTCTCTTTTGATGGGCACTAACTTCCTCTTTTCCCCAGCCATTTCCACCACTTCCTCATTAGCCTTTCTAACTGTGTAGGATATGCGGAACATCTTACTATATGTCCACATCTCGAATGCATTCAAATTTTCAGTAGTCTTTGTTGTCCATGTCTCTGAGATATATAACATAGATGACACATTGTAACCAGAGGTAGACCAGGTTGAAACAAAAAGAGGCTAGTGAATGTCAGAAATCTGAAAAAAATGTACACATCTGTCAATACTTGCAAAGAGTCCAGAGGAAGAAGGAAGCTTACTTAAGGTTGAGGAAGCAAGGATCAGACAGGGCTCCAGAGGGTTACAAGGTAGCCAGGAAGGAACTGAAGAATGGACTTAGGAGAGCTAGAAGGGGACATGAAAAAGTCTTGGCGGGTAGGATTAAGGAAAATCTCAAGGCGTTCTACACTTACATGAGGAACAAGAGGATGGCCAGAGTGAGGGTAGGGCCGATCAGGGATAGTGGAGGGAACTTGTGCCTGGAGTCAGAGGAGGTAGGGGAGGCTCTAAATGAATACTTTGCTTCAGTATTCACTAGTGAGAGGGACCTGGTCGTTTGTGAGGACAGCGTGGAACAGGCCGATATGAACAGGTTGAGGTTAAGAGGGAGGATGTGCTGGAAATTTTGAATGATATGAGGACAGATAAGTCACCGGGGCCAGACGGGATATACCCAAGGATATTACGGGAAGCGAGGGAAGAGATTGCTGCGCCTTTGGCGATGATCTTTGCGTCTTCACTGAACACTGGAGTAGTACCGGATGATTGGAGGGTGGCAAATGTTGTTCCCTTGTTCAGGAAAGGGAATAGGGATAACCCTGGGAATTATAGACCAGTCAGTCTTGCGTCGGTGGTGGGCAAATTATTGGAGAGGATTCTGAGAGACAGGGTTAATGATTATTTGGGAAAGCATGGTTTGATTAGAGACAGTCAGCATTGCTTTGTGAGGGGCAGGTCATGCCTCACAAGCCTTATTGAATTCTTTGAAGATGTGACAAAGCACATTGATGAAGGAAGAGCAGTGGATGTGGTGTATATGGATTTTAGCAAGGCGTTTGATAAGGTTCCCCATGGTAGGCTCATTCAGAAAGTAAGGAGGCATGGGATTCAGGGAAAGTTGGCTGTCTGGATACAAAATTGGCTGGCCCATAGAAGTCAGAGGGTGGTAGTAGATGGAAAGTATTCAGCATGGAGCTCGGTGACCAGTGGTGTTCCACAAGGATCTGTTCTGGGACCTCTGCTCTTTGTGATTTTTATAAATGACTTGGATGAGGAAGTGGAAGGCTGGGTTAGTAAGTTTGCCAATGACACGAAGGTTGCTGGAGTTGTGGATAGTGTGGAAGGCTGTTGTAGGTTGCAACGGGACATTGACAGGATGCAGAGCTGGGCTGAGAAGTGGCAGATGGAGTTCAACCTGGAAAAGTGTGAAGTGATTCATTTTGGAAGGTCGAATTTGAATGCAGAATACAGGCTTAAAGACAGGATTCTTGGTAGTGTGGAGGAACAGAGGGATCTTGGGGTCCATGTCCATAGATCGCTCAAAGTTGCCACCCAAGTTGATAGGGTTGTTAAGAAGGCGTATGGTGTGTTGGCTTTCATTAACAGGGGGATTGAGTTTGAGAGCCGCGAGGTCATGCTGCAGCTCTATAAAGCCCTGGTTAGACCACACTTGGAATATTGTGTTCAGTTCTGGTCGCCTCATTATAGGAAGGATGTGGAAGCTTTAGAGAGGGTGCAGAGGAGATTTACCAGGATGCTGCCTGGACTGGAGGGCATGTCCTACGAAGAAAGATTGAGGGAGCTAGGGCTTTTCTCATTGGAGCGAAGAAGGATGAGAGGTGACTTGATAGAGGGGTACAAGATGATGAGAGGCATAGATAGAGTGGATAGTCAGAGACTTTTTCCCAGGGTGGAAAGGGCTATCACCAGGGGGCATAATTTTAAGGTGATTGGGGGAAGGTTTCGGGGAGATGTCAGAGGTAGGTTCTTTACACAGAGAGTGGTGGGTGCGTGGAATGCGCTGCCAGCGGTGGTAGTAGACGCAGATACGTTCGGGGCATTTAAGCGACTCTTGGATAGGTACATGGATGATAGTAGAATGAAGTGTAGGTAGTTAGTTTGATCTTAGAGTAGGTTAAAGGTTCGGCGCAACATCGTGGGCCGAAGGGCCTGTACTGTGCTGTACTGTTCTATGTTCTATTTATCTACAATCCTTTGTCAGAACTGAGCATTCACCTCGGCCACTCTTAGCTTCTACTTTACCCAACCTGCACCACTAGCACATCTAGTCAGTGAATGATGTAGGCTTTACCTTGCCATAGTTCAACACGCTTGGTAGATGTTAAATAAAACGGGTGGCACAGTGGCGCAGTGGTTAGCACCGCAGCTTCACAGCTCCAGGGACCCGGGTTCAATTCTGGGTACTGCCTGTGTCGAGTTTGCAAGTTCTCCCTGTGACTGCGTGGGTTTTCTCCGGGTGCTCCGGTTTCCTCCCTCCGCCAAAGACTTGCAGGTGATAGATAAATTGGCCATTGTAAATTGCCCCTAGTGTAGGTAGGGAATATGGGATTACTGTCGGGTTAGTATAAATGGGTGGTTCTTGGTCGGCACAGACTCGGTGGGCCGAAGGGCCTGTTTCAATGCTGTATCTCTTTAAAAAAAAAAACAGAAAGTGCTGGAAATACTCAGCAGGTCTGGCAGCATCTGTGGCGAGAGAAACAGAGTTAACATTTCAGGTCTGTGAACTTTCATCAGAATTGGCAAAGAGATCAGGGGATGTTAAACACAGGCAAAAGTTTAGATAGAAAATACTACTTTTTTAAGCTCCTAATTTCCCAAAAAGGCAGTTGAGTGAAGTGTCCAGAGTATTAACATTGCATTCTGTTGTCAATCCTGATTGGTTGTACTCCAGGGATGTTGATTCCTATTTCTACTAGGTCTTGAGCAATGTTTCCTCGCCCAGGCCGCGCACAAGTCGGTTCTTTAAGTTACTGCTCATGTGCGGTCATGCAGAAAAATTTAAAGGACCTGTGCAATTGGTCAAATCGGCTGCGCACTACAAAAAAAGAAGGTGGTACATTGGTCTTGAGCCATTGAGTTTTGTACAGTATTCAATCGTTGTCTATACTTACTCCTGGAAAAAAAATTAACTTCAAACTAAAATCTTAAGATTTTTGTTCAGCTAATTAGATTTTTTGAAAAGACAACTGTAGTTAAAGTTTCCAGATGGATCTTTGATGCAAATATTGGAGAAAAAAAATCTCAAGATTATTTTCTTCATAAATCTCTGCCTTCAACTCTTCCCCACAGATCGCTTTACTAAAGATCCTTCTGGCTGCAGCCCCAACATCAAAAGCAAAGACGGACTCGATCAACATTCTTGCTGATGTTCTACCAGAAGAGATGCCGTAAGTATTTCCTTCCCTTTGAGACTAGGGACCTTAATGCCCCTCTTATTAGATTATTTCATCGCGCTTAGTAAATTATTGACCGAATTTCCATGGACTATAAAGACTGGGAACCAACTGAAAGCAACTCAATTAAAATTGTCTTCTAATATATTGCAACTTTTTAAGTTATCTTGGTAAGATAACTTACCAAGGGGCGGCACAGTGGCGCAGTGGTTAGCACCGCAGCCTCACAACTCCAGGGACCCAGGTTCGATTCTGGGTACTGCCTGTGCGGAGTTTGCAAGTTCTCCCTGTGTCTGCGTGGGTTTCCTCCGGGTGCTCCGGTTTCCTCCCACATGCCAAAGACTTGCAGGTTGATAGGTTAATTGGCCATTATAAATTGCCCCTAGTATAGGTAGGTGGTAGGGAAATATATAGGGACAGGTGGGGATGTGATAGGACTATGGGATTAGTGTAGGATTAGTATAAATGGGTGGTTGATGGTCGGCACAGACTCGGTGGGCCGAAGGGCCTGTTTCAGTGCTGTATCTCTCAACTAAACTAAACTAAGATGCAGTTACGGATTTGAGACCTTGTTCTGTGGACGAGCTGCACTAAGTCAAGTCCTGTTCTCTGTCAGACATCTTTCTCACCCCTACTGTTTCCTTTATCCCAGAATCTATCTATCTTGCCTCTTCATCCTCTGTTACCTAAGCAACTTTAGTGTCCCATTATCCAGCAGTGCAGTGATGTGCTCTTTATTCTAACAGTACCACGGTGCTACAGAGTATGAAGCTGGGAGTAGATGTCAACAGACACAAAGAGATCATTGTGAAAGCAATTTCTGCTGTCTTGTTACTGCTACTTAAGCACTTCAAACTCAACCACATCTATCAGGTAAGTAATGCTGTTATATGAAATAAGCAATCTATTAATATTTGGGAGTGAGAAGATCATGAGAGCTTTGTTTGGTGTACAATATTTATCTTCTAACTTTTTGCTTCCACTCCTACTCTCCCAAAGGCATTAACTCAGTGTTCGGTGCCCAACCATTGTATTGCCTCTTGTATTTCATGCACATAGTCACATGCGAGTCTTAATTGAGAGCATCAGCAGTGGGAACAATGGTATTACAGCCCAATTCAATCACGTTCTCATCCTTAACCACAGGTGAACACTGAGTCAATTCTGATCATGTATAGTGACCATGAGTTTATTTTTTTTGCCTCCTTCGCCAAGAGGCTTCAAAGCCAATTGTAGCCCTGCTACCATCATCCTGGTTGAGAAACTCAGCACAGCTTGGGATCTTTCTGGCTCACATTCACTGAGTAAGCTCACTGAACTATGGAGGAGAAGGCAAATCCCCAAAGCGTTAGATTTAACTAATTAACCAATTGGCTTTTAAAGCCTATGGTGATTCTGTTTCCACTGCCGTTTCTGATGGAGAATTCTGTGTCAAAAGAACATCATATAAGAAATTGGAGTTGGTCATTTGGCCTTTTAAGCCTTCTTTGCATTCAACAAAATCATGACTGATCTTTAACCTGAACTCCACTATCCCCATATTCCTTTATTCTTTTTGTGATGACCCTCAATTTATGTCTCACCAACCAGAGGAAATCTGTCAACCTCTGTCTTGAAAATTCTCAATGACTGAATATCCATGGCTCTCTGGGGTAGAGAATTCCAAAGGTTCACAACCCTTTGAGTGAAGAAATTTCTCTTCATCTCAGTCTTAAAATGGCTGACCCTATATTCTGAGACTGTGACCCTATGTTCTCGATTTCCCAGTCAGTGGAAACATTTTCTCAGCATCTGGGTCAGACCCCTTAAAAATTCTTTGTTTCAATTAGATCACCTCTCATTCTTCTAAACTCAAGGGAATATAGAGGTAGTCTACTCCATGTCTCCTCCTAGAAGAATCTCCTCATCCCAGGAACCTTTGTTGCAGTCCCTCTAGGACAGGTAGGTCCTTCCTTAGGTAAGGAGGCCAAAACTGCACACAGTACTCCAGGTGTGGCCTTGCTAATGCCCTGTATCATTGCAATTTTTTTTTTACTCTTGTACTCCCATTCCTTTGTAACAAAAGCTAACAAACCATTTGCCTTCCTAATTGCTGGCTGTACCTGAATGTTTCAGGGGTAATGCTGTCCTTCCCAGGGGCTTTTCCGCTGGCTAGAGAATCAATTGCATCACTGAGTTCCGATTTTGTTGGCTGTATGTCCAGCTCATCCATGACTGGTAGAGGCTGGGCTGCATTGAGGGCAGTCTCAGTGGCAACATTCTCCTTGGAGTACAGTTCTAGGTAATGCTCAACCCAGCGGTCCATTTGTTTGCGTTGGTCAGTGATTATGTCCCCTGATTTAGATTAGAGGGGGGCGACCTTCTTGATGGTTGGCCCAAAAGCTCTCTTAATGCCATCATACATTCCTCTGATGTTTCCGGTGTCTGAGGCCAGCTGAATATGACTGCATAGGTGTTGCCAGTAGTCGTTTGCGCAGCGCCTGGCTGTTCTTTGTGCAGTGCTTCTGGCTGCTTTAAGTGCTACGGATGTTAACTCGCTGGGGTCTTTCTTGTAGTTCAACAGTGCAGTGCGTTTAGCGGCTGTGACAGATTCTAGCTCTTCAAAGTGAGATTGAAACCAGTCTGCATTTCTCTTCGCACGTTTGCCGTAGGTGGTCAAAGCTGACTCATAGATGGCGTCTCTGATGTGGGCCCACTTGGTCTCAGCATCCCCTGTGGGAGTGTTTTGAAGGGCTGTCACAAGTGAATTTAGAAATTTTTGTAACAGCAGTGGATGAGAAATTCTGCTTGTGTTGATGCATGGGTGGCCCTTCTGCTTGGAATGATGCAACTTCTTTGGTCTGAGTCTAACTTTGCTGCACACCAGGGAGTGGTCGGTGTCGCAGTCCCTGAAATAATCAAGAGTGCCAAGCCTGCTATACTCTCAGCACTACATGAATTGCTATGCCTGTGCTGGGACGAGGGAGCAGTACCTCAGGACATGTGCGATGCCAATATCATCACCCTCTATAAAAACAAAGGTGACCGCGGTGACTGCAACAACTACCGTGGATTCTCCCTGCTCAGCATAGTAGGGAAAGTCTTTGCTCGAGTTGCTCTAAACAGGCTCCAGAGGCTGGCTGAGTGTGGCACAGTGTGGCTTTCGTGCAGAGAGATCGACCGTTGACATGCTGTTCTCCCTTCGTCAGATACAGGAGAAATGCCGCGAACAACAGATGCCCCTCTACATTGCTTTCATTGATCTCACCAAAGCCTTTGACCTCGTCAGCAGAAATGGTCTCTTCAGACTACTAGAAAAGATTGCATGTCCACCAAAGCTACTAAGTATCATCACCTCATTCCATGACACTATGAAAGGCACAATTCAACATGGCGGCACCTGATCAGACCCCTTTCCTATCCTGAGTGGCGTGAAACAGGGCTGTGTTCTTGCACCCACACTTTTTGGGAATTTCTTCTCCCTGCTGCTTTCACATGCGTTCAAGTCTTCTGAACAAGGAAGTTTCCTTCTCACAAGATCAGGGCGCAGGTTGTTCAACCTTGTCCGTCTAAGAGCGAAGTCCAAAGTACGGCAAGTCCTCAACAGGGAACTCCTCTTTGCTGACGATGCTGCTTTAACATCTCACACTGAAGAGTGCCTGCAGAGTCTCATCGACAGGTTTGCGGCTGCCTGCAATGAATTTGGCCTAACCATCAGCCTCAAGAAAACTAACATCATGAGGCAGGAGGTCAGAAATGCTCCATCATCAATATTGGCGACCACGCTCTGGAAGTGGTTACGAGGCGGCCAACATCCCCAGCTAATACACACTACTGAGTCAGCAGCGCTTGAGATGGCTTGGCCATGTAAGCCGTATGGAAGATGGCAGGATTCCCAAAGACACATTGTACAGCGAGCTCGTCACTGGTATCAGACCCACTGGCCGTCCGTGTCTCCGCTTTAAAGACGTCTGCAAACGCGACGTGAAGTCCTGTGACGTTGATCACAAGTCGTGGGAGTCAGTTGCCAGCGTTCGCCAGAGCTGGCGGGCAGCCATAAAGGCGAGGCTAAAGTGTGGCGAGTCAGAGACTTAGTAGTTGGCAGGAAAAAAGACAGAGGCGCAAGGGGAGAGCCAACTGTGTAGCAGCCCCGACAAGCAAATTTTTCTGCAGCACCTGTGGAAGAGCCTGTCGCTCTAGAATTGGCCTTTATAGCCACTCCAGGTGCTGCTCCACACACCACTGACCACCTCCAGGCGCTTCCCCATTGTCTCTCGGGATAAGGAGGCCAAAGAGAAAAGAGAACCTGAATGTTAACTTTCTGTGATGCGTGTACAAGGAATCCCAGGTCGCTCTGAATGCAAACATTTTCCAGTCTCTCTCCTTTCAAAAAAATAATCTGCTTTTTTATTATTCCTACCAAAGTGGATAATTTAACTCTTTGCCACGTTGTATTTCATCTGCCGTATTCTTGTCCATTCACCCATCCAGTATATATCCCTCTGCAGCCTCCTTGCCTCCTCCCCACTGTTTACTTTCCCACCTAACTCTGTAACATCAAACTTGGATAAGTTATGTTCAGTCCCCTTATCTAAGCCATGAATATAGATTGTAAGTAGCTGAGGCCCAAGTACTGATCCTTGTGGTGCTCTGCTCAGTTAGTCTGTCAACCCAAAATGTCCCATTTATTCCTATCGTTTTCTGTCCATTGAGTAGTCCTCAGTCCATGCTGATATATTACCCCCCCCCCCCAATCCCCTGAATCCTAATTTTAGATTTAGATTTAGAGATACAGCACTGAAACAGGCCCTTCGGCCCACCGAGTCTGTGCCGACCATTAACCACCCATCTATACTAATCCTACACTAATCCCATATTCCTACCACATCCTCACCTGTCCCTATATTCCCCATCCTATACTAGGGGCAATTTATAATGGCCAATCTACCTATCAACCTGCAAGTCTTTTGGCTGTGGGAGGAAACTGGAGCACCCGGAGGAAACCCATGCAGACACAGGGAGAACTTCAAACTCCACACAGGCAGTACCCAGAATTGAACCCGGGTCGCTGGAGCTGTGAGGCTGCGGTGCTAGCCACTGTGCCACTGTTGTGTGGCATCTTATCAAAGGCTTTTCGAAAATTCCACCTTATTCGTTACAGCCTCAAAAAACTCTAACAGATTTGTCAAACGCAGTTTCCCTTTTATAAATCAGTGTTGACTCTGCTTAATCCTGTTATGAGTTTTTCAGTGCCCTATTACCACATCCCTAATAATAGATTCCAGCATTTTGCCTACTACTGATGTTAGACTAACTGACTTACAAGCTCTCTGTTTTCTCTCTCCTGCTCCATGAAAAAAAATCCAAACCTGCTCCTTTATTCTTTTTGTGGTGACCCTAAATTTATGTCTCGCCAACCAGAGGAAATGATCAGTAAAATGAAAGCCCATGGGATACAGGGGAATGTGGCAGGTTGGATCCAAAATTGGCTCAGTGACAGGAAACAAAGGATAGTAGTCGGCGGATGTTTTTTGCGAACGGAAAGCTGTTTCCAGTGGCATTCCAAAGGACTCAGTGTTGGGTCCCTTGCTGTTTGTGGTATATATTAATGATTTGGATTTAAATGTGGGAAGCATGATTGGGAAATTTGCTGATAACACAAAAATTGGCCGTGTAGTTGATAGTGAAGAGGATAGCTATGGACTCCAGAGTTATATCAGTGGTTTGGTTGAGTGGTGGAAAAATGGCATTCAGTCCAGATAAGTGTGAGGTAATGCATTTGGGGAGGGCAAACAAAGCAAGGGAATACACAATAAACGGGAGGATATTGAGAGGGGTAGAAGAAGTGAGAGACGTTGGTGTGCATGTCCTGAAGGTGGTAGGACAGGCAGATAGAGTGGTAAAGAAGGCATATGGAATGCTTTCCTTTATTGGTCAAAGTATAGAACACAAAAGCAGGGATGTAATGCTGGAACTGTATAAAATGCTGGTTAGGCCACAGCTGGAGTATTGCATACAGGTCTGGTCACCACATTACAGAAAGGACATAATTGCTCTGGAGAGAGTGCGGAGGAGATTTATGAGAATGTTGCCAGGGCTTTAAAATTGCAGCTATGAGGAAAGATTGGATAGGCTAGGGTTGTTTTCCTTAGAACAGAGGAGACCGAGGGGTGACTTAATTGAGATGTACAAAATTATGAGGGGCCTAGATTAAGTAGACAGGGAGGACCTGTTTCCCCTAGTGGAGAGGTCAATTACCAGGGGACACAGATTTAAGGTGATTGGTAGAAGGATTAGAGGGGACATGAGGAAACACTTTTTCACCCAGAGGGTGGTGGGTGTCTGGATTTCACTGCCAGGAATGGTGGTGGATGCAGAAACACTCAACTCATTTAAAAGGTACCTGGACGTGCACCTGAAGTGCTGTAACCTGTAAAGCTATGTACTAGGTGCTGGAAGGTCAGATTAGAATGGGCGGCTATTTTTTTTTCCGGCCGGCACTAACATGATGGGCTGAATGGCCGCTTCCTGTGCAGTAATTGTTCTATGCTTCTATGAATTTTCCAAAATTACCACATTGAAATCTCTCAGGTTTGAGCACCTCTAACAAGCTTCCTCTTGACATTCTCTTCTCTTTAAAGAAATGATCCCCAGTTTCATTCCATTGAGAAAGAAAGTCTGAGAGAAAGATGCACCATCGTGGCTAAGGAAGGAAGTTAAGGATGGTATCGAATTGAAAGAAAAAGCATACAATGCTGCAAAGATTAGTGGTCAGAGAATTGGGAAAATTTTAGAAACCAGCAGAGGATGACCAAAAAAGAGAGACACATTAGAGTATGAGAGTAAACTAGTAAGCAATATAAAAACAGACAGTAAAAGTTTCTTCAAATCTATAAAAAGGAAGAGTTGGTCCCTTAGAGGATAAGACTGGGAATTGATGGGAAAGAAGGAAATGGCAGAGGCTTTGAACAAGTATTTTGTATCTCTCTTCACAGTAGAAGACACAAAAAGCATTCCAAGAATAGCAGAAAATCAAGAGGCAAAAGGGATGGAGGGACTTAAAGCAATTGCTATCACTAGATAGAACGCACTAGGAAAACTAGTGGGACTGAAGGTTGACGCAGTGGTTAGCACCACAGCCTCTCAGCTCCAGCGACCCGGGTGCGGTTCTGGGTACTGCCTGTGTGGAATTTGCAAGTTCTCCCTGTGACCGAGTGGGTTTCCGCCGGGTGCTCCGGTTTCCTCCCACAGCCAAAGACTTGCAGGTTGATAGGTAAATTGGCCATTGTAAATTGCCCCTAGTGTAGGTAAGTGGTAGGAATTGAGGGAAGGTGGGGATGTGGTAGGGAATATGGGGGTAATATAGGATTAGTATAAATGGGTGGTTGTTGGTCGGCACAGACTCGGTGGGCCGAAGGGCCTGTTTCAGTGCTGTATCTCTCTATGACTATGAAGGCTGACAAGTCATCTGGACATGATGGCCTGCATTCTAGGGTCTTACAAGAAGTGGCTGCAGAGATGGTGGATACATTGTTTGTTATCTTCCAAAGTTCCCCAGATTCTGGAAAATTCCCAGTGGATAGGAAAACTGCCACTGTCAGTCATTTATGACATTGAAGGAGGCCATTCAGCCCATCGAGTCCATGTTGGCTCTCTTGGGAGCAACTCAGTCAGTCCAACTTCCCTGCTAGATCCCTGAAGCCCTGCAATTTTATTTCCTTCAAATGCCCTTCCAATTTCCTTTTGAAATCATTGTCTCAGATTTCACTACCATCATAGGTGGAGAGTTCCAGGTCATAACCACTCGCTGAGTAAAAAAGTTCTTCCTCATATTCCCACTGCATCTCTTGCCCATAACCTTCAATCTGTGTTCCCTAGTCCTTGGACCATCAGTTATTAGGAACAGTTTTCCTTGTCTAACCTATCTAAGCCTCTAATCTGCACCTCTATCAAACCTCCTGTCAATCTCCTTTGCTCCAAGGAGAACAACCCCAGCTTTACCAACATAACCTTGTAAGTGAAATCCCTTATCCCGGAACCATTCTGGTAAATCTCCTGTGCACCCTCTCAAGGACCTTCACATCTTTCCTAAAGTGTGGTGACCCGAACTGGATACAATACTCCAGTTGGCGCTTAATCAGAGCCTTATAAAGGTTCTGCATAGCTTCCCTGCCTTTGTACTCAATGCCTCTATTTATGAAGCCCAAGATCCCATATGCTTTGCTAACTACTCTCTCAATGTGTCCTGCCACCTTCAAAGATCAATGCAGATGCACCCCCAGGTCCCTCTGTTCCTGCAAATTCTTTAGAACTGCACCATTAAGTCGATATTGCCTCACCTTCCTTCTGCCAAAATGCATCACCTCACATTTGTCTGTATTAACTTAGATCTGTCACTTGTCTGCCCATTCTGTTAGCCTATCTATGTCCTGTTGCAGGCAATTCGTATCATCCTCATTGTTTGCCATTCTTTCAAGTTCGGTATCATTGGCAAGTTTTGAAATTCTACTCTGTATTCCAATATCCAAGTCATATGATTACGACCAAGACGGGAGTAATGCACTGTTAATTCAGTCCCACTACTCCACAGGTCATAGCATATTAGTAAAGTTTCCACCTACCGGAAAGTAGCCAAATTAAACGCACTATTTGAATAAAGCACACCAAACCAGGTTTCTTTAAACAACAAAATTAGCTATTTATTAATAAACTAAGTCTTAAACAATAATGAGAGAGCTTTATATGTGAAAGGATTCTTTTCAAACTTCTTATTCTTCCTAATCCTCATGCACACACACATTCAAAAAGAAATGGTTAACTGGTTTTAAAAGGATGTTTTGGTTTACAGCTGTTTCCTAGGAATAATATAATGAGGTTGTCACGTTTTGGTAGGATATTTCCAGGTTGGTGAGGTGTCCCAGAGTCTAATAGTCGGATGCCACTTTAAGTCTCTCCAGGCGAGGTTGATGAACAGTCTGTGATGGGTAGGCATTCATGGCACTTCGGCTTAGTAGGCATCATACAGGTCTTTCAGCAAAGGGTGTAGCAACAAGTCTACTTGGGTTTTGAATAGCAGTTTAGCAATAGAAGCTTTCTTGAGCTTTCAGGATTTCCCAAAGCATAAGCGGCAACAGGAATCACTCCTGAGGCAGAGATTTTTCAGAGACTGGAGGCAATAGGAATCTGCTACCTTTTTAAAATGCAGAGCTTCCTCAGCAAAGGAGCTTTTCTCCACAGAGAGCAGCAGCAACTCTTTTACTGGGTCTTTTCCTCTCCAGGGGTCTTTTTTCTTTTTATAAGCGAGGCAAGCCTTCTTTTTCAGGGAGACATCTTTTTTCTGGTCTACAGAATAACAAGTCCCAGCCAGTTTGTTCTGCCTCCTGCTTGTCCAGCTTACTGGTCTCCACAATGCAAAAATTAAACAAACGCTAACGATAAGTGATGTGACCTATCATTTCCCTTGCTGTTGTTTGGAGGAGATGTCTTGCAGTCTGTCCCACTTAGTTCAAACACCAAGTTTCAGCATTGTGTTCACAGAAAATCCTTTTCCTCAATCTTTTGAAAACGCACAAAATTCTAAGCTTTCAAATAAAAAAAACAAAATTCTTGTGACAATATATATTGTCACGGTCCTGTAGTTTTTTTTCCGGGAACATGCGGTTTACCTTTAAGGCTTGCAAAGGCTCAGTACTGTTTTAAGATCCAGCAGGCCTCTGGTGTTACTGAGAAGGTGCATTTTTGGTTGCCGTTCGATACAAACATTTGGAGACTGCGATTCAAAGGGTGCATTCTCGTTACCATAGATACAGCTACTTGGAGTGAGTATCAAGCGATACATTTGTTACAATTCAATTTTGCACTGGCTTTTTTGTTCAAGACAGTCTGTTCTAACAGAGACAGCTGTGGTGTTAGCACCTGAAAAAAGAGCTCTCAACCATTTAAACTGAAGGAAGAGAATTTTAGTCTGTTTATTATTAAAATTCTAAAAAAGGCTCAAGCTAAAACGGAGATCTCTGATAATTTGAACTGAAGGAAGGGAAGTTAGACTGAGAATCTTTTATCCCTCAAAAAACTCGAAAGCCAGATTGATTCTATTGAAAGTGTTCGCAAGTTGTTAATTGTTGAAATCCATTGCTGAAGAAGGAAGCATCGCTTACTGCTGAAGTTCGACTATGGGCTGTTTACTGTGGAAGAAACCTTTCTCCCCATCGGATGGCTCTGAGGACTTCAAGCAACGTTGGACTGTAAATTTGCAAGGACTCTAATTTTTTCTATTTTAAATGTTGTGTACATCTTGATCGTGTTTAAGACCAAAGTACGGAAAGTCCTCATCAGGGAACTCCCCTTTGCTGACGATGATGCATTAACATCCCACACTGAAGAGTGTCTGCAGAGACTCATCGACAGGATTGCGGCTGCCTGCAACGAATTTGGCCTTACCTTCAGCCTCAAGAAAATGAGCATCATGGGACAGGATGTCAGAAAAAGTGAGAGCCAACTGTGCAACAGCCCCGGCAACCAATTTTATCTGCGGCGCCTGTGGAAAAGTCTGTCACTCTAGAATTGGATTTTATAGCCACTCAAGGCGCTGCTTCACAAACCACTGACCACCTCCAGGCGCTTACCCTTTGTCTCTCGAGACAAGGAGGCCGAAGAAGAAGTGTTTAAGAGTTTAGTTTTTCTAATTAAACAGTTAATTTGTTGATTTAAAGACACCTGGTTTGGTTCGCCTCATTTGGGGCTTAATAGATGGTACAGTTTGGCTGGGTCTGTCTTTAATTTAGAAAGTTTTTAAATGATATGTTAGGCCATCTGTGGAGCAATGGGATTGAATTAACAGTGTGTTTCTCGCACCACAATCAGAATCGTATATTTTGATTGGGGGCTTTGACTGGAGGGCTCGGTCGTAACATATTTATCGGGTTTCCTGTCCAGTATTTGAATAACACATTAATCGGGGGCTCGCTCAAGATTTGAATCACATTAATTCGGCTTCTGGGTTTGAATCCTATCTTAATTGGGAGCTCACTCGCAGTTGAATCATATTTAATTCAGTGGCTCATGTCTGAGATCAGAATCAGACTAATTTGGACGGCTCGCATTTGGAATCATAGTAATTACTCGTCTGTGGGATAACATATTTAAATTGGGGTCCTGCGTTTGGCATCAGATTAATTACTCTCGAGTCTGGGATCTTATCAATTGGAAACTTGATTGTTGGGATCTAAATCTGACACCAATTACAGAGAAAGTAAAAGAACCAGGTCTCTTGTATAATAAGGTACAGTCTATACCATTGAAATGACATTAGTGGCTGTAGCAGAGTTTTTGGGAAACAAAATGTTTCCCTGAGTGACTCCAACTCGAACTAAGAACAAATTAAAAGAATTGGCAGTGAAACTGATGTTGGAATTGAAATTCTGTGCCAAAAAAGCAGGGATAATTGGCATGATAGCCAAACATCTGGAATTGGTAGATGATAATACAGATGAAGGGCAATGTGAGGAACAAGAAGATAGTAGGTCCGAGAGTGATGCAGTGGTATTGGCTAGGATTCAGTTAGAAACGAAAAAACTTGAGGCAGAAAAATAATTAAGAGAACTTGAATTGGAAAAAAGAGGAAAGGGAGAAAGAAAGGAAATTTAAGTTAAAAGAGATGGAACTAAGACAAAAGAGTAGTCTTGAATCCAGGGAAAATTGAGGTCTGAAAGAATCTGAGTTTAGATCAGGACCTAGTGAGAAGTTGTTTAAATTTATAGAGGGTCTTCCTAAGTTTGAGGCAAGGGACATAGAGGCAGTTTTCACATCTTTTGGAAAAAATAGCCAAACACATGAAATGGCTGAAAGAAAGCTGGACATTGCTCATGCAGGGCAGGCTGGTAGGCAGAGCTCATGAAGCTTATGCCATGCTTTCTGAAGAGGCTTCTGCAGATTGAGATGGCAAAAAAGGCTATTCTCACTGCGTATGAGTTAGTCCCTGAAACTTAGTGTCAGAATTTTACCAACTTGGGGAGATTGGCTGGGCAGACATATTTAGAATTTGAGAGGGTAAAGCAAATGAATTTTGACCATTGGATGCAGACTTTAAAGATAGAAACCACATATGAGAACCTTCAAGAATTGATTCTCTTAGAGTTTTAAAAACTCCATTCCTTCAGTAGTGAGAACTCTTGTAGATAACCTGAAAGTTTTGAAAGCTAGGCACACAGCGGAGCTTGCTAATGATTTTGAGCTTGTGAATAAGCTAACCTATTTTTTCCGTCACCCCCATAAACCCGAGAAGGATAGAAAGTGGGAGAGTGAAAGGAAGGCAAGTAACCGGGGACAAGAAGGAACAGCTGGGAATGCCCCAGGATCATCACCTCAGGTCAGAAAGGAAGCTGCTGAGGGTAGAAGTGAGGTTCGCAAGCCAAAGTGTTATCATTGCCACAAGATGGGTCATCTTCGTTCAGAGTGCTGGAAATTGCAAGATAATCCCATAGGACTTGTTGGGTTACGCAAAGTTAGTGCAGAGGAAAAGAGAGAGTATATTAGACCAGGCTATAGCTTTAACGACAGCTGTGAATTTGAAACCAGTTACTAAAACTAAGAGGGAGTGTAGAGGTTGAGAATAAAATACCTGAGAGTCATAATGATTTTTTTTGTCAAAGGGGAGAATAACTCTATCCTGTAAGTGAGGCAGGAAAACCTATCATTATACTCAGGGACACAGGAGCAACCCAAACACTCTTGCTGAGGAAAGATATGGTTTTAGTAAATGGAATTGGCAGGGAGTATATACCCGTTCCTTTGTATAAAGTACACCTAGAGAGTGACTTAATATCTGGGATAGTAACTGCAGGTGTTGTCCACAGTTTACCAGTGAAGGGAATTGATGATCTAGGAAATGATTTGGCTGGATCAAAAATATCAGCTTTTCCTATAGTGACAGAGGAACCAAGTAAATTAAGGAAACTGAGCAATTACAGGAACATGTTCCAAGAATGTTTCCTACGTGTGTAGCTAACCGAGCAATGGCTAAACCGGATCCATTGTCGGAAGTCAAAGGGCCACCACAAATAGATAGCCAAGTATCTGAAACCTTATTTGGGGATTTAGATAATCCAAATGAGATGTTTAACAGATCATCTATCATTGCAGCACATCAAACTGATCCAGAGATCTACCGAATGACACAGATGGCTCTGTCAGAAGCTGAGGTGAAAGGAGTTCTGGAAGGCTATTATATGGCAAATGGGGTTTTGAGGAGGAAATGTAGACTGCCTCATAGGCCTGCTGACCAAGACTGGACAGTTGCTGAACAGATAATAGTACTACGTAAATATCGACGTGGATTACTAAGGTTAGCACACAACATTCCTTTTGCAGGACATAGGGGAATTCCGAAGACCAAATCACACGTAAGCAAACATTATTATTGGCCAGGTCTTACAAAGGATGAGAGACAATTTTGTAGAACATGCCATACCTGTCAAATGATGGGAAAACCACAACCTACCATAAAACCAGGGGATGAAGTATTAGTGTTGTTAGCATCACGGGGGGCACCAGTGAAAGCACGGTTCAGTGGCCCATATAGAGTGATCAAAAGAGTGGGTAAGGTAGATTACTTGATTGACACCCCTAATTGCCGGAAGAAGAACTGGTTGTGTCTCATTAATATGCTCAACCATATTACTGCAGGGAGGAGGATAAGCCAGTCCAGGTATGTCAGGTAATTGTGACTGTGGAGAAGGAAAAGGATAGTGAGGATTAGGTAGAAATAGGCCGAGGAAATTCTCAGATTGAACTGCCAACTATCCAATCAGCGAATGCAGAATGGCTAGGAAAATTAAACCATAGGCTTTTATACTTGGAGGCAAAACAGTGTGAAGTTCTAACCAGGGTTTTCACAACTTTCAAAAAGTTTGTAGGGATAATCCAGGATGTACAACCTTAGCCACACATGATGTGGGTATAGGGGGAGCCATTCCTTTAAAACAACATCCTTGTTGCTTAGGTCCAGACAGACAGGCCCAAGTGGAAGCAGAGGTACAATGTATGCTGAAGGCCAGCTTAGATGAACCTAGTTAGGACAGCTGGAATTCGCGGATGGTCTTGCTGTCTAAACCTGGTGGATTGGCTCAAACTTGCATAGACTCTAGAAAGGTCACTGTGGTAAAGAAGGCAGATTCCTACCCAAATTCTCATTTAAAGGACTGTAAGGACAGAGTGGGCAACATCATGTGTCTTCGAGGCAAATGTGTTGGAGGAAACCTGTCAAATTCCTTTGACACCCCAGGGTAAGAAAAAATCAGCTTCTGTTATACCGGAAAGGGTTTTCCAGTGTCAAGTGATGACACATTGGTTGAGGGGTACTTGAGAAACTTCTCAGACAATACTGAACCCAGTAGTGGTAAGTGCTTCTAGCTGTGCAGTTCACCTGGCTGAGGTGATGAACAATAGCGACACTGCGAAAGAAAACACGAAACAATTGGAAGACTATGCTTGTAAATTTGAAATGGGTTAATTGGAACAACCTTTTGAAAATTTAAAACTGAAGTGCTCTGGTGGAACTTGTTGATGTTTCACTGTCTAAACATTTTTTTTAGTAATGTGTATATCTGTAAATGCGTGGAAAAAACAGTTAGCATTTTTTTTACCCATTGTAATGAAACACATTTCAAGAATGGAATTACATTCCACTAGGGGCAGAGGTGTCATGGTCCTGTAGTTTTTTTTTCGGGAATATGCGGTGTACCTTTAAGGCTTGCAAAGGATCAGTACTGCTTTAAGAACCTGCAGGCCTCCGGAATTACGGAGAAGGTGTATTTTCGGTTTCTGTTGGATGCAACCATTTGGACACTGCGATTCAAAGGGTGCATCCTTGTTACCATAGCTACAGCCACTTGGAGTGAGTATCAAGCAATACATTTGTTACAATTCAATCTTGCACTGGCTTTTTAGTTGAAGACACTCTGTTCTAAGGCGGCGCAGTGGTTAGCACCGCAGCCTCACAGCTCCAGCGACCCAGGTTCAGTTCTGGGTCCTGCCTATGCGGAGTTTGCATGTTCTCCCTGTGACCGCGTGGGTTTCCGCCGGGTGCTCCGGTTTCCTCCCACAGCCAAAGACTTTCAGGTTGATAGCTAAATTGGCCATTGTAAATTGCCCCTAGTGTAGGTAGGTGGTAGGAGAATTGAGGGAAGGTGGGAAATATAGGGTTAATGTAGGATTAGTATAAATGGGTGGTTGATGGTCGGCACAGACTCAGTGGGCCGAAGGGCCTGTTTCAGCGCTGTATGACTCTGTGAAATCTATGAAACACTGAGACAGCTGTGGTGTTAGCTCTCAACCATTTAAACTGAAGGAAGAGAATTTTAGTCTGTTTAATTATCTCTCAAAAAAAAAAGTCAAGCCAAAACGGAGATCTCTGATAATTTGAACTGAAGGAAGGGAAGTTAGACTGTGACATTCTTTTATCCCTCAAAAAACTCAAGTCAGATTGATTCGAATGAAAGTGTTTGCAAGTTGTTAATGATTGAAATCCATCGCTGAAGAAGGAAGCATCACTTACTGCTGAAGTTCGACTATGGGCTGTTTACTGTGGAAGAAACTTTTCTCCCCATTGGATGGCTGTGAGGACTTCAAGCAACATTGGACTGTAAATTTGCAAGGACTCTAATTTTTTCTATTTTAAATGTTTATATCTTCATAGTGTTTAAGAATTTAGTTTTCCTAATTAAACAGTTAATTTGTTGATTTAAAGACACCTGGTTTGGTCTCATTTGGGGGTTAATAGATGGTACAATTTGGCTGGGTCTTTCTTTAATTTGGAAAGTTTTAAATGATATGTTAGGCAATCTGTGGAGCAACGGGATCGAATTAACAGTGCGTTTCTCCCACCACTATCATAATCATATATTTTGATTGGGGGCTTTGACTGGAGTGGTCAGTCGTAACAACGTATAAAAAAAAAAGTGGTCCCAGCACTGAACTTTGGGCACACCACCGTCTACCATCCTCCAGTCTGAAAAAACAACCATTTACCACGACTTGCTGTTTTCTGTCCATGAGCCAAATTTTTATCCAGTTGGACCCTCCTATTCTACAATCCTCAATTTTGTTAACCAGCCTTTTAACTGGTGCTTTATCAAATGCTTTCGTAAAATCCATAGAGACAACATCCATCGCATTCCCTTCATCAACCATCTCTGTCACTTTATCAAAATATTCAATTAGATTAGTCAAGCATGGTCTGCCTTTTACAAGTCTGTGCTGGCTGTCCTTAATTAACTCAAACCTCTCCAAGTGACTTTTTGTTCCCCTTGATTATTCTTTCTAAAACTTTACCCACCACTGATTGATTAACTGGTCTGTAGTTGCTAGGATTGTCCTTTCTTGAATAAGGGTGTTAAATTTGTCACTCTCCAATCCTCTAGTGCCTCCCACATGTCTAGCGAAGAGTGGAAGATTATGGCAAGCCCTTCTGCTTTCTCCACCCCTTTAGCAACCTGGGATGTGGACCAAGTGACTTATCTAGCCTAAGCATAGCCAGCCTTTTCAGTATCTCCTCACTCCATTTTTAACCAATTTATTGCCTTTTCTCTCTCCACTTCTACCGATATTTTGTCAGATCACTCTTCCTTAGTAAACACAGGTTCAACTTACTCTAAGTATTCTAGCCTTGCCCTGTGCCTCTTAAGCATATAATGCCCTCTTTGTCCCCAGTAGGCCCCACTCCACCTCTTACTACCTGCTTGCGATTTACATGCCGGTAGAAGATTTTTTGGGTACCCTTTTATGTTAACAAAGAACAGTACAGCACAGGAGCAGGCCATTCGGCCCTCCAAGCCTGCGCTGATCTTGATGCCTGCCTAAATTAAAACCTTCTGCATTTCCGGGGTCCGTATCCCTCTATTCCCATCCTATTCATGTATTTGTCAAGATGCCTCTTAAACGTCTCTATGGTACCTGCTTCCACCACCTCCCCCGGCAACAGGTTCCAGGCACACACCACCTTCTGTATAAAGAACTTGCCTCGCACATCCCTCTAAACTTTACCCCTCTCACCTTAAACCTATGTCCCCTAGTAACTCACTCTTCCACTCTGGGTAAAAAGCTTCTGACTATCCACTCTATCCATGCCGCTTATAACTTTGTAAACCTCTATCATGTCGCTCCTCCAACTCCGTCGTTCCAGTGAAAACAATCCGAGTTTATCCAACCTCTCCTCATAGCTAATGCCCTCCAGATCAGGCAACATCCTGGTAAACCTCTTCTGTACCCTCTCCAAAGCCTCCACGTCCTTCTGGTAGTGTGGCGACCAGCATTGCACGCAATATTCTAAGTGTGGCCCAACTAAAGTTCTGTACAGCTGCAGCATGACTTACCTATTTTTATACTCTATGCCCCGACCGATGAAGGCAAGCATGCCGTATACCTTGACTACCTTATCCACCTGCGTTGCCACTTTCAGTGACCTGTGGACCTGTATGCCCAGATCTCTCTGCCTGTCAAAACTCCTAAGGCTTCTGCCATTTACTGTATACTTCCCACCTGCATTAGACCTTCCAAAATGCATTACCTCACATTTGTCCGAATTAAACTCCATCTGCCATTTCTCCGCCCAAGTCTCCAACCGATCTATATCCTGCTGTATCCTCTGACAATCCTCATGACTGTCCGCAACTCCACCAACCTTTGTGTCGTCCGCAAGCTTACTTAACGAACAGGAAACAGAGAGTCAGCATAAATGGGGCACTTTCAGGTTGGTAAACTGTAACTAGTGGAGTGCCGCAAGGATCAGTGGGACCTCAACTATTTCTGATCTATGTTCATGACTTGGATGAAGGGATCAATTGTATTGTAGCCAAATTTGCAAATGATACAAAGATAGGTAGGAAAGCAAGTTGTGAGGAGGACACAAAGGGCTGGATTTTAAAGCCCCTCAGCCATCAGGAACGGTGGCGGGGGGGGGGGGGGATTGAAGATCGGTACAGCGGAGGTCCACCACCAGCCCTAACGGCGGCAGGCCCCATACCGATCTCAGCTGCGAGGCCTCGTGGCAACTGCCCTGCTGCTCTGCGACGGGGCCCCCATTTCTATATGTAAATTAACTTACATACCTGATTTAATGAAGGTCCCATCAAACCAATCTTCATTTGGGTGGCTGACAACGCTGCACCTTTGAATCCCCGTTTGGGCAAATGTGGCGTGACACCTGTGGGGAGGGGGGGAGGAAGTTTTTTAATCTGTGTGGGAGGGGTGAAGCAGGGTGATAGGAAAGGGGGTAAAGTACAAAGGTGCCAAACATTTGGAGGGGGGAAGGTCGAATTCTCTATAGGAATTTCGGGAGGGGGGGAAAGGCAGGAATGTTTTGAAATGCCATTGGAGGGGGTGGGAAAATGGATGAAAAGTCATTCAGTTCTTTTTTGCGAAACTGTAACTCACCTGGCCCGTAAAATTTTAAATGTCCATTGAAGGCTGTAAGCCCATTTAAAAATGGCGTCTACGCATTGGCGCCAGATGCCGTTGCCGGTGATGGCTCGCCTGTCCCCTCCACCTCAGCGTGGGGGACGGGTGCCGCGGCCATGCAAATGAACTGCCGCATTTGAAATAAAATGCAGCCCAAGGTGTCTGCAAAGAGATATAGATAGGTTAAGTGAGTGGGCAAAAATTTGGCAGATGGAGCATAATGTGGGAAAATGCAAGGTTTGGTACAGGGGAGGCGGTGGCGTAGTGGTCATGTCACTGGACCAGTCATCCATATGTCTGGGGTAATGCTCTGGGGACATGGATTTGAATCCCACTAGGGCAGATGGTGAAATTTGAATTCAAGTAAATCTGGAATTAAAAGCTAGTCTAATGGTGACCATGAAACCATTATTGATTGTTGTAAAAACCTATCTGGTTCACCAATGTCCTTTGGGGAAAGAAACCTGCCGTCCTTCCCTGATCTGGCCTACATGTGACTCCAGGCCTACAGCAATGTGGTTGACTCTTAAATGCCTTCAATTGTCAGTTCGGGATGGGCAGTAAATGCTGGGCTAGCCAACGATGCCCACATCCCATGGACAAATATATAAAAAACAGGGATCTGGGTGTCCTTGTACTTGAATCACAAAAGGTAGCATGCAGATGAAGCAAGTAATTAGGAAGGTAAATAAATGGTATTTATTGCGAAGGGGATGGAGTATAAAAGTAGGGAAGTCTTGCTACAATTGTACACTGTATTGGTGAGACTGCACCTAGAGTATTGCATACAGTTTTGGTCTCCTTACTTAAGGAGGGATATATTTCTATTGGAAGCAGTTCAGAGAAGGTTCACTAGACTGATTCCTGGGATGAAGGGGTTATCTTATCTGTCATTGGGAAAATGCTAGAGTTTGTGTTTAAGGAAGAAATAGCAGGACATTTAGAAAAACATAATGCAATCAAACAGTGTCAACATGGTTTTATGAGAGGGAAATCATGTTTGACAATTTTATTAGTTCTTTGAGGATATAACAAGCAGAGTGGATAAAGGGGAACCGGTGGATGTTGCGTGTTTGGATTTCCAGAAGGCGTTCAATAAGGTGCCACATAAAAGGCTATTGTCCAAAATAAGAGCTCAGGGTATTGGAGGTAATGTGTTGGCATGCATTGAGGAATGGCTAACACAGGGAAGGCAGAGAGTCGGTATTAATGGGTCTTTTTCAGGTTGGAAAGCCATAACTAGTGGGGTGCCACAAGGATCGGTCCTACGGCCTCAACTATTTACTATCTATATTAATGACTTGGAGGAAAGGACAGAGTGTAGTGTATCCAAGTTTGCTGATCATACAAAAATAGGTGGCAAGGCATGTTGTGATGAGAACACAAAGAGTCTGAAAAGGCATATAGGTTAAGTGAGTGGGCAAAAGCTTGGCAGATGGAGTTCAGTGTGGGAAAGTGTGAGGTCATCCACTTCGGTAGGAAGAATAAAAAGGCGGATTATTATTTAGATGGAGAAAGATTACAAAATACTGCAGTACAGAGGGATCTGGGTGTTCTTGTACATGAAACACAAAAAGTTAGCATGCAGGTGCAGCAAGTAATTAGGAAGGCAAATGGAATTTTGGCCTATTGCTAGGGGGGGTTAGAGTTTAAAAATAGGGAACTCTTATTACAACTGTACAGGGTGTTGGTGAGGCCACACCTGGAGTACTGCATACAGTTTTGATCCCCGTATTTAAGGAAGGATATACTAACATTGGAGGCAGTTCAGAAAAGGTTCACTAGGCTGATTCCTGGGATGAAGGGGTTGTCTTATCAAGAATGGCTAAACAAGTTAGGCCTTTATTCATTGGAGTTCAGAAGAATGAGAGGTGATCTTATTGACATTCTAAGGAGGCTTGACAGGGTAAATGTTGAGAATATGTTTACACTGGTTGGGGAATCTCGAACTGGAGGACATAGTTACAGAATAAGGGGTCACACATTTCGAGTCATAGTTATACAGCACAGAAACAGGCCCTTTGGCCCATCGTGTCCGTGACGGCCATCAAACACCTAACTATTCTAATCCCATTTTCCAGCACTTGGCCCGTAGCCTTGTATGCTATGGCGTTTCAAGTGCTCATCTAAATACTTAAATGCTGTGAGGGTTCCTGTTTCTACCACCTCTTCAGGCAGTGCGTTCCAGATTCCAACCACCCTCTGGGTGAAATTTGTTTTCCTTAAATCCCCCTCTGAGATGCGAAGGAATTTCTTCTCTGAGGATGGTGAATCTCTGGAATTCTCTACCTCAGAGTTGTGGAGGCTAGGCCACTAAATGTAATTAAGGAGGAGTTAGATAGATTTTTGAAATCTCGGGGAGTTGAGGGTTATGTGGAGCAGGCCCGAAAGAGGAGTTGAGATCTGGGACAGATCAGCCATAATCTTATTGAATGGCGGGGCAGGCTTGAGGGGCTGTATGGCCTGCTCCTGCTCCTATTCCTTATGTTCTTGTGAGGAAAGGTTGAACAGGTTGGGACTCTACTCATTGGCGTTTAGAAGAATGAAAGGTGATCTTATTGAAGCATATAAGATTCTGAGGGAACTAGACAGGTTAGATGCTGAGAGGATATTCCCCCTTGTGGAAGAATCTAGGACTAGGGTGCACAGTTTAAAAAATAAGGTCTCTCGTTTAAGACTGAGATTAGGAGGACTTTCTTCTCTGAAGATCGTTAATCTTTGGAGTTCTCATCCCCAGACAGCAGTGGAGGCTGGGTTATTGAATATATTCAAGGCTGAGTTAGACAGATTTTTGATCTACAAGGGAGTCGAGAGTTATGGTGGGCAGGCAGGAAAGTAGAGTTAAGGCCACAGTCAGATCAGCCATGATCTTATTGAATGGCAGAGCAGGCTCAAGGGGCTGAATGGCCTACTCCTATTTCTTATATTCTTAGGTTCTCTGGTGTCTCCTCACAACTAAAATCCCTCATCTTTGGGGTCATGGTGAATTTCTTCTGCATCCTCTCCATGCCAGTTTTTCCTGCAGTTAGAAACCCAAAACTGCACATTAACTGCAGCCTAATTAATGATTTGTACAGACTCAACATTATTTCTCTGCTTTTGAACTCCACATCCAATTTATAAAAACTGGTTGTTGTATTACTGGATTAACACCCAGAGGTCATCCATTCAAATTCTACCTTAGCAGGTTGTGAAATTAAACTCTCAAAATTTGAAATTGTGGCTGACACCAGAAAATCACCATGAAAATTTCTGGGTTGTTGTAAAAACAGAACTGGTTAACTAAGGCCCTTCAACAAGGGAGCCTGCTACACCTAATCCAATATGGTTGACCCACTGCCCTCAGGGCAAATGGCGATGGACAGTGTGAAACGCAGCAGCCAATTTGCACACAGCAAGCTCTCACAAACAGCTGTATGGTAATGGAAAATTCATGACCAGATAATTTTTAATATTTTGAGTCAGGGTTAAATATTGGCCATGACACCAAGGATAGGTCCCTTGCTCCTCTTCGAAATAGTAGCAAGAAGTCTTTCACATCCACCTGAGAGGGCAGACGGGGCCTTGGTTCAACATCTCATCCGTAAAACAGCACCTCTGACAGTGCTCCCATAGTACTGCACTGGGAATGTCAGCATAGGTCTTGGTGCTTAAGTCTTTGGAGTGAGATATGAACCCACAACCTCCTGACTCAGAGGTGAGTGCACTACCCACTGAACCACAGCTGACCCTGCTCCAGCAAAGCACAATGCAAACTTCAAGAGAAGTATTTCATCTTTCCCTGTTCTGAACATGGGTCTAAGTAACTTCAGATTTGTTATATTCGCCATTTTCTTTACAGCAGGGTTGCTGGTTGTGGGGTGGGTTTGGCAGCATCCAAGGGAAAGGGGAGTTAGGGACTTTGTCTGCCCAGGACAATTTTGCTGCAAAAGATGCTGTGCCCAATTGACCAGTTGTTTTTCTATTCAGTGTTGCATCTGGTAGATTTTGGCAGCATCTTTTGTTTTATATTAAAACCTGATCCCCAGGTTTTTAAAGTTTTCTATCCCTCGTATATCTCACCTTTTTCCTAGACTGTCACTGCATTTGCATGTCTAATTTATTCATTGATTCCTTTTATTGCTTGAGATAAGATGCTGTTGCATCATTCTACCGTGTCTGTTTATTCCCCCCCTCATCTTTTTCTAATTCTATTAATATGCTTGTTCTTCTTACTTTTCAGTTCTAAAGAAGGCTGCAAACGAAAAATATTCACTGTTCTCCCCACAGATGCTGAATGACCTGCTGTGTGTTTGCAATTGTTTTTTGATGTTTATTTCAAACCTCTGTTTGATCTTGCCAATTTGCGTTTTACTTCATCCTCCCTCTGATCAGCTTTTCTCTTCCCTTTTTCCCACAATTCTTGTCCCTTTTGCTTTGCTTTCTACTTCCTCATTTCATATTTGTTCAGCACCCCCGCAACACTACTCACTATCCAGTGAGGGCATGAATCCCAGCATTGTTCAGATAGTCTGTGCATCCCATATACCAAACTGTTATGTCGCACCATAACAAAAATAAAATAAGTGCGAGGATTTAGTTCTGGAGGGATAGAAATGAAAAGTAGAAAAGTTAGGCTTAAGGACAGAAAACAGCGAGTCATGGTAAATGGTTATTTTTCAAACTCGGTAGACAGTGATGTTCACCAAGGTTCAGTGCTAGGACCACTGCTTTTTTGATTGTGATACGTATAGGAATTACTTGGAGATTGGAATACAGAGTAAAATTTCAAAATTTGCCAATGATGCCAAACTTGGAGGAATGGCAAACAGTGAGGATGATGCCAGTCGACTGCAACAGGACATAGGTAGGCTAGCAGAATTGGCAGACAGGTAGCAAATGGAATTTAATACAGACGAGTGTGCGGTGGTGCGTTTTGGCAGAAGGGCAAGACAATATATACTTAATGGCACAGTACTAAAGAGTGTGCAGGGACAGAGGGACCTGGGGGTTTATGTGCATAGATCTTTGAATGTGGCGAGACGTATTGAGAGAGTGATTAGTGGGATCTTAGGCTTCATCAATCGAGGTATTGAATACAAAAGCAGGGATGTTTTTCTGAACCTGTATAAAGGTCTGGTTAGGCCACAGTTCCATTCTGGTCACCGCACTTTAGGAAGAATGTGAGAATCTTTGATCAGGTGCAGAGGAGATTTACCAAAATGGTTCCATGGATGAGGAATTTTAGCTACAAGGTCAGGTTGGATAAGTTGGGGTGGTTCTTTTTGGAGTAAAGGAGTTTGAGGGGTGATTTGATAGAGGTGTACAAGATTGATAGGTTTAGGTAAGGTAGACAAGGAAAAGCTGTTTGCATTATCTGGTGGTACAAGGACTAAGAGACACAGTTTTCAGGTTTTGGGCAAGAGATGCAGAGGGAATGTGAGGAAGAACATTTTTTACGCAGCAAGTGGTAATCTGGAACTTGCTACCAACGAGGGTGGTGGAAGCAGAGACTGTGATTGATTTCAAAAGGAAATTGGATGGGCACTTGAGGGAAATAAACTTGCAGGGCTACAGCGATAGAGCAGGGGAAAGGGACTGACTGGATTGCTGTTTGGAGAGCCAGCATAGATTTGATGGGTCAAATGGCCTCCTTCTGAGCCATAAATGACTCTGTAACTAAGCTATGCTAAACATGGTTAGACCAAACTTAGAGTATTGTCTACAGTTCTGGTCGCCATATTATACGAAGGATATAGAGGGATGCGAGAGGGTGTAAAAAAAGAAAAATGGGCAAGGATGATACCAGAACTGCAAAGTTATAACTATCAGGGAAGGATAATTGGGTTAGGTCTCTTTTCTCTTGATGTGAGAAATGTAACCTAATAGAGGTCTTAAAAATTATGAAAGATTTTGATGAAGTAGACACAGATAGAATGCATCCATTTGTGGTTCAAGAAGGCAGCGTACCACTGCCTTCTCGAGCAATTGGAGATGGGCAATAAGTGCTGTTCCACATCCCACGAATGAATTAAAAAAGTGAGCAAAACTGGAGGCTATCAATATAAGTTAGTCGCCAAGAAATCAAATAAGGGAATTCAGAAGAAATTTCTTTACCCAGAGAGTGGTGAGAATGTGCAACATGCCAATAGTTAAGGCTAATAGTATAGATACATTTAAGGGAAGCTCACAAACCACTGACCACCTCCAGGCGCGTATCCATTGTCTCTCGAGATAAGGAGGCCCAAAAGAAATTTAAGGGAAGCTAGATAAGCAGATGAGGAAGAGAAAATAGAGTGTTATGCTGATGGTTAGATGAGGAAGAATGGGAAGAGGCGAGTATAAATGCCAGCCTAGACTGGTTGGGCTGAATAGCTTGTTTCTGTGCTATCTATCTCTCTTTGGCCTCCTTGTCTCGAGAGACAATGGGTAAGCACCTCGAGGTGGTCAGTGGTTTGTGGAGCAGCGCCTAGAGTGGCTATAAAGGCCAATTCTAGAGTGATAGACTCTTCCACAGGCACTGCAGATAAAATTGGTTGTCGGGGCTGTTACACAGTTGGCTCTCTCCTTGCAATTCTGTCTTTTTTCTAAGTCTCTTCGGCTCGCCACTCTTTAGCCCCGCCTTTATGGCTGTCCGCCAGCTCTGGCAATGACTCCCACGACTTGTGGTCAGTGTCACAGGACTTCATGTCGCGTTTGCAGACATCTTTAAAGCGGAGACATGGACGGCCGGTGGGTCTGATACCAGTGACGAGCTCGCTGTACAATGCGTCCTCGGGGATCATGCCATCTTCCATGCGGCTCACGTGGCCAAACCATCTCAAGCGTCGCTGGCTCAGTGGGGTGTATATCCCGGGGATGTTGGCCGCCTCGAGGACTTGTGCGATGGAGATACGGTCCTGCCACCTGATGCCAAGGATTCTCCGGAGGCAGCGAAGATGGAATGAATTGAGACATTGCTCTTGGCTGACATACATTGTCCAGGCCTCGCTGCCGTAGGGCAAAGTACTGAGGTCACAGGCTTGAAACATATATTCTAGAATTCTATGTAACTGGTCCCATCAGCCGAGAAATCTGAACCCTTCCCTCCTGAACCCAGGCTCTGTGAGTCGCACTCATGCCTCTGAGTCAGAAGATCCTGGAATGAATCAGAGTGGGACTTCAAGTACGTAGTACAGACTGGATTTCTGTGTACGTACCGAGGGAGTGCTACACTGTCGGAGGTGTCGTCTCTTGGATGAGCCGTTAAATTGAAGCCACGTCTACCCTCTCAGGTGTAAGTAAAAGATCCCATGGCACTATTTGGGAAAGAGCTAGGAAGTTCTCCCCTGTGTCCTGGTCAATATTTATCCCTCAAACAACATCACTAAAACAGATCAACTGGTCATGATTACATTGCTGTTTATGGGACCTTGCTGTGGGCAAATTGACTGCCATATTTCCAACATTACAACAGTGGTGTGACTACACTTCAAAAGTAATGAATTGATTGAAAAGAGCCTGGGACTTCATGTGGCAGTGCAAGGCGCTATCGAAATGTAGTCTGTCTGTTTCCTACACTGTAAAATTAGAAGGAAGTGATATTCCAGGGTTCCAATTCATGTTCCAGAATTTAGGATTGTTGAACAACCAGAGGAAGGATGTCTGAAATGACGTGTTTTGGGACTTGTGCAAACCAGAGGGTCTGAGGGATTTGTAGGCGCAGGTTGAAGAAGAAGCAGGAAAGTTTTTAATTTTAGTTACACTCTCCCTGCCCCCTTCCAATAATCTAAAGACCCCTTGGACTTCTGACTGTTGCTTCACAAACATTCCAGACCCCCCCAAAAAAATAGTGAAGCTGTGACCCTTTGTTAGGACAGCCTGTAACGTTAACTCTGTTTGATATGACAGTGGTTTGCTAAGCCATTTGCGAGGGCAGTTAAGAGTTAAGGTGTGGGCCTGGAGTCATATGTAGATTTCCTTCCCTAAAGGATATTAGTGAACCAGGTCGGTTTTTACGACAATCTATAGTTTCATGGTCACCATTACTGAGACCAGCTTTCGATTCCAGATTTATTAATTAATTGAATTTAAGTTCCCCAGCTGCCGTTGTGGCATTTGAACTCATGTTACTGGATCATTAATCCAGGCCTCCAGATTACAAGTCCAGTAATGTAACCACCATGCCATGGTTACTGTTAATTTCAGCTCCCAGTAAAACTAACCATAGTTGAAAAAGGCTTTGGAAGTTTGATAAAGAAAAAAAGCTTGAGGGAAAGGAGCTCATGCTGATTCGGTGCAACTGTGCTTAACGCCGAATGTCAGCAGGCCATTTCAGAGAATGTGATGCCCATACATAGTCCTCCGACCGTGCCACAGTTGAGGTCAACAAGCTTAAACAGCTACTTTGATTTATAAAGCACCTTTGACACAAAAATCTCCTCATGTGCATACCAGGGATTGATCCTAGAATCTTCCCAGTATGTACAACTCTGCTAGACTGGGGAGTGCACTTACCAGCCAAGCTGCAAGAAAGCTGTGAAAAAGAATTTGCTGAAGATTTTGTTTTCTTTGCCAGCATTGCGAAGATATTAAACCAGATTCTATGTTGTTGTCCTGCAGTTTGAGTACATGGCACAGCACCTGGTTTTTGCCAACTGCATTCCACTCATTTTAAAGTTCTTCAATCAGAACATCATGTCCTACATTACAGCAAAGAACAGGTAAGGCTTCTGAACCCCTTAGTATTGTATTCTAATCCTTCCTGAAGTGGGATAATTTTCCAACTGGTTGTATAACGAGTAGACTGTGCACTCACTGGACCAAGTGTTTGTGCTCATGCAGACTGAGAGTTAATATTTACTGTGCTGCCATGCAGTTGCCTGTGTGGGAAGGACTAAGCAGAAAGAATCACCTTTCCGGTTAAAGTAGGTAATTTGTGTAAGGATTAACATGCATGAACTTATCCCACTATTCAATGTCACCTGTATGTTGATGCAACCTGCCACTTGCCATAAATATTCTGTTAATATTTAAATCAATTTTTGAATGTCAAGAGTTAATCAAGAGCATTACTGTAGCTGGTGTAGTAGAACTAAACAGAGCAAAGATGTCAATTTGATTGCTAGTGTGTGCTGAGTAAACTGACCATAGCCGTGGTGGCATTTCGGGACTCTAATTAATCCTCAGGTTAGGGAGGGGAAAATTGTCAGTGTTTATGCACCTCTTTGCTATCCATCAATCCCTGCTGGAAATAATCATGCTTGGGCATCAGGTGCAAGTGCCAAACTAAGCTGGGATTCCCCATACATTGGGATAATTGCTCCTAACTCTTGCTGTGGAGACTGCTACGTGAGCAATGGTAATTGGGCTGTTGGTACTGTGGGATCAAACCTCAGGAAAAAAAATTGGCTAAATATATTCCAACTTATCTTTGCCAAACTCCTATTAGCTACACTAAAATAAAAGCAAAATACTGCAGATGCTGGCTATGCCTTCTCTGAATAAAGTCTACAGATGATCCTGACTTTTTTACACCACCCTAATTGTAAGCACTAGGGGGAAAAAAACACTTGCTTCGCTTTCGGGTGATTCCATTGTCTGGTGTCTCAACAGTAACTCTGTGCATCTTGGGAAATTGTGGGAGTATAGCCTGTGATCTGACCACTCATTTTAATGGATAACAAATGTCACGCTATGCACCTGTAGGGTTTCTTGGGATTGCAAAATCACCCCATATATGCATTTGGTTTTAAAACTCCTGACTCCTGTCATACTATCCTCACTGCCTCTGAACGTGAATTTTCAAGAAATTCTCTTGGTGCATTTTGAAACTTGCAACTGATTTGTTAACTGTTATATTCTACTCTGAAATGTTCTATTCAGTTGACTAGAAACCCACACTATCTTCAGAGTGTTGATTGCTTGGATTTTTTTTTTGTTATTCATTCTTGGGATATTAGCATCGCTTGCAAGGCCAGCATTTATTCCCCATTCCTAATTGCTCTTGAGAAAATGGTGGTGAGCAGTAGAGGTCTGCTCAGGTCGGGAAAAAGGAACCCGACCGAACCACAGCGGAACCGAGCCCGCCCCAGCCCGAGTCCCTCTGATTTTAGCCCCGGGCCCGACCCAACCTGAACTCGCCCCGACTCGACCCGACCATCCATTTACTTACCTTCCTGACACCGTACCTGCAGCACGTGCGTGATGACTTCATAGTGACGTCACTCGCTCACTGCGCAGACTCAGTTTCGTCCTGGTCTCCCAGCTCAGGTAAGTTTTTTTTTTTTTTTGTTTTTTTTTTTTTTGATTTCAATATTACCAGCAGAGCACTTACCCTGTGTGTCCAGCCCGATCCGACCCAATCCCGAAAGCCGGACCTTGAAGATGGGCCCGACCCGGCCCGAACCTGATACATGTCGGGTCCCTTTGGGTTGGGTAGCAGGCCTCTAGTGAGCAGCCGCCTTGAACTGCTACAGTCCATGTGGTGTAGGTACATCACAGTGCTGTTAGGGAGTCAGATCCAGGATTTTGACCCAGCAACAGTGAAGGAACACTATATAGTTCCAAATCAGGATGGTCAGTGAATTGGAGGGGAACTTGCAGTTGACGGTGCTTCTTAACTTGCCCTACTAGATGGTAGAGGTAGCAGGTTTTGAAAGGTGCTGCTGAAGGAGCCTTGGCGAGTTGCTGGGCAATGGTAACCCCTGCTATCTTGGGGCATTCAGCAATAGTAATGCTGTTGAATATCAAGGGAAGGTTGTTAGATTCGCTTTATTGGAGATGGTCATTACCTGGCACTTGTGTGGCATGAATGTTAGGTGCCACTTGTCAGCCCAAACCTGAATAAGAGCATAAGGTCCCTTGAGCCTGCTCTGCCATTCAGTAAGATCGTGGCTGATCTGTTTGTGGCCTTAGCTCCACTTTGCTGCCTGCCTCCCATAATCCTGGTTGGTCAAACATCTGTCTAACTCAGCCTTGAATATGTTCAATGACCCAGCCTCCACTGCTGGTTGGAGAAGAGAATTCCAAGCACTAGCTACCCTCAGAAGAAATTTCTGCTCATCTCCTTCTCAAATGGGAGACCCCTTGTATTGAAACTGTGCCCCCTAGTTCTAGATTCCCCTACGAGAGTAAGCATCCTCTCAGCATCTAACCTGTCAATCCGTTTCAGAATCTTATACATTTCAATAAGATCACTTCTCATTCTTAACTCCAATGAGTATAGGCCCACCCTGCTTAACCTTTCCTCATAAGACAAACCCCTCTACCCAGCAATCAGCCTTATATAGTAAACTTTTATGAGGCACGTTATCAAATGCCTTTTGGAAATCCAAATACACAATATCTGCTGGTTCCTCTTCAGCCACCCTGCTCGTTACATTCTCAAAGAGGTCTTGATGCATGGACTGCTTTAGTATCTGAAGAGTTGCGAATGGTATTGAACACTGTTCAGTTGTCGGCAAACATCCCCACTTCTGACATGATGGAGGGAAGATCATTGATGAAGCAGCTGAAGATGGTTAGGCCTAGGACACTACCCAGAGGAACTCCTGCTGTGATGAACCTCCAACAACCACAACTATTTTTCTTATGTGCTAGGTAAGATGTCAGGTAGATAATACAACTGAGAACCAGGCTGAACAGAGAAGGTTGAGGGGAAGTGAAAAAGCAAATAAGAGAAGCAAAGAGAGAATATGAAAAGAGACTGGCAGCTAATATAAAGGGAATCCAAAAGTCTTCTATAGGCATATTAATTGCAAAAAGGAGGTATGGCTCCTATTAGGGACCAAAAATGGGGATTTACGCATAGAGGCAGGGGTATGGCTGAGGTATTAAATGAATATTTTGCATCTATCTTTACCAAGAAAGAAGGTGTTGCACAGGTCATGGTGGAAGAGGAGGTAATTCAGGCACTTGAAGTGTTTAAAATTGATATGGAAGAGGTATTGGATAGGCTAGCTGGACAGAAAGTTGATAGACCAAGACCGGGTGAGATGCATCCAAGGATACTGAGGTAAGTGAGAGTGGAAATTGCAGAGGCACTTGCCATAATCTTCCAAACCTCCTTAGACTCGGGTGGTGCCGGAGAACTGGAGAATTGCAAATTTTAACCCTTGTTCAAAAAAGGGTGTAAAGATAAGCCCTGCAACTACAGGCCAGTCAGTTTAATCTCTGTGGTGGGGAAGCTTCTAGAGACAATAATTCAGGAAAAAATTAATAGTCCCTTTGGTGAATGAGGGATAATCCGGGAAAGTCAGCATGGATTTGTTACGGGAAAATCGTGTGTAGCTAACTTGCTGGAGGTTATTGATGAGGTAATGCTATTGATGTGGTGTACATGGGCTTCCAAAACACGTGATAAAGTGCCGCACAATGTGCGAAAAGTTATAGTCATGGAATAAAAGGGACTGTAGCAGCACGGATGCAAAATTGGCTAGGTGACAGGAAGCAGAGAGTAGTGGTTAATGGGTGTATTTTGGACTGGAGGAAGATTTGTAGTGCAGTTTAGTTTCCCCAAGGGTTGACGTTGGATCCCTTGCTTTTCCTGATATATATTAATGACCTAGACCTTGGTGTACAGGGCACAATTTCAAAATTTGCGAATGATCCAAAACTTGGAAACATTGTGAACTGTGAGGAGAAGAGTGTAGAATGTCAAAATGACGTAGACAGGTTGGTGGAATAGGCAGAAAAATGGCAGACGGAAGTTAATGCAGAGAAATGTGAAGTGATTCATTTTGGTAGGAAGAACTTGGAGAGACAATATCGAATAAAGGATCCAATTCTAAAAGGGGTGCAGGAGCAGAGGGACCGGGGTGTATATGTGCATAAATCATTGAAAGTGGCAGGACAGATTGAGAGAGCAGTTAATAAAGCATACAGCATCCTGGGCTTTATTAATAGGGGCATAGAGTACAAGAGCAAGGAAGTTATGTTGAACTTGTATAAGACACTAGTTCAGCCTCAGCTGGTGTATTGCGTCCAGTCTGGGCACCGCACTTTAGGAAAGACGTGAGGGCATTGAGAAAAATACAAAGAAGATTCACGAATGGTTCCAGGGATGAAGAATTTCAGTTGTGAAGATAGATTGGAGAAGTTAGGACTGTTTTCCTTGGAGAAGAGAAGACTGAGAGGTGATTTGATAGAGGTATTCAAAATCAGGAGGGGTCTGGACAGAGTAAATAGAGAGAAACTGTTTCCACTCATGAAAGGATCGAGAACAAGAGGGCATAGATTTAAAGTATTAGGTAAGAGAAGCAAAAGTGACAGGAAAATCTTTTTCACGCACGAGTGGTTAAGATCTGGATGCACTGCCTGAGAGTGGTGGAGGCAGCTTCAATTTGAAGCATTCAAAAGGGAATTGGACTGTTATGAAAAGGAAGAATGTGCAGGGTTACGAGTAGAAGGCGGGAATGGAACTGAGGGAATTGCTCTTTTGGAGAGCCGGTGCGGACGTGATGGGCCGAATAGCATCCTTCTGCACTGTAACAACCTACAAGACACGAGTCAGAAGTAAATATTCGGAGTTTTAAGCAAGTAGCTCGCCACCACCTACTCGAGGGTAATTAGGGATGGGCAATAAATGTTAGCCTTGCCAGCAATGCCCACAGTCAGTGAATGAATAAAGGCTATTCTTATATAGTTACTTAGTGTGGCAGCATAAATAGCAGATGAATACTGCTTCAAAGTAAAATGTGAGAGTAGGACATGGGGACACAATTGCATTAATAAAAAGAAAGTTTAGGCCTGATACCAGATATTTCTTTATACAATGAGCAATGAGTACCTGAGTGTACCTCTCGGAAAAGATGCTGTGGAGAAAAGCTCAAGAATCATTTAAGCAGCAGTTGCATACCATGTTGGGGAGCGATGGTGTCTTTCTGGTTGGATGATCTAAGATTGGTTAAATTACCTTTTTCATGTATTATAACAGCAAGTTTCATAGCTCATTTTATTGGCATTGCTGTCACGGACTTGTATCTTTTTTTCTCCTTGGATTAAAACTGTGCATGCCTTTAAGACTGTGTTAAAAACAATGCACCTTTAGGGGAGAGAAAGTTCTGGAATTTCTGAGGCATAGTGTGCTAGCTGCATTTTTGCTACCGAGGCAACAGCAGGAGAGAGAGGTCATGTGGTATAATGTTTACAATTACCTCTGTAGAACTGGCAAAAACTAGTCTGAATGAGTTAGTTTTTTTGAGAGACTTTCCAGCGAGGCATGCTACTGAAGAGAGAGGAGAGCTGTCTAATTTCTCTCAGCAAAAACTCAACGGGGAAATATGAACTGAGTTAATTGCCTAAAGAAGAAAAGCCTTTTTTCAAGAGACTGTTTGTGTTGCTGAAGGAACTGTTGATGCCTACTGCAGCCGATGAGTTGAATGCCTATTAAGAATCGACTACTGCATCAAATTCACGTGAAGACTTCAAGTGGCCTTTGGCTATTTCCACATTAGAATACCTCATCCTTCAGAAACGTAACCCAAAAAGACGTACTTGTTTACTCTTAAGCAGCTAATATTTAAAATCACCACTTTTAAAACCGGTTATTTTTGAGTGTACATGTGTGAATGGGGTTAGATTAAAATAAGTTATAAGGTCTTTAGACATAAGTTTATCTTAATAGTGTTTAAGGTTTAGTTTGTTAATAATGTTAATTTGTTGTCTAAAGATACCTGGCTTGGCCTGTTTTATTCTGGGGGTTACTAGAGTGTTTAATTTGTTTAGTTTAGTTTAGAGATACAGCACTGAAACAGGCCCTTCGGCCCACCGAGTCTGTGCCGACCATCAACCACCCATTTATACTAATCTACACTAATCCCATATTCCTACCACATCCCCACCTGTCCCTATATATTTCCCTATCACCTACCTATACTAGGGGCAATTTATAATGGCCAATTAACCTATCAACCTGCAAGTCTTTGGCATGTGGGAGGAAACCGGAGCACCCGGAGGAAACCCACGCAGACACAGGGAGAACTTGCAAACTTCACACAGGCTGTTTTCCAGTTGGGTGGAAAGCTTTAAATAATATGCTGCGACCTGTGGAGTGACGGGACTGAATTGACAGTGCGTTGCTCCCGCCGCAGTCGTAACACTACCAGTTAATATATTTTTTGAGATTGAATTGGAATCTAAAGGCTCAAAATCAACATATTGGACTGAATCATAGGCTACTCTTCACAATTACAAGAACAAAGAACTTGCATTTATGTGGCACTTTTTATGGTCTTAGCACATCCCAAAGTGCTTCAAAGCCAATAAAGTATTTTTCAAGTGTATATGCTGTGTAATGTAGGAAAATGTGGCAGCCAATTTGTGCACAGCTAGCTCCCACAAACAGCAATGAAGTTAGTCACTGGAAAATCTGCTTTAGAGATGTTGGTTGAGGGAGAAACAATGACCAGTATACTGGGGGAAAACTCCTGTACTCTTTGGGGCATTTTCAGTTCCCAACTGAGAGGGCAGACAGGGCCTCAATTTAATGTCTCACCAAAAAAGTACAATGCAGCACTTGCCCAATACTGCACAGAAGCGCCAGTCTAGTTTATATTCTTAAATCTCTGGAGTGGGTCTTGCCCAAGTTAGAAGGTTGTGGGTTCAAGAGTGCTCTCACTGAGGTAGGGCTCACAGCACATCTGTGTAGCACGTGGACATAAGAAAAGTCAGTATTAAGGAGACTCATTGAAATTGGATTTCAGACTCACTAATCATTAATTTCCTGTTTTCATTTCCAAATCTCTGCAGTATTACGGTACTGGATTTCCCATACTGTGTTATACATGAACTCCCTGAATTGACGGCAGAGAGCTTGGTAAGTACGCAAACACAAAGTCTGAAGTGGTTTTATTTTCAAAGGGAGATTGCAGGGATTATGATTTTTGCAGAATAAGCAATGTTTCATGAGATACAAATTCCTTAATTTATATTTGCAAGACTTTTTTTGAAAGAAGTAAAAGGTATATAAATAGCATTGGGTCTGGATTAGCATACACATAGTCTTATTCTTTAAGGTTGAGCATAATACTAAATGTGGAAATAGAACATCATTTGAGTACAAAGATTTCTTTATATTTTTTAAAACAACCAATGTGTCTGCCATATCTAATTGCTACATTTATATAACTCATGAGAAATATACACAATGAAGTTTTGCTACAAATGTTGTGAGAAAATTTTAGGAACTCTGAACAGTAAAATAACTTTTGAGCAAATTTGGAATAGAGGGCAGAACAAGACTAAAATCACAACTAATTTTGGAAGGAAGAACCAGGAGACACAATATAAATAAATGGTACAGTTTCTAAAGGGTCTACTTACGCAAATCTGTGACGGTGGTCAGACAAAGCTGTTATTAAAAAAAAAAATACATAATCGTTGGCTTTATACAAAGAGGCATGGAGTACAAAAGCGAGGAAGTTATGCACCGGTAGGCGGTGGCGCAGTGGTATTATCACTGGGCTAGTAACCCAGAGACCCAGGGTATTCCTCTGGGGACAAGGGTTTGAATCCCATCACAGCAGAAGGTAGAATTTGAATTTAATTAATAAATCTGGAATTAAAACTAGTTTTTTGATGGCCACGAAACCATTGTCGATTGTTGTAAAAACCCATCTGGTTCACTAATATCCTTCAGGGAAGGAAATCTGCTGTCCTTACCTGGTCTGGCCTACTTGTGACTCCAGACCCACAGCAATGTGGTTAACTCTTACATGCCCTCTGAAATGGCCTAGCAAGCCACTCAGTTGTACCTAACCGCTACAAAGTCTATAAACAGGAATGAAACCGGACGGACCACCTGGCATCGACCTAGACACCGGAAACGACAACGGCAAACCCAGCCCTGCAAAGTCCTCCTTACTAACGTCAGGGGGCTTGTGCCAAAGTTGGGAGAGCTGTCCCACAGACTAGTCAAGCAACAGCCTGACATAGTCATTCTCACGGAATCATACCTGACAGACAATGTCCCAGACACTGCCATCACCATCCCCGGGTATGTCCTGTCCCGCCGGCAGGACAGACCCAGCAGAGGTGGTGGCACAGTGGTATACAGGAGGGAGGGAGTTGCCCTGGGAGTCCTCAACATCGACTCCGGACTCCATGAAGTCTCATGGCATCAGGTTAAACATGGGCAAGGTAACCTCCTACTGATAACCACCTACTGCCCTCCCTCAGCTGATGACTCAGTACTCCTCCATGTTGAACACCACTTGGAGGAAGCTCTGAGGGTGGCAAGAGCACAAAATGTACTCTGGGTGGGGGACTTCAATGTCCATCACCAAGAGTGGCTCGGTAGCACCACTACTGACCGAGCTGGCCGAGTCCTGAAGGACATGGCTGCTAGACTGGGTCTGCGGCAGGTGGTGGGGGAACCAACACGAGGGAACAACATACTCGACCTCGTCCTCACCAATCTGCCTGCCGCAGATGCATCTGTCCAAGACAGTATTGGTAGGAGTGACCACCACACAGTCCTTGTGGAGACGAAGTCCCGCCTTCACATTGAGGATACCGTCCATCGTGTTGTGTGGCACTATCACCGTGCTGAATGGGATAGATTTCAAACAGATCCAGCAATGCAAAACTGGGCATCCATGAGGTGCTGTGGGCCATCAGCAGCAGCAGGATTGTACTCAACCACAATCTGTAACCTCATGGCCCGGCATATTCCCCACTCTACCATTACCATCAAGCCAGGAGACCAACCCTGATTCAATGAAGAGTGCAGGAGGGCATGCCAGGAGCAGCACCAGACATACCTCAAAATGAGATGCCAACCTGGTCAAGCTACAACCCAGGACTACTTGCATGCCAAACTGCGTAAGCAGCATGCGATAGACAGAGCTAAGTGATCACATAACCAACAGATCAGATCTAAGCTCTGCAGTCCTGCCACATCCAGCCGTGAATGGTGGTGGACAATTAAACAACTAACTGGACGAGGTGGCTCCACAAATATCCCCATCCTCAATGATGGGGGAGCCCAGCACATCAATGCGAAAGATAAGGCTGAAGCATTTGCAACAATCTTCAGCCAGAAGTGCCGAGTTGATGATCCATCTTGGCCTCCTCCTGAAGTCCCCAGCATCACAGATGCCAGACTTGAGCCAATTCGATTCACTTCACGTGATATCCAGAAACGACTGAAGGCACTGGATACTGCAAAAGCTACGGGCCCAGACAATATTCCAGCAATAGTACTGAAGACCTGTGCTCCAGAACTTGCCACGTCCCTAGCCAAGCTGTTCCAGTACAGCTACAACACTGGCATCTACCCTGCAATGTGGAAAATTGCCCAGGTATGTCCTGTGCACAAAAAGCAGGACAAATCCAACCTGGCCAACTACCGCCCCATTAGCCTACTCTCAATCATCAGTAAAGTGATGGAAGGTGTCATCAAAAGTGCCATCAAGCGGCACTTGCTTAGCAACAACCTGCTCAGTGACGCTCAGTTTGGGTTCCGCCAGGGCCACTCAGCTCCTGACCTCATTACAGCCTTGGTTCAAACATGGACAAAAGAGCTGAACTCGAGGTGATGTGAGAGTGACTGCCCTTGACATCAAGGCAGCATTTGACCGAGTATGGCATCAAGGAGCCCTCACAAAACTGAGGTCAATGGGAATCAGCGGGAAAACCCTCTGCTGGCTGGAGTCATACCTAGCACAAAGGAAGATGGTTGTGGTTGCTGGAGGTCAATCATCTGAGCTCCAGGACATCACTGCAGGAGTTCCTCAAGGTAGTGTCCTCGGCCCAACCATCTTCAGCTGCTTCATCAATGACCTTCCTTCAATCATAAGGTCAGAAGTGGGGATGTTCGCTGATGATTGCACAATGTTCAGCACCATTCGTGACTCCTCAGATACTGAAGCAGTCCGTGTAGAAATGCAGCATGCCCTGGACAATATCCAGGCTTGGGCTAATAAGTGGCAAGTAACATTCGCGCCACACAAGTGCCAGGCAATGACCATCTCCAACAAGAGAGAATCTAACCATCTCCCCTTGACATTCAACAGCATTACCATCGCTGAATCCCCCACTATCAACATCCTAGGGGCTACCATTGACCAGAAACTGAACTGGAGTAGCCATATAAATGCTGTGGCTAAAAGAGCAGGTCAGAGGCTAGGAATCCTGAGGCGTGTAACTCACCTCCTGACTCCCCAAAGCCTGTCCACCATCTACAAGGCACAAGTCAGGAGTGTGATGGAATACTCTTCACTTGCCTGGATGGGTGCAGCTCCAACAACACTCAAGAAGCTCAACACCATCCAGGACAAAGCAGCCCGCTTGATTGGCACCCCATCCACAAACATTTACTCCCTCCACCACCGACGCACAGTGGCAGCAGTCTGTACCATCTACAAGATGCACTGCAGCACTGCACCAAGGCTCCTCAGACAGCACCTTCCAAACCCATGACCTCTACCAACGAGAAGGAGAAGGGCAGCAAATACATGGGAACACCACACCTGCAAGTTCCCCTCCAAGTCACACACCATCCTGACTTGGAACTATATCGCCGTTCCTTCGCTGTTGCTGGGTCAAAATCCTGCAACTCCCTTCCTAACAGCACTGTGGGTGTACCTACCCGACATGGACTGCAGCGGTTCAAGAAGGCAGCTCACCACCACCTTCTCAAGGGCAATTAGGGATGGGCAATAAATGCTGGCCTGGCCAGCGACGCCCACATCCCATGAATGAATTTTTAAAAAAAATCTTTATAAATCACTAGCTTGAGTATTTTGTCCAACTTTGAACATCTCATTCTAGGAAGGATGTCAAGGCCTTGGAAAGGGTGCAGAGAAATTTTACTGAAATGGTACCAGGGTTGAGGGTCTTCAGTTATTTGGAAATACTGTTAAAAGCTGGGGTTGGTGTCCTTAGGGGGCTGTAAGATTTGATAAGTTAGGTGTGATCTATACCTCCTTCTAAGGTGGGAACAGACTTGGCAGCACAAAGCTTGCTGTGAATCAACTTTATTGACATAAAGGTAAAGACAAGTTTAAGTTTTCAGATAAACCATAGTCTCAAACTCAGACAGTGATTAACAGCCTAACACAGATATTACCTGTATTCGAGACTGGACGACAGAGCGCACGACTCTTTCTCTTGCAGCTTTTGGTCTTCAAGTTTTTGCTCGTTTTCTCTCTTTTCTCTTGTTGTTCCAAGGTTCTCTGCCGTACAGTGTCAAAGACCAGACTTCTTCTATCCTGGCAGCTTTGCAACTCACCATCCCCTCTCTCAAATCAGTGATTAGTCTTGTATTAAAAGATGCCTTTCTTAACCAACCAAGGATCATTTTGTGATGGTTGCTAACCTTTCGAATTTGCACCAGTAGTACCCCTTTGTGTTAACTACTTTATCTCAGTGCTTTAACATTTTGAAGTTCCTTATCACCCTACAAGACAAATCTACACAGAAGCTGTTTTCTCTGTCTGCTTTAAGGGTCTCCCCCTTTTACCGCAAGTAAGCGTTTTAAAACTTGACATCATTTCCCAGAATTCCTCTGCCTTGACATCTTGTCTATCCAGTACCCTATTTCCTAAGTTTTCCCACTTTACTACAAAGAAGGCTTCTAATAAAGCTAAATGTTAGTTTATAATAGCTAGATTTTAACAATTAGTACTCTGGTTAGTAGCTTTTAGTAACCTAATAATCTTACAATTCCCCTGGTTGAGGGGGACATATCCTTATTGACCTCTCAATTATTTTACTATTTTCAAGAAAGGCCGCGAGCTCTCAGCACAAGGCGCCTCAAATAGCGCAGCATGAAGAGTCCTACTACTGATACTATGGCCTGGGTTAATATCATAAACATGGACGGTCTGGAGCCATGGGTGTTGACCTACATTATAGACTCCCATCATTGGTGGTCGTTTAGCCGTTGTATTTCCTGCATTCTGTGGTCATTGTTCTGCATCATTTTTACTAAGTGTTTCTGTGAGGTGGTGGTCCTTTCTCTTCCAGGCTGCAGTGCTGACTGCTGTACCCATACCCAACAATCCAGCAACCCGGGTTCAATTCCTCTTCCTTGATTCTAACATGCCTAATCGTAATGGCAACATCCATGGATCCATGGCCCAATCACACCGGTCACAAAAGTGTCATATTACTTTCATTACAATATTACAATCCTTCCATCATGCATGGACTTAAAAGATTCTCCAGCTCTCTCTTTGTCTGTATCCATCTTGTGGATAGTTCTTAGAACAAAGAAAATTACAGCACAGGAACAGGCCCTTTGCCCTCCAAGCCTGCGCCGATCCAGATCCTCTACCTAAACATGTCGCCTATTTTCTAAGGGTCTGTATCTCTTTGCTTCCTGCCCATTCATGTATCCGTCTCGATACATCTTAAAAGACGCTATCGTGTTCGCATCTACCACCTCCACTGGCAACGCGTTCCAGGCACCCACCACCCTCTGCGTAAAGAACTTTCCACGCATATCACCCCTAAACTTTTCCCCTCTCACTTTGAACTCGTGACCCCTGGTATTTGAATCCCCCACTCTGGGGGAAAAAGCTTCTTGCTATCCACCCTGTCTATACCTCTCATGATTTTGTACACCTCAATCAGGTCCCCCCTCAACCTCCGCCTTTCTAATGAAAATAATCCTAAACTACTCAACCGCTCTTCATAGCTAGCGCCCTCCATACCAGGCAACATCCTGGTGAACCTCCCTCTCCAAAGCATCCACATCCTTTTGGTAATGTGGCGACCAGAACTGCACACAGTATTCCAAATGTGGCCGAACCAAAGTCCTATCCGACTGTAACATGACCTGCCAACTCTTGTACTCAATACCCCGTCCGATGAAGGAAAGCATGCCGTATGCCTTCTTGACCACTCTATTTACCTGCGTTGCCACCTTCAGGGAACAATGGACCTGAACACCCAAATCTCTCCGTACATCAATTTTCCCCAGGACTTTACCATTTACTGTATATTCACTCTTGAATTGGATCTTCCAAAATGCATCACCTCGCATTTACCCTGATTGAACTCCATCTGCCATTTCTCTGCCCAACTCTCCAATCTATCTATATTCTGCTGTATTCTCTGACAGTCCCCTTCACTATCTGCTACTCCACCAATCATGGTGTCGTCTGCAAAGTTGCTAATCAGACCACCTATACTTTCCTCCAAATCATTTATGTAAATCACAAACAACAGTGGTCCCAGGTCTCCATTTTGAGAAACTCCCTTCCACTGCTACTGTCTGTCTCCTGTTGCCCAGCCAGTTCTTTATCTATCCAGCTAGTACACCCTGGACCCCATGTGACTTCACTTTCTCCTTCAACCTACCATGGGGAACCTTATCAAACGCCTTACTGAAGTCCATGTATATGACATCGACAGCCCTTCCCTCATCAATCAACTTTGTCACTTCCTCAAAGAATTCTATTAAGTTGGTAAGACATGACCTTCCCTGCACAAAACCATGTTGCCTATCACTGATAAGCCCATTTTCTTCCAAATGGGAATAGATCCTATCCCTCAGTATCATCTTCAGCAGCTTCCCGACCACTGACGTCAGGCTCACCGGTCTATAATTACCTGGATTTTCCCTGCTTCCCTTCTTAAACAAGGGGACAACATTAGCAATTCTCCAGTCTTCCGGGACTTCACCCATGTTTAAGGATGCTGCAAAGATATCTGTTAAGGCCCCAGCTATTTCCTCTCTCGCTTCCCTCAGTAACCTGGGATAGATCCCATCCGGACCTGGGGACTTGTCCACCTTAATGCCTTTTAGAATACCCAACACTTCCTCCCTCCTTATGCCGACTTGACCTAGAGTAATCAAACATCTGTCCCTAACCTCAACATCCGTCATGTCCCTCTCCTCGGTGAATACTGATGCAAAGTACTCGTTTAGAATCTCACCCATTTTCTCTGATTCCATGCATAGCTTTCCCCCTTTGTCCTTGAGTGGGCCAATCCTTTCTCTAGTTACCCTCTTGCTCCTTATATATGAATAAAAGGCTTTGGGATTTTCCTTAACCCTGTTTGCTAAAGATATTTCATGACCCCTTTTAGCCCTCTTAATTCCTTGTTTCAGATTGGTCCTACATTCCCGATATTCTTCCAAAGCTTCATCTTTCTTCAGCCGCCTAGACCTTATGTATGCTTCCTTTTTCCTCTTAGCTCGTCTCACAATTTCACCTGTCATCCATGGTTCCCTAATCTTGCCATTTCTATCCCTCATTTTCACAGGAACATGTCTCTCCTGCACGCTAATCAACCTCTCTTTAAAAGCCTCCCACATATCAAATGTGGATTTACCTTCAAACAGCTGCTCCCAATCTACATTCCCCAGCTCCTGCCGAATTTTGGTATAGTTGGCCTTCCCCCAATTTAGCACTCTTCCTTTAGGACCACTCTCGTCTTTGTCCATGAGTATTCTAAAACTTTGGGAATTGTGATCACTATTCCCAAAGTAGTCCCCTACTGAAACTTCAACCACCTGGCCGGGCTCATTCCCCCATGAGCGACACAGTGGCGCAGTGGTTAACACCGCAGCCTCACAGCTCCAGCGACCCGGGTTCAGTTCTGGGTACTGTCTGTGTGGAGTTTGCAAGTTCTCCCTGTGTCTGCGTGGGTTTTCTCCGGGTGCTCCGGTTTCCTCCCACAAGCCAAAAGACTTGCAGGTTGGTAGATAAATTGGCCATTATAAATTGCCACTAGTAGAGGTAGGTGGTAGGGAAATATAGGGACAGGTGGGGATGTGGTAGGAATATGGGATTAGTGTAGGATTAGTATAAATGGGTGGTTGATGGTCGGCACAGACCCAGTGGGCCGAAGGGCCTGTTTCAGTGCTGGATCACTAAAACTAAAAACTAAAACTAAACCAGGTCCAGTATGGCCCCTTCCCGAGTTGGACTATTTACATACTGCTCTGGAAACCCTCCTGGATGCTCCTTACAAATTCTGCTCCATCTAGACCTCTAGCACTAAGTGAATCCCAGTCAATGTTGGGAAAATGAAAATCTCCTATCACCACCACCCTGTTGCTCCTACATCTTTCCATAATCTGTTTACACATTTGTACCTCTATCTCACGCTCGCTGTTGGGAGGTCTGTAGTACAGCCCCAACATTGTTACCGCACCCTTCCTATTTCTGAGTTCTGCCCATATTGCCTCACTGCTCGAGTCCTCCATAGTGCCCTCCTTCACAGCTGTGATATCCTCTTTGACCAGTAATGCAACTCCTCCACCTCTTTTACCTCCCTCTCTATCCTGCCTGAAACATCGATATCCTGGGATATTTAGTTGCCCTTCCCTCAACCAAGTCTCAGTAATAGCAATAACATCATACTCCCATGTACTAATCCAAGCCCTAAGTTCATCTGCCTTACCTGCTACACTTCTTGCATTAAAACAAATGCACCTCAGACCACCAGTCCCTTTGCGTTCATGATCTGCTCGCTGCCTGCTCTTTCCCTTAGTCACGCTGACTTCATTATCTGGTTGCTTACAGGCTTTAGTTACTACCTCCTTACTGTCCACTGACCTCATTTGGTTCCCACCCCCCTGCCACATTAGTTTAAACCCTCCCCAACAGAGTTAGCAAAAGCACCCCCAAGGACATTGGTTCCAGTCCGGCCCAGGTGTAGACCATCCAATTTGTAATAGTCCCACCTCCCCCAGAACCGGTCCCAGTGTCCCAAAAATCTGAACCCCTCCCTCCTGCGCCATCTCTCAAGCCACGCATTCATCCTGACTATTCTTTCATTTCTACTCTGACTAGCACGTGGCACTGGTCGCAATCCTGAGATCACTACCTCTGAGGTCCTACTTTTTAACTTGGCTCCTAACTCCCTAAATTCTGCTTGTTGGACCTCATCCCGTTTTTAACCTATATCATTGGTGCCTATGTGCACAATGACAACTGGCTGTTCACCCTCCCCCTTCAGTATTAATGCTTTGTCTTTCAACACACCATTAACATATTGTTTGCCTTTGCTCAACGACCTTCTGGTCAGCTATTCTGTTACCTTGTCCTATCTACACCTTCTCCTTTGTTATCTCTTGCCCCACCCCTGCTTTACTTGCTTATAACCTTTTACATTTCTAATATTTGCCAGTTCTGAAGAAGGGTCACTGATCTGAAATGTTAACTCTGCTTCTCTCTCCACCAATGCTGCCAGACCTGCTGAGTATTTCCAGCATTTCTTGTTTTTATTTCAGATTTCCAGCATCCGCAGTATTTTGCTTTTACTTTCCCATATCTCCTTTATTTATCCTTTCCCTCCCTTAAATTATTCTCCAATTCACAAAATCACAGAATTGTTGGAGTGCAGAAGGAGGCCATTTGGCCCATTGTGTTCACACCGGCTATCTGAAAGAGCAGTTTACTCGGTTCCATTCCCCCACCTTCTCCCCTTAACCCTGCACATTCTTCCTTTTCATAGAACTGTCTAATTCCCTTTTGAATGCTTGATTTGAACCTGCCTCCACTACACTCACAGACAGTGCATTCCAGACCTAAACCACTCTCTGTATGAAAAAGTTTCTCCTCATGTCACTTTTGCTCCTTTTACCAAATACTTTAAATCTATGCCCTCTTGTTCTCTATCCTTTCACGAGTGGAAACTGTTTCTATCTGTCCATACCCCTCATGCTTTTGAATACCTCTATCAAATCACCTCTCACTACACAAGAAATAGGAGCAGAAGTAGACAATAAGGCTGCCTCTTCTCCAAGGAAAATAGCCCTAACTTCTCCAAACTACCTTCATAACTGAAGGTCCTCGTCTCTGGAACCAGGCTCGTGAACCTTTTCTGTACTCTCTCCAATGCCCCCCATTTTTCCAAAAGTGCGGTGCCCAGATCTGGACTCAATTCTCCATCTGATGCCGAGCTAGTGTCTTATACAATTTCAACATAACTTCCTTGCTGTTGTACTCTGTGCACCTATTAATAAAGCCCAGGATACTGTATGCTTTATTAACCGCTCTCTCAACCTGCCCTGCCACCTTCAATAGATCATAAGATCATAAGAACTAGGAGCAGGAGTAGGCCGTTCGGCCCCTCGAGCCTGCTCCGCCATTCAATAAGATCATGGCTGATCTTTTCGTGGACTCAAATCCTCTTACCCGCGCTCCCACCGTATCCCTTAATTCCTTTATTGTTCAAAAAGATATCTACCTTAGCTTTAAAGACGTTTACTGAAGAAGCGTCAACTACTTCACTGGGCAAGGAATTCTGGGTGAAGAAGTTCCTTCTTAATTCAGTCCTAAATCTGCTCCCTCTAATCTTGAGGCTATGCCCTCTTGTCCTAGCTTCACCTGCCAGTGGAAACATCCTCTCTACTTGTATCTTATCTATTCCCTTCATGATTTTATATGTTTCTATAAGATCCCCCCCTCATTCTTCTGAACTCCAATGAATATAATCCCAATCTACTCAGTCTCTCCTCATAAGCCAACCCCCTCAACTCCAGAATCAACCTAGTGAACCTCCTCTGCACCCTCTCCAGTGCCAGTATATCCTTTCTCAAGTAAGGAGACCAAAACTGCACACAGTACTCCAGGTGCGGCCTCACCAGTACCTTATACAGCTGCAACATAACCTCTCTGCTTTTAAACTCAATCCCTTTAGCAATGAAGGACAAAATTCCATTTACCTTCCTAATTACTTGCTGTACCTGCAGACCAACCTTCTGCGATTCATGCACAAGGACACCTGGGTCCCTCTGCATAGCAGCATGCTGCAACTTTTTACCATTCAAGTAATAATCCTTTTTACTGTTACTCCTACTGAAATGAATGACTTCACATTTATTAACATTGTATTCCATCTGCCAGACCTTTGCCCACTCACTCAATGTATCTATGTTCCTCTGCAAGGTTTCACAGTCATCTGCACACTTTGCTCTGCCACTCATCTTAGTGTCATCTGCAAACTTTGACACCCTACACGTGGTCCCCAACTCCAAATCATCTATATAAATTGTAAATAATTGCGGTCCCAACACCGATCCCTGAGGCACACCACTAGTGACTGATTGATTGCCAACCAGAATAGCACTCATTTATCCCCACTCTCTGCTTCCTGTTAGTCAACCAATCCTCTATCCATGCTAATACTTTACCCCTGACGCCATGCATCCTTATCTTATGCAGCAGCCTCTTGTGCGGCACCTTGTCGAAGGCCTTTTGGAAATCTAGGTACACCACATCCACTGGGTCCCCATTGTCCCCCATTGCTTGTAATGTCATCATAGAATTCCAAAAATTTTGTCAAGCATGACTTGCCCTTCATGAACCCATGCTGCGTCTGCCCAACGGGACAATTTCTATCGAGATGCCCTGCTATTTCTTCCTTGATAATAGACTCAAGCATCTTCCCCGCTACAGAGGTTAAGCTAACTGGTCTATAATTCCCCATCTTTTGTCTACCTCCCTTTTTAAACAGTGGCATCACATCTGCTGTTTTCCAATCTGCTGGGACTACCCGAGTCCAGCGAATTTTGAAAAATTACCGTCAGTGCACCTGCTATTTCTCCCGCCATCTCTTTTAGTACCCTGGGATGCATTCCATCAGGGCCAGGAGACTTATCAATCCTTAGCTCCATTAGTTTGCCCAACACTACCTCTTCCGTAATAATGATTGTTCCCAGGTCCTCCCCTACGGTCGTCTCTTTGTCAGTTACTGGCATGTTATTAATGTCCTCCACTGACGACCGATACAAAATACCTGTTCAATGTCTCGGCCATTTCATCATATCCCATAACTAAATTCCCCTTCTCATCCTCTAAAGGACCAACGTTTACTTTAGCCACTCTTTTTCGCTTTATATATTTATAGAAACATTTGCTATCTGTCTTTATATTCTGTGCTAGTTTTTTCTCATGTTCCATCTTCCTTTTCTTTATAGCTCTTTTTGTAGCTTTCTGTTGACCTTTAAAGTTTTCCCAATCTTCTAGTTTCATGCTGCTTTTGGCCACTTTGTATGCCTTCTTTTTCAATTTGCTAGCCTCCCTTATTTCCTTAGACACCCATGGCAGATTACCCCTTTTCTTCCAGTCCTTCCTTTTCACTGGAATATACTTTTGCTGAGCACTTTGAAAAATTGCTTTGAAAGTCCTCCACTGCTCGTCAACTGTCCCACCGTAAAATCTTTGTTTCCAGTCCACTTTAGCCAAGTCCTCCCTCATTCTATTGTAGTCCCCCTTGTTCAAGCACAGGACCCTGGTATTGGATTTTATCTACACATTCTCCGTCTGTATTCTAAATTCAACCATACTGTGATCACTCCTTCCAAGAGGATCCCTAACCATGAGGTCATTAATTATTCCTGTCTCATTACACAGTACTAGATCTAGGATAGCTTGCTCCCTCGTCGGTTCCATTACATACTGTTCAAGAAAACTATCACGGATACACTCAACGAATTCCTCCTCAAGGCTACCCTGACTGAGCTGGTTCGACCAATCTACATGTAGATTAAAATCCCCCATGATAATTGCCGTACCATTTTTACAGGCATTAGTTATTTCTTTGTTTATTGCGCGCCCCAATGTGATATTATTTGGTGGCCTATAGACTACGCCTATCAATGACTTTTTCTTCTTAGAGTTTCTAATTTCCACCCAAATGGATTCAACCTCATTCTCCATAGAACCTATATCATCTCTCAGCACCGCCCTGATGTCGTCCTTGAGTATCAGAGCTACACCACCTCCCTTACCATCCTGTCTGTCCTTCCGAATAGTCTGGTACCCCTGGATATTTAACTCCCAGTCGTGACCAACCTGTAACCATGTCTCCGTAATGGCTACCAAATCATATTTATTCGCGATGATTTGTGCCGTTAACTCATCAACCTTGTTACGAATGCTACGAGCATTCAGGTAAAGTGCCTTTATGCTAGCTTTCTTACCCTCATGATGCCCAACATCTCTAATAATAACTCCTGAGTTATCCTTCCTTTCTGCTTCTTTCATCGTCTGCCTTGAACTTAAACCCTCCTGCACACATGTTAGCCTGCTGCTTACCTTTTTATTTATCATCATACTCCCTGTCGTTTTCCCTTCCCCCCCGAGTCACTAGTTTAAAGTCCTAGAGACCACCCTATTTATCCGTTTAGCTAGAACACTGGTTCCAGATCGTTTCAGGTGGAGACCGTCCCATCGGTACAGATCCCCCCGGTTCCAAAACTGATGCCAATGCCCCATGAAATGGAACCCCTCTTTACCACACCACTCCCTTAGCCACGTGTTTACTTCCCTAATATTCTTATCCCTAAGCCAATGTGCACGTGGCTCGGGCAGTAATCCGGAGATTGTGACCCTCGAGGACCTGTTCCTTAATTTCGCTCCTAGTGCTTTATAATCCCCAAACAGGTCCTCCATCCTAGCCTTGCCTATGTTGTTAGTCCCAACGTGGACCACAACAACTGGATCCTCCCCCTCCCGCTCCAATATCCTTTCAAGCCGGTCAGAGATGTCCTGCACCCTGGCACCGGGCAGGCAACACACCATGCGGGTCTTCCGATCCGGCTTGCAAAGGATACTATCTATCCCCCTAATTATAGAATCCCCTATAACTACCACTTGTCTTTTTGCTCCCCTCTCTTGAATGGCCTTCTGCACCATGGTGCCATGGTCAGTTGGCTCATCCTCCCCGCAGCCCTTTTCCTCATCCACACAGGGAGCAAGTATCTCGTACCTGTTGGATAAGGTCAAAGGCTGAGGCTCCTCCACTCCTGAACTCAGGATCCCCCTACCTGCCTCACTTGCAATCACACCCTGTTGTCCCTGATCATTAACTGAATTTGAATTACTTAATCTACCAGGTGTGACTGCCTCCTGAAACAAAACGTCTAGGTAACTCTCCCCCTCCCGGATGTGCCGCAGTGTTTGAAGCTCAGATTCCAGATCATCAACTCTGAGCTGGAGCTCTTCCAGCAACCAACACTTGCTGCAGATGTGGTCCCTGCCGTTCACAATGGGGTCAGCCAGCTCCCACATCATACAGCTACAGCACATCACCTGCCCAGCCATCTCTACTTAGTTAATTACTTTATTACTTTATATAAATTTATGAGTTAAATACTTTGATACTTCTCTGCTATGATCTTTTTCAAATAACCAATTAATAGATAAATCAAAAGAAGTAAGTAAAAAAAGAAAGTAAATTTTTAACCAATAACACGATACAGAAGAAATAAAAAAGCTTACCTTATCAACACACCAGAGTCCTTTTTTTTGGTTAGAGGAGGAGGGCGGGTAGGAGACACTACATGTGTAGTGTCTCGGGTTCAGCCACTGCCCAAATATATAAGTTTTTACTTACCCAGCAGTCCCCTGTTCCACAGAAACAAACGGTAATCTACTTTAGGCTGAAACTGACTTCCCAGCTGGTCACTCGCTCGCACTGCCTCTGCTTCCGAAAAAGCTGCTGCAATGACTTATGCACATATACACCAGGTCCCTCTGCTCCTGCACCCCGATTAGAATTATACCCTTTGTTTTATATTGTCTCTCCGTGTTCTTCCAAGCAAAATGAATCACTTCACATTTCTCTGCATTGAACTTCATCTGTCACCTGCCTGCCCTTTCCACCAACCTATCTGTGTCCTATTGGAGTTCTCCACTATCCTCTTCACAGTTCACAATGCTTCCAAGATGTTCCGTGTCAGTAAGACATGTCTAATTTAAACTGCAAAAAAAGGAACAGCAGAATAGAAACTTTCATGCAATTAAAGCAAAGTGTTTTAAAACTTCAAATTGGTTTTCTGCCAGGCATCTTCAAGCTTTCAAGGCTGAAGCTTATCTCTTAGAAAATTGTGCATACCTTTTCACACTTGCAAAGCAACTTTTAAAATAAAAATAAAACACCACACCAGCATCTTTAATTTAAAATATAATTAAATTTTTATATCACATTTCTGGGTGCACAATCTTAAATTGGAATGAACAGGCTCAACAATCACACTTTCTTAATTCCAAATAACTTAGAAGTTGGGGCGGCGCAGTGGTTAGCACCGCAGCCTCACAGCTCCAGTGACCCGGGTTCGATTCTGGGTACTGCCTGTGTTGAGTTTGCAAGTTCTCCCTGTGACCGTGTGGGTTTCCGCCGGGTGCTCCGGTTTCCTGCCACAGCTGAAGACTTGCAGGTTGATAGGTAAATTGGCCATTGTAAATTGCCCCTAGTGTAGGTAGGTGGTAGGGGAATTGAGGGGATGTGGTAGGAATATGGGATTAATGTAGGATTAGTATAAATGGGTGGCGGATGGTCAGCACAGACTCGGTGGGCTGAAGGGCCTGTTTCAGTGCTGTATCTCTAAATAAATAAATAAAGTATTGATTTCTGTAATGGGTTATGAATTCAAAGTTCCAAATCTTTTTTTTTTAAATGCTCATTCTCATCTTCCTGTTGTTTCAACTGACTTTTATTTTCCTGAGAGTCAATCATGGCTGCGCCAGCGTTCAAGTTAGAGACTTGTTGCTGTTGTAACAGAGCTTGTGGCACAGCTCCAAATCTCTAATCCCCGATTCAGTCGCTCAAACTCTTTATCTTTCTGATTAGCGGTCTCTTGGATCTGCTGAATGCTGTAAGTCAGAAGGTTTTTTTGCATTCTCTATCTTTAACTACTTCTGGCCTATCTTATCTTGAATGAACTCTATAACTTCCTTGTATTTCTCCTTGAAGACCAGTTTAACATCTTCAGACAACATGACTTATTCCCTTTATATATTCTCGTATAAGTGCCTTTGATGACTGGTGAGTCCGTTAAGGTCTCCATACTCCGCAAAAGGGTTTTCCCTCCCAAGACGTGTTAGCCAGTCTCGCGAACTTGAGATCCTCCTTTCCTCCCAAAAAACGTTCACAATGTGCCAAGCCCCATCTGGGTTGTAAGAATGTATGATTTGATAAGATAGGGGTGATTTATACCCCCTTTTAAGGTGGGAACAGACTTGGCAGCACAAAGCTTGTTATGAATCAACTTTATTGAGATAAAGGTAAAGACAAGTTTAAGTTTTCAGATATACCATAGTCTCAAACTCAGACAGTGATTAACAGCCTAACACAGATATTGCCCATATTAAAGACTGGACGGCAGAGCGCACAGCTCTTTCTTTCGCAGTTTTTGGTCGGTCTGTCATGTTTCTTGTTCAAAAATTCTCTACTGTATAGTGTCAAAGACGAGACTTTTAATCTGGCAGCTTTCCAATTATTCTTTCCCTCTCCCAATCAGTAATTAGTTTTGCATTAAAGGGTGCCTTTCTTAACCAACCAAGGATCATTTTGTGATGGTTGCTAACCTTTCGAATTTGCACAAGTAGTACCCCTTTGTGTTGACTACTTTATCTCAATGTTTTTACATTTCGAGGTTCCTTATCTCACTACACAGAAGCTGTTTTCACTGACTGCTCTCAAGGGCTCACCCTTTTATTGCAAGTAAGCATTTTAAAACTTGACATAATCTCCCAGAATCCCTCTACCTTGGCATCTATACTGTGCCCTATTTCCTAAGTTTATACTACAACAAAGGTTTCTAATAAAGCTAAATGTTAGTTTGCAATAAGTCAATTGATAGTTGATAGCTAGATTTAGTACTCTGGTTAGTAGCTTTTAGTAATCTAATAATCTTACAGGGCGATTTAATAGAGGTGTTCAAAATTATAAGAGGTTTTGATAAAATAAATGAGAAACTGTTTCTAGTGGTAGAAGAGTTGACAGAAGAACCAGAGGAGGGAGAATATGTCTGACACAGCAAGTTGTTTATGATCTGGAATGTGCTCGCTGAAAAGGCAGTGGAAGCAGATTCAGTAGTAACTTTCAAAAGGGAATTGTATGAATACTTGCAAAGGACAACATTTATAGGGCTATGGTGAATGGCCTCCATCTGTGCCATATGATTCTAACCATGGATCTGTTGGTAGATCAATCCAGGGACATGGTGATTTTGCTCATGTACTATGACAATGAAACAACCATTAATAACACAATAAAATTATTCAGGTGACTGTAAGCCTAGAGAATGTTGCAGCATCAGGGTGCATGATGGCAGCATGTGGATGTCCCTCCTCAACTCTGCTGGTTTATAGCTGCGTCAGATGATCTAGACCCATGTGTTATAATATTGACGTGATATTGCCATACCAATTTGATGTGTAGTGATGCAAAGAAATCAGACATGGTTCTGCCAAATGAGGATACTTTGTGATCACTAAGACTGACCATGCTCAGATGAGTCAACTTGTTGATGTAAGGATTGACAACAAAACCAAGCGTGCGTTTCATTAATCACAGAGTGCTTACCATGATGCATCCTCCATTTTATTTGTTTTGTGCTACCAAGTTATTTAAAATTATTGAAAGTCAAATGATTTCCCTGGCATAAGTCACTGCATAATTCATCTATTGTACATGAAGCATAGTCATAGAGCGATACAGCACCGATCGAGGCCCTTCGGCCCAACGAATCCGCACCGACCATCAACCACCCATTTATACTAATCCTACATTAATCCCATATTTTCCCTCTCACATCCCCACCTTCCCTCAATTCTCCTACCACCTACCTACACTAGGGCAATGTTTTTACAATGGCCAATTTACCTATCAACCCGCAAGTCTTTGGCATGTGGGAGGAAACCGGAACACCCGGAGGAAACCCACTTGCAGACTCCACACGGGCAGTACCCAGAACCGAACCCGGGTCGCTGGAGCTGTGAGGCTACGGTGCTAACCACTGTGCTGCCCTTTTGAGATGTTTGAGAAGTATGATGGGATGTTCTATAAATATAATTTTTTTTGATTATATACCCAGAATTTCACATCAGAGCCAACATTTGAAGCAGTTTAAAACATTTGAGACATGATGAAGCAAACTTTAGCATGCCTTAACTTTGCAGAGGAATTACTAATTTAAGTATTGAGAAAAAAACTTAAAATGTGTTATAAAAAAATTACAAAGTATTTTTTATAATCACTAAAAGGAACTGAATGTTGATACAAATAATTGGAATACCTTTGAGCTTAACTTTGAGGATTAAGTGGCAGAAACTGTTCCTGGCCATTCTGGGCACAAAGAAAATGTCTCCAGTCCTGTGGAGATGGGCCGCATAGCTGGCAGGATGTAATGTTGTCCTACAAGGGTCTGTGTTGGGGTCTCAGCTATTCACCATATTTATTAACGACTTAGATGACCGCATAGAGATCACATATCCAAGATTGTCGGTGATACAAAGATGGACGACTTGTAAGCAGTGCAGATGGAAGCACCTAATTGCAAAGCAATATTAATAGATTAAGCGATGAGCAAAACTTGGCAAATAGATTTCAATGTAGACAAGTGTGAGGTCACGCACTTCAGAGTTAAAAAATGATAGATCAGAGTACTTTGTAAATGTTAAAAAGCTAAAACCAATAGAGGTCCAAAGGGACTTCAAACTGATGAAGCTACAACACAGGACTACATGTATGCTAAACAGTGGTTACAGCATATGATAGAGCAAAACGATCCCACAGCCAGTGGATCAGATCAAAGCTGTACAATCCTGCTAAATCCAATTGTGAATTGTAGTAGACAATTAAACAACTAACCAGAGGAGGTTCTAAAACATTCCCATCCTCAATGATGGGGGAGCACAGCACATCAGTGCCAAAGACAAGGCTGAAACATTTACAGCGATCTTCAGCTAGAGGTGCTAAATAGATGATCCATCTTAGCCTCTCGAGGTCTCCAGCACCACAGATGGCAATTTGATTCACTCCACGTGATAACAAGAAATAGCTGAAGGCCTCAGTGAGATTGTTAATGTGAAAAATACTTGATATGAACCCCAAGACCAATTTCAAGAATTACACAAGGTTTCACATTTTAAGATTTTTATTACAAAAACTAAACTAAAAGAAATCCCCATTAACTAAAAAGTACTTCGTAAGTTGATACTGCAGATTACAAATAAAGATAGTTTCTTATTAAAATTCACACCACATTTAAACCTTGCACAATCCTTTTTGATGGCAAAATCATTTGTGGTTAAAAGCCCCAAACTCCTTCCAGTAGCAATGGATTGGATCTCCCAGATCTTTTTAAAACTCAGTGTCCTCTGTGCTCACCTCTCTGAGCAGTTCAGACCTGGGCATCCGAGAATAAGGCAATTCCTGGTGATCCTACTTCTCTGCAAGCTTCAACTTTCAAAATGGGTTTGTGATTTTTAAAAGTTTAAGATGGAGTCCGGAAGGTCAGGTGACTTCATATCCACTTTGCGAAAGGACAAGATGGAAGTCTTGTACCAGGACAACAGAGAACACAGATCAAAGACTTTTGTTTTGAAAAAAAACAGATTGCAGGGGTAACACCTGAAGAACAATGGATTTTACCCTCCCAGACTTTTGGATCGCAGGCCAGGGAGTCTGTGATTCTGAATCTGCAAATGTGCCACGCAGCTGTTAACAGCTGGGAGCAATGGAAGGCCATTTAAAACATAATCATGTTACAAAATCCAGTGTTCGTAACAATTGGATACAGCAAAGGCTATTGGCCCTGACAACATCCCAGCTGTAGCAATGACCGCATGCTCTAAAACTAGCTATGCCCCTAGCCAAGCTGTTCTAGTACAGCTTTTACACTGGCATCTACTTAACAATGTGGAAAATTGCCCAGGTAGAACCTGTCCACAAAAAGCAGGACAAATCCAATCCAGCAAATTATGGCCCATTAGCCTACTCTCAATTATCAGCAAAGTGATGGAAGGTGTCATTGACAGTGCTATCGAGAAGCACTTGCTCAGCGATAACCTGTTTACCAATGCTCAGTTTGGGTTCCACCAGGGGAACTTGGCACCAGACTTCGTTACAGCCTTGGTCGCAACATGGATAAAAGAGCAGAGTTCCAGAGGTGCGCGTGACTGACCTTGTCTTCAGGGCAGCATTTGACCAAGTGTGGTATCAAGGAGCCCTAGCAAAATTGAAGTCAGTGGGAATCGGGGAAACTCTCCACTAGTTGGAGTCATACCCAACACAAAGGAAGATAGTTGTGGTTGTTGGAGGTCAATCATCTCAACCCCAGGACATCACAGCAGAGTTCCTCAGGGTAGTGTCCTCGGCACAACCATCTTCAATTGCTTCATCAATGACCTTCCCTCTGTATAAGGTCAGAAGTGGGGATGTTCGCTGATGATTGCACAATGTTCACCATTCGTGACTCCTCAGATACTGAAGCAATCAATGTCCACATGCAGTAAGACCTGGGCAACACTCAGGCTTGGGCTGATAAGTGACGAGTAACATTCATGACACACTAGTGCCAGCCAATGACTATCTCCAACAGGACAGAATCTACCCATCCTTGAAATTCATTGCTTTTTTTATTCATTTATGGGATGTGGGTGTCACTGGCCAGGCCAGCATTTATTGCCCATTCCTAATTGCCCTTGAGAAGGTGGTGGTGAGCTGCCTTCTTGAACCGCTGCAGTCCATGTGGGGTAGGTATACTCACAGTGCTGTTAGGAAGGGAGTTCCAGGATTTTGACCCAGCGACAGTGAAGGAACGACAATATAGTTCCAAGTCAGGATGGTGTGTGACTTGGAGGGGAACTTGTAGGTGGCGGTGTTCCCATGCATTTGCTGCCCTTGTCCTTCTCGTTGGTAGAGATCGCGGGTTTGGAAGGTGCTGTCTGTGGGGTCTTGGTGCGTTGCTGATTACTGTCGCTGAATCCCACACCATTAATATCTTAAGTTACCATTGACCAGAAACTTAACTGGACCAGCCACATAAATGGTGTGGCTACAAGAACAGGTCAGAGGCTGGAAATTCTGTGGTGCGTAACTCACCACCTGATTCCCCAAAGTCTCTCCACCACCAACAAGGCACGCCAGGAGTGTGATGGAATTTCTCCACTTGCCTGACTCCAACAATACTCGAAGGTCGACACCATCCTGGACAAAGCAGCCAGCTTCATCAACACCCCATTCACTCCCTCTACCACCGACCTACAGTGGCAGCAGTGTGTACCATCCACAAGATGCACTGCAGCAACTCATCAAGGCTCCTTCCGCAGCAGATTTCAAACCCGCGACCTCTGCCACCTAGAAGAACTATGGCAGCCGACGCTTGGGAACACCAGCACCTGCAAGTACTCCTCTAAACTGTGCTATTTCCTAAATTGGTACTATATCGCTGTTCCTTCACTGTTGCTGGGCCATAAACCTGGAACTCCCTTCCTAACAGCCCTGTGGGTGTACCTACACCACATGGACTGTAGCAATTCAAGAAGGCGGCTCACCACCACATTCTCGAGGGCAGTTCGTGGTGGGCAACAAATGCTGACCTTGCCAGCAATAGTCACATGCCATGAACAAAAAAAAACTATGATATTAGAGATTGTACAATATTGTAAATCTTCTTGAAAAGGTAGATGAGGGAAATGGTGAGAATAAGACGAGGGTCACGTTTAAACTAGTAAAAGCCAAACCTAGAACCAATGGTGTTCTCTTCCACACACAATGGAATCCCGGATAGGAAGGTGGAGTTGAAAAACTATTAGAATTCGCAATAGCAGAACTTTGAGTTCTTAGCAGATAAGCAAAGATTGCTCATATAATCTTCCTCGGTCTTATCCCATGATCTTGATTTACATGCTTTGATTGGGAATGATAAGCTAGATGAGTGGAAAGGCCTTCCTCATCTGAACGTAACTTTATTCATTGTAAAAGTATCTGCAATAGTCGCTCTGCAAATGTGTATTTGGGTGCCACATGTAAGAACGTCTGAGTTTCTCTATGAAGGAATTAATAACAATGCACGTTTAAATTGAATCCACCATACAGTAGAATCTATTATAGTGATCACTTGCAAACTGTGTAACTACTGAAATTATTGGCCACAAAAATTAGTTTGGGGACTAAAATTGTCATGTAGATGTTAGGTTGGTTCACTGGTGAAATTTATACACCTTACAACTTCTTTGTTACAATTTTTAACACCTTCAAAGCTGAGAAAATTAAATCTTGGGATTTAGGATAATTTTGGTAAAATTGAAAATAGTCCAGTGACAACTTAGAAATTTGAGATTCCTTGAGGTGTTCATAGCAGTGCTTATATATAGTGTTGTCACACTTAAATCGATTCATCCAATTTATCTTCTCAAATAGCTCCTGTTGCTAGCACTATCACCACCAGTTACAAAGCTGCAACTATCAGCCCTTCACCCAGTTTTGCACAGCTGAGAAGTGCTCTTTTCAGACACAACCCATTTTGAAGGATGCAATCTCTAATGTTTGTTTTTCCACATTTCAAGTAGATGGAACAGCAATGTTCAGCCATTCCTTTACTAATGGCACTGAATAGTTCTTCCATTGAGATCTTGAGCAGTCTATCAGAGAAATTTTATAGTGAGACACTGCTATATTTGTGTAAATACAAAGTCTGTCTTGAAAAATATATCTTATGGAACCAAGATAGTTAAAAATGTTCCCTCCTTAACTGTTGTCAGCTGCTTAGTGACATATTTTGGTTTCTTTGACTGAGAGTCCTTAATATTGATTTTTTTTTTGCCGCATCTAGGAAGCCGGTGATAACAACCAGTTCTGCTGGAGGAATCTCTTTTCCTGCATAAACCTTCTTCGAATCCTCAATAAACTGACCAAATGGAAACATTCAAGGACAATGGTGCGTCTATGGATGTCAACTCTACAGTTAGAAACACTTCATAATTCTTTCGGGTCGTAGAAGCAATAGCCTCTATTTTTAATAAAACTTAGTAATGAAAAGAGCAATGTTGCAAGTGCTTGAAATACACAACCAATTCACACATGGTCGAGATGCTGATACACTTGCTGCATATCTCTAACTGATGCTGATTCTTTCATACTGGCATTGTTGTGAGATTTGAGTGGCGCCATTTCAGTCAGTGTGAAAGCTGAAACCTTAAAAAGGAAAGGAAAATGATTGCTCAGGGAGCCTGAAATTGCTTTTGCCTTCCGTTTGTTAAAAGATCCCTTGGAAAAGGTCTATTTTCTACAATGTTACATTCAGTGTTTTTATAATAAAATACTACATTCAATCTTTACAATGAAGAATGACAAAGACAAAGGATACTTTAATGCTTGTCAGTAAGTCATATAAGTGGCTTTCAGCAGCTTCTAGATATGAGGACTCACCATGGCCCGTAATATTTATTACAACACTAAGTAACAACTGTAAACTATCAATGTAAAATCATTTTAGAAATCTATGGTAGCTGCACATTTGGGAATTTAAGCACTTCTCAAATTGGAGTTTGAGAAATGGGGTTATATGTAAAATACTATGTTGCAAGGAGGAGCATTTAAAAAGGGGACATACTGTCGTCCATTGCCTTCAGTGAGTATCAGTTCATGTCTTCATTATACAGATGCTGGTAGTGTTTAAGTCGGCTCCAATCCTGAAACGAGCACTCAAGGTGAAACAAGCCATGATGCAATTATATGTTCTGAAGCTGCTGAAGGTGCAGACCAAATACCTGGGCCGCCAGTGGCGGAAGAGTAATATGAAGACAATGTCCGCAATCTACCAAAAGGTGCGTCATCGACTGAATGATGACTGGGCTTTTGGAAATGGTATGTGGCTCATATTTGCAATTCTGTAATGTAACAAATTAGAAATATAAATCTTGTTCTCTTTAATTCTTTCTACACAGAGATCAAAAGGCTGATGCTATAGTTAATTATAGTTAATTATCTCATCTGTTCATGTAGAAAGCACGTAGAAAGTTCTACATGGGAAGGGCCAGTAAGGACCTAATCTTGGGGAATGAAGTAATACAAGTGGTCGAAGTGTCAGTGGGGGAGCATTTCGGGGATAGTAACCATAAGGTAGATATGGAAAAGGACAAAGATGGACCGGAAATAAAGATACTGAATTGGGGGAAGGCCAATTTCAATATGATAAAACAGGATCTGGCTAAAATGGACTGGGAGCAGCTACTTGTCGGATAGTCTACATCAGACCAGTGGGCGTCATTAAGAAAGGAAATAGTGAGAGTTCAGAGCCAACATGTTCCCGTAAAGGTGAAGGGTAGGACTAACAAGTCCAGGGAACCCTGGATGTCAAGGGATATAGAGGCTTGGATAAGGAGAAAAGGAGGCTTATGGCAGATTCAGAGGACTGAAAACAGCAGAAGCCCTAGAGGAGTCTAGAAAGTGTGGGGGGTACTTAAAAAGTAATTGAGAGCGCAGAGGAGGCATGAAAAAACACTGGTGAGCAAGATAAAGGAAAATCCCAAGGTGTTTTATAAGTATATCAAGGGCAAGAGGATAGCCAGGGAAAGAGTAGGGCCCATTAGGGACTAAAGTGGCAATCTGTGTGTGGAGCCGGAGGACAGAGGTGAGGTTTTAAATGATTACTTTTCATCTGTGTTCACTATGGAGAAGGGCGATGTAGGTGTACAGATCAGGGAGGGGGATTGTGATGTACTTGAACAAATTAGCATTGAAAGGGAGCAGGTATTAGCGCGATTAAAAGTGGATAAATCCCCAGGCCCAGATGAGATGTACCCCAAACTGTTATGTGAGGCAAGGGAGGAGATAGCGGCTCTGACACAAATTTTCAAATCCTCCCTGGCTACAGGAGAGGTGCCAGAGGACTGGCGAGTAGCGAATGTGGTATCATTATTCAAGAAGGGTAGCCAGGATAAACCAGGTAATTACAGGCCAGCGAGTCTAACATCAGTGGTAGGGGAAACTATTGGAAAAAATTCTGAGGGACAGGATTAATCTCCACTTGGAGAGGCAGGGATTAATCAAGGATGGTCAGCATGGCTTTGTCAGGGGAGATCATGTCTAGCAAATTGAATTTTTTGGGGAGGTGACTCGGTGTGTAGATGAGGGTATAGCAGTTAATGTAGTCTACATGGACTTCAGTAAGGCTTTTGATAAGATCCCGCATGGGTGATTGGTTAAGAAGGTAAGAGCCAATGGGATCCAAGGTAATTTGATAAATTGGCTTAGTGGCAGGAGGTATAGTGTGGTTGTCAAGGGATGTTTTTGCGATTGGAAGCCTGTGACCAGTGGTGTACCGCAGGGATCGTGCTGGGACCCTTGCTGTTTGTCGTCAACATTAATGATTTAGATGTGAATACAGGAGGTATGATCAGTAAGTTCGCAGTTGACACGAAAATTGGTGGTGTCGTAAATAGTGAGGAGGAAAGTCTTCTATCACAGGACGATATAGATGGGCTGGTAAAATGGGCAGAGCAGTGGCAAAGGGAATTTAATCCTGAGAAGTGTGAGGTGAAGCATTTTGGGAGGACTAATGCAAGGGAATATACAATGGATGGTAGGACCCTAGGAGTTACAGAGGGTCAGAGGGACCTTGGTGTACTTGTCCATAGATCACTGAAGGCAGCAGCACAGGTAGATAAGGTGGTTAGGAAGGCACATGGGATACTTGCCTTTATTAGCCGAGGCATAGAGTATAAGAGCAGGGAAGTTATGATGGAGCTGTATAAAATGCTAGTTAGGCCACAGCTGGAGTACTGTGTATAGTTCTGGTCGCCACGCTATAGGAAAGATGTGATTGCACTGGAGAGGGTGCAGAGGAGATTCACCAGGATGTTGCCTGGGCTGGAGCATTTCAGCTATGAAGAGACACTGGATAGGCTAGGGTTGTTTTTCTTAAAGCAGAGAAGGCTGAGGGGGGGACATGATTGAAGTATACAAAATTATGAGGGGCATTGATAGGATAGATAGGAAGAAACTTTTTCCCTTAGCGGAGGGGTCAATAACCAGGGGGCATAGACTTGAGGTAAGGGCAGGAGGTTTAGAGGGGATTTGAGGAAAAAAATTTCACCCAGAGGGTGGTTTGAATCTGGAACGCACTGCCTGAATGGGTGGTAGAGGCAGGAACCCTCACAACATTTAGAAAGTATTTAGATGGGCACTTGAAATGCCATAGCATACAAGGCTACGGGCCAAGTGCTGGAAAATGGGATTAGAATAGTTAGGTGCTTGATGGCCGTCATGGACACGATGGGCCTAAGGGACTGTTGCTGTGCTGTATAACTGTTACTTTTGACAAGTAAATCACCTCTTTACAAGCTACAATGGTTGGGATAGTTTTAGAATTGATGGATTCATTAAAGAGACAGAGAAGAGAGAAACTTAGAATTGCCTTGCCGCAGCACTCAAACTGCTACTCATGCAATGAATTACTTTGAAGTGCAGTCACTTGTTATGAAAGTCAATGCAGTAGCCAATTTGTATGCACCAAGATCTCTCAAATAGCAGTTTGATTTGTTTTGGGGATGTTAGTTAAGTGATAAATGTTGGCCAGGACACTGAGACTACTTGTGCTTGAAAGGAAGCCATAGAATTCTTAAAATGCACCTGAACTGTAGAACACAGAGCTGAGTTCTGTTTTAACACCACATCCAAAGCTGACTGTTTTCCAATGAAGTACTTAAACAGTATCACCCACCTCGACTATCTGCTGAATCCAGAGTTGCACCCTTAATTTATTTCGAGTTACTCTTTCTGTGGGACATTGGCATCGTTGACCAGGCCAACATTTATTGCCCATGCCTCCTTGAGAAGGTGGTTGTAAACCTCCTTCCTGAACTGCTGCAGTCCGTTTGGTAAAGTTCTCCCTCAGTAGACCTTCACGTGGACTGGGGTGAAGGTATACAATGAGATATAGGGGCCAGAGAACGGACTGAAATCCAGGACTTGCCTGGGTTTCCAGCCCAATTATGCTGAAATGCATCATCTAGGCTGACCCTGCAGAGGAATATGAAGGTAGTGCTACATGGTTGGTGTTGCATTCATTTAGATGAAACATTAAATTTAGGTGCAAGTTCAAGTGGATTTTTTTTTTAGCTCTGTATGCTTAATGGGAAAATGGTGGAGTTGGCATTCTGGAATGATGAGGTCAAGGGGCTACCTTCATACGAACCTGCATGGTGAAGACTTTCTATCCTATCAAAAGCTAAATAATTGACAAATCGTGAAGCTTGATTTTCCAAAGTCCATTTTAAACAAAAAATAGTTTCAAATTTAATTTTCTAATTTTCAAAAATGTTATTTTTAGATCTTGACGCCCGCCCGTGGGATTTTCAGGCAGAGGAATGTGCATTGAGAGCCAACATTGAGCGGTTTAATAGTCGCAGATATGACAAAAATCCAAGCAATCCTGATTTTGCTCCAGTGGATAACTGTTTGCAGAGTGTCCTGGGACAGCAGCTGGTGCTGCCAGAAGAATTCCAGATGAACTATGACCTTTGGCTTGAGAGGGAAGTGTTCTCGAAGCCAATCAGCTGGGAGGAGCTTCTGCAGTAATTTCCAACTTTATTCTGTATCAAATGCGTTTTGTGACTGTGTAATAAGTTAAGTCACTGTCTTCATGAACTTAGGTTTTGTAGGCTGAGACTGTACTGTTAAATTCATCACCATGTTGATGAGAATCATAGCTGAGTTTCTTTCCATCTATTATATGTGGTGCTGAGACCAAATGTCAAACCCCTAGCACCTGTTGAAAAGTGCCTATGTGGACATTGGGAGGGATATCATTGGGCTTGTGATGGCTCCTATGGTTAAATAAATTGCTTAGACTCGCACATGAACTAGTACTTGGATGAGGTACCAGAGGACAACTATACCTCCAAGAATCAAGGCCTTCAGGAGAGATGAGAAAATTGAAAGGGGGAGCAATTGAGTACATTTTAAGCCACTGGGAATTAAATGACTGCTCACTAGCTGTCGTGAACAAGTAGATCTGAAGAAAAAGCAGTAAAATACTGCTTTGTACTTGTGTCTATTACTTGTTGCTAAAATTAACCAAGAATTGCACCCAGGTGGCAATAAAGGGAACTAATTAGTAGCTACCATCCCTGTTGAGCTTCAGGTCAGATGAAAATGATGTGTGAATCGTTTACTGTTTAATGGTCTGTTTCTGGATGGTCTGCCATAAGCTTTTTCTTCTGTTTTAATTGTTGGCATTGAATGAAAGTGTAAGCTGTTTGAGATGACTGCCTTCGAATTATTTTTTATTTTCATGCTCGCATCTCAATTTTGATAATCATAGCATCTAACAATTAACTTTCTCACTCCAGGGATCTTAAAACTGTGGAATTCCTCATTTTTTTGTCAACTTACTCCTGCAATCTATCAAATTTAAAAATCTACTTCCTGATTCACTTCATCTCCTCTTGTACTTGCTTCATCTTCAGATGTATTATGGGTCGTAACCCTTCACCTTTGCTTCTTAAACATAAAGAGCTGAATAGTGGGACATCAGTAACTGAAGCACTTGTAGCATTGTTGTCTTGGTGTATACTTTGTATTGTTCCTTTTTAATTACATATATAAGAAGGTTTTCTGGCCCTAGTACAGAGATCTTGGACAAAATGAACTGAATCTTGATTGTATGACTTAGTGTTGTATTTCTGCATTGTTTAGACAGTCATGACCAAAGTCAAACACCTGTTTTAAGAGCAAAATTCCAAGGGACCCATTTATTCCCACTATATAGAATTCCAGTGGATCAGATTATTGTTGACGTCTACTTTATAGAATTCCAATAGACCAAACCATTTGTAGAGAAATGCAGTGAGTTAAACTCTTCCCATTCACTCCCATTTTGATGGGAGAATTCTGATGAATCAAACCCCCTCCCATTCATTCCCAATGTATAGAATCCTAATGGGTTAGATTGCTTCCCATTCACTACTTCTGGTGCACAATTCATGATCTAAATGCAGAGTCCAGGCATATTTAGTGATCTGTACACCCATTCTAATTCCGAATGGGCTTTTTCCAATGTCAAGCACACTGAAAATCATTACACTACTTGACAGATCTTTTAAAAGATTAATTGCTGTTTTATAATGTATTTTAGTTTGATGCTTTTTTGTGGTCACTCAATTTGCTGAATACATTATTTAATCAAGGGTGATGCAGAGATGTGACTATTTCTTTTTCTCACCAAGCTAGTTATGAACTTGTCAAGGAGTTGAGCCTATCCTTGAAAACCCAACAGAGTGAAATTGAGTGACTTAAAATGACAATTATGGTGAAAAACAATTGAAAGGGACATGAACGATTGTGATACTTTGAAAAGTTTCCTTAACCGTAAGGTTAAGGTATTGCAGCTTTTATAAAGCAAACTAGAAAATGAGTTGCTTCCAGTATTGCAGAATATAAACTGTTGTGACTTCAGTGAGACCGTTAACGTTAAAATGCGATATGAACCCCTAGACCAGTTTAAAGAATTACACGACAAGATTTCATCTTTTAAGGCTTTTACTATAACAACTAAACTAAAGGAAATCCCCATTAACTAAATAGTACTTTTTAAGTAGCACAAATTACAAAGAAAGGTATTTTCTTTACTTATTGAAACACTTGAAAACCTCACGCCACACTTATATGTTACACAGCACTCTTTGGCAAAGTCTTTGCGGTTAAAAGTCCCAAACTCCTCCCAGTTGCAATGGGTTGGATCTCCCAGACCTTTCTCAAAGTCAATGCCCTCTTCGCTCGCTTCTCCAAGCACTTTCAATTTGGGCGTCCGTGAATAAGGCGATCCCTGGTGATCTTGCTGGTCTTATACTTCTCTGCAAACTTCAATTTTCAAAACGAGTTCAAGTCTTCTCAGCCTTTCACTGTATCTGTCTTCTCTGAGGGAGGTATTCCCTCCCTCTTGAGGTTGCCATTGCTGGTTGTCTTCCTTTCTACAGCACGTCTGCCTTCAGAAAATCTGTTTAAATTTATCTGGAATCGCAAGTTAATAGCCTATTCTTTTCCAATGTACAAAGTCCATAAGTCTAGTTTCAGCAGCACCACCCGGACATTTCATTGTTTCCAGGTGTTAGCTGCCATGCACATTTGCATTGCTCAGAATCACTGACTCCTTGTTAAAGTCTGGGAGGGTGAAACCCATTGTTCTTCAGGTGTTATACCCCTGCAGTCTCTGCTTTTCAAAGAAAGTCTGATCTGTGTTCTCCATTGTCCTGGTAACCAAGATTTCTGTCTTGTCTTTAAACAAAGTTGATGTGAGGTCACCTGACTTCTCTGACTCCATCTTAAACTTTTAAAAATCACAGTTTTTAATATGCAATCATGTCACAAAGTCCAGTGTTCATTATAAAACCTTAACTGGCCGCAAAGCTTTTCAATAATATCTTCTTTGGAAAGGGATCGGAGTGGGAAAGTAAGTGAAATGTTATTGTTACCTAGCTAACTATTATTATGTGGGTAACAAATTGAGAATTTTGGACGGTACACTGAACTGAGAATGATTTAGCAAATCACTGCCCTGGAGTGCACTCCTACATGCATCTTGACTGCCCTGATTTAATCACAACATCTTAGTTTTGCAGGTCAGTTTCAACAATTGCAGTGCAATCTGACCAAAACTGCCTAGCAATCACTTCACTGTTAATTATCAAAATAACAGAACTAAGAATGGAAAATGCTACAAAAATGCAGCAAATCAGACAGCAATTGAGGATCATTAACCTGTTATTTTTTAAGGTGTTTACTGATCTCCATATTCCAGTATTCAATTTTTAAAAAAATCTGCGTTAGGAAATGTGGGCCAGGATAAATTTAGAGAATTCCCAGGCCTATATGTATTAGCGGTATCCCAGCATATTTAGATTTCTGTTTTAAAGAAACTCATTTTTTCATGCAACTCACTCTAATCCCTGCAGATCAGTGATGTACATTACTCAATGTAGCTGTAACACATTGCTTCCTAAATCTCTGTTTAATGTACACAACAAATCGACAGGTACTGTAGACATATGTTCACATGTGACCTTAAAGAGCAAATCAATCATAGGAACAAAATAGATCCCTTGATGCATAGGACCATTCTGTCCTACAGAATACAATCGCATTGCATTCCTTTTTTATATAGATTTGTCCTAATATTAGGTATTGACATTTAACACAAGGTTTTATTGTATATATATATATTGAACATATAAGTTGTATATACTTGAAAATATTAGCATTGAAAGGGAGGAAGTATTAGCTGTTTTAGCGGGCTTAAAAGTGGATAAATCCCCAGGCCCAGATGAGATGTATCCCTGGCTGATAGGTGGGGCAAGGGAGGAGATAGGGGCTCTGACACAAATTTTCAAATTCTCTCTGGCGACAGGAGAGGTACCAGAAGATTGGAGGACAGTGAATGTGGTATCATTATTCAAGAAGGATAACAGGGATAAACCAGGTAATTACAGGCTCGTGAGTCTAACATCAGCGGTAGGGAAACTATTGGAAAAAATTCTGAGGGACAGGATTAATCTCCACGTGGAGAGGCAGGGATTAATCAGGGATAGCATATCTTTGTCAGGGTGCGATCATGTCTAATTAACTTAATTGAATTTTTTGAGGCAGTGACTGGATGTATAGATGAGGGTAAAGCAGTTGTAGTCTACATGGACTTCAGTAAGGCTTTTGATAAGGCTCCGCATGGGAGATTGGTTAAGAAGGTAAGAGCCCAAGGGATCCAGGGCAATTTGCCAAATTGGATCCAAAATTGGCTTAGTGGCAGGCGACAGAGGGTGATGGTGGAGGGTTGTTCTTTGCTATTGGAAGTCTGTGACCAGTGGTGTATCGCAAGGATTGGTGCTAGGGCCCTTGCTGTTTGTAGTGTACATTAATAATTTAGACGTGAATATAGGAGGTATGATCAGTAAGTTCACAGATGACACTAAAATGGGTGGTGTCGTAAATAATGAGGAATGTCTTGGATTACAGGACAATATAGATGGGCTGGTAAGTTGGGCGGAGCAGTGGCAAATGGAATTTAATCCTGAGAAGTGTAAGGTGAAGCATTTTGGGAGGACTAACAAGGTAAGAGAATATACAATGGATGGTAGTACCCTAGGAAGTACAGAGGGACCTTGGTGTACTTGTCCATAGATCACTGAAGGCAAAAGCACAAGTAGATAAGGTAAGGTGGTTAGGAAGGCATATGGGATACTTGCCTTTATCAGACGAAACATAGAATATATTAGGGCGGCGCAGTGGTTAGCACTGCAGCCTCACAGCTCCAAGGACCCGGGTTCGATTCTGGGTACTGCCTGTGTGGAGTTTGCAAGTTCTCCCTGTGACTGCGTGGGTTTTTGCCAGATGCTCCGGTTTTCTCCCACCGCCAAAGACTTGCAGGTGATAGGTAAATTGGCTGTTGTAAGTTGCCCCTAGTGTAAGTAGGTGGTAGGGAATATGGGATTACTGTAGGGTTAGTATAAATGGGTGGTTGTTGGTCGGCACAGACTTGGTGGGCCAAAGGGCCTGTTTCAGTGCTGTATCTCTAAATAAAATAAGAGCAGGGAGGTTATGATGGAGCTGTATAAAATGCTAGTTAGGCCACAGCTGGAGTACTGTGTACAGTTCTGGGCACCACACTATAGGAAGGATGTGATTACACTGGAGAGGGTGCAGAGGAGATTCACCAGGTTGTTGCCTGTGCTGGAGCATTTCAGCTATGAAGAGAGACTGAGAAGGCTAGGGTTGTTTTCCTTAGAGCAAAGAAGGCAGAGGGGGGACCTGATTGAGGTATGCAAAATTATGAGGGGCATTGATAGGTTAGATAGGAAAAAACTTTGTCCCTTAGCGTAGAGGTCAATAACCAGGGGGCATAGATTTATGGTGAGGGGCAGGATTTTTCGAGGGGTTTTGAGGAAAAGTTTTTCACCAGAGGGTGGTTGGAATCTGGAATGCACTGCCTGAAGAGGTGGTAAAGGCAGGAACCCTCACAACATTGAAGAAGTATTTAGATGGGCACTTGAAATGCCATAGCATACAAGGCTATAGGCAAGTGCTGGAAAATGAGATTAGAATAGTTAGGTGTTTGATGGCCGTCAAGGACACAATGGGCCGAAGGGCCTGTTTCTGTGCTGTATAACTGTTCGTAAAATTGGTCATTTCTGTAAATTTTTTCTATTTGTTACTGAATTTTATTGGAGTTGTACTTTTCCCCCTTCATGATGTCTGGATTCTTTTTCGTTGTGGGCCATTCACATTTTGAGAATAATGTTACTAAATTTTGGAATGGCTGGAGTCCTGATCATGAAATGTTAAACTTTTTCTTTAGTCAATGGCTTAAATGTTCCCAATGTTTGTTTCAAGGAAACTGCGACTCAACCAAGACTGATTGATAGAAGAGCAGTTGAACAATGCAGCTGCAGTGGAAGGTTGAGCTGGATGTCATCAGCATTCATGTGGAAGCTTAGGCGCCATTTGTAGATGCTGCTGCTAAAGTGTAGCATGTAGATGTGGAAGAGGCGAGTGTCAAGGATGGATCTGTACTACGGAGATGGCCTGCAGCTGAACCAGATGGGAGCAAGGTCATAGCTAAAACTGAAAATATGATTGTAGAAACAATGTGAAGAGAGTGGAGAGTTACAAATAATGGTAAAACTTAAGCTAAAGATGAGAAAGGAACCTATTGGGTGGAAATTGCACAGGCTCTGACCACCATCGCAATCAAGCTGTCATCTTGATCCACTGCAGTCCATGTTGTGTAGGTACACCCACAGTGCTGTTGGGGAGAGAATTCCAGGATGACAGTGATCTAGTGCCAAGTCAGGAAGGTGTGTTGCTTGGAGGGGCACTTGCAAGTCGTGGTGTTCACACGTGTCTGCTTCCCGTTCTTCTAGGTAGAGGTGGTAGGTTTGGAAGATGCTGTCAGTGGAGGCTTGGCAAGTTGCTGCAGTGTATCTGGTCTATGGTACACACTGCTGCCACTATGCCCCAGTGGTGGAGGGAGTGAATGTTTAAGGTGGTAGATGGGGGCTGATCAAGCGGGCTGCTTTGTCCTGGATGGTGTTGAGCTTAACTCATCCTCAATTCATCTAGTTTGTTGAGTGTTGTTGGAGCTGCACTTATCTGGCAAATGGAGAGTATTCCATCACACTCCTGACTTAAGTCTTGTAGGTAGTGGACTGGCTTTGGGGATTTAGGAAGTAAGTTACTCACCACAGAATTCCCAGCCTCTGAACTTTTTTAGCCCCAATATTTATATTGCTGGTCCAGTTAAGTTTCTGGTCAATGGTAACACCCAGGCTTTTGATGGTGTGGGATTCAGTGATGGTAATGCTGTTGAATGTCAAGGGTAGGTGGTTAGATTCTCTCATTGGAGATGGTCATTGGCACTTGTGTGGCACGAACGTTACTTGCCACCTATCAACCCAAGCCTGAATATTGTCCAGGTCTTGCTACTGCAGGCATGGATTCCTTCATTATCTGATGAGTTGCAAATGGTATTGAACACTGCAATCATCAGCGAACAACCCCACTTCTGACCACCTGATAGAGGGAAGGTCATTGATGAAGCAGCTGAAGATGGTTGGGCCGAAGGCACTACCCTGAGGAGCTCCAGCAGCAGTGTCCTGCGGCTGAGATAATTGGGCTCCAACATCGACATCATCTTCCTTTGTGCTAGGCATGACTCCAACAGTAGAGAGATTTCCCCTGATTCCCACTGATTTCAATTTTGCTAGAGCACCTTGATGCCACACACTGAAATGCTGCCTTGAAGTTGAGGGCAGTCACTCTCACCTCACCTCTGAAATTCAATTCATTTGTCCATGTTTGGACTAAGGCTGAAATGAATTCGAGCTGAGTAGCCTTGGCAGGACCCAAGCTGAGCATCAATGAGAAGACTATTGCCATTTGACAGCACTGTCAACTGCACTCTTCCATCACTTTGGTGATTGATAGACTGTTGGGAAGTTAATTGATTGGATTTTCCACATTACCGGGTAGATGCCAGTGCTGTAGCTGTACTGGAACAGCTTGGCTAGGGCTATGGCTAGTTATGGAACACAAGTCTTCAGTGCTACAGCTGGGATATTTTCAGTGCTCATAGCCTTTTCAGTATCTAGTGTTGATGGCCCACAGCACCTGATGGATGCCTAGTTTTGAGCCGCTAGATCTGTTCTGAATCTATCCCATTTAGCACAGTGGTAATGCCACACAATACAGCGGAGGGTATCCTCAGTGTGAAGATGGGTCTTCGTCTTCACAAGGACTGTGCAATGGTCATTGCACCAATACTGTTATACACGGATGCATCTGTAACAGGTAGATTGGTGAGGGCAAGCTCAAATAGGTTTTTTTCCCTCTTGGTGCTCTCACCACCTGCCGCAGGCCCAGTTTGGTGGATGTGTCCTTTCGGACTCGGCCAGCTCAGTTGTTAGTGGCGCTGCTGAGCAACTTATGGTGATGGACATTGAAGTTCCCCACCCGGAGTATATTCTGTGCCTTTGCTGCCCACAGTGCTTCCAAGTGATGTTCAACCTTGAGGAGTACTGATTCATCACCTGAGAGGGGGCAGTAATCCGATTTCTTGGCCCATGTTTGGGCTGATGCCATGAGACATCATGGGATTGTGTGTCAATGTTGAGAATTCCCAGGGCCGTTGCCTCACAACTGTGTTGCCACCCCTCCTGTCCCGATGGCAGCGCAGACCCTGCGATGGTGATTGAGGAGTGTGGGACATTGACTAAGTTATGATTCGATGGGTATGACTATACCAGACTGTTGCTTGACTAGTCTGTGCAGAGGTTCTCTCAGTTTTGGCACAAGTTCCCAGATGTTAGTGAGGAAGACTGGGCAGAGTGTGTCTTTGTCGCTTCTGGTGCTTGGGTCAATGCCAGGTGGCTCGTCCAGTTTTATTCTTAGACTTTTCTGTAGCTGCAACTAAGTGGCTTGCTAGGCCATTTGAAAGCATTGTTAAGGCCAACCACATTACTGTGGGTCTGGAGTCACATGTAGCCTAGGCCAGGCAAGGACAGTGGATTTCCTTCCCTGAAAGGCATTAGGAATCAGATGGGTTTTTACAACAATCCAGTAGTTTCATGATCATTACGGATTCTAGCTTTTTATTCCAGATTTATGAATTAATTGAATTTAAATTCCCCCAGTTGCGCTATGGTACATTTGGCTGGGCCTCTGAATTACTAGTCCAATAACAACATCACCACTATGCTACTGTTCCCTTTTGTCCCTCATAAGAGACTGTTAGCTAAAGTAGAAACTCATGGAATCAAGGACAAATCATCAGCCTTGATAGGAGATTGGCTCAGGAGAAGGAGACAGCAAGTTAGGATAATGGGCAAGTGCTCAAATTGACAGGGTGTCACTCATGATGCCGTGCAGGGATCTGTATTGGGGCTTTAACTATTCACTATTTATTAATGACTTGGATGACTGGATAGGAAGCTGATGACACAAAGATGGATGGCATTGTAAGCAGTGTAGATGGCAGCAGAAAATTGCAAAGATATATTGATAGATTAAGTGAATGGGTAGAAGTGTGACAAATGGATTTCAGTGTAGGCAAGAGTGAGGTCATCCACTTGGGATCTAAAAAGGTTAGTTCAGAGTTCTTTCAAAATGGTGCAAAGATAGGAACAATGGAAGACCAAAGAAACTTGGGTACATGTAAGTAGCTTATTAAAATGCCATGAACAGATACAGAAGATAATCGAAGACTAACGGAATGCTGGGCTTTATATCTGGAGGACTAGAATACATGGGTAGAAATCATGCTTCAGGCATACAAGGGCTGGTTAAACCACATCTGGTGTACTGTGTTCAATCTGGGCACCAAACCTTAGGAAGGATATATTGGCCTTGGAGGGAGTGCAGTGTTAATTTACTAGAATGATATCTGGACTCCAAAGTTTAAATTATGAGATGTGATTACACAAACTTGGGTTGAATTTATTAGAGTTTCGAAGATTGAGTGATTTGATAGAAGTTTTCAAGCTATTAAGGAGAATTGATAGGGCAGATAGAAACTATTTCTGCTGATTGGGGAGTCTAGGAGAAGGGTGCAGCTTACAAATTAGAGCCAGACCTTTCTAGAGGAAAATTAGGAAACACTTCTACCCACAAAGGGTTGTAAAAGCTTGGAAAACTCTTCCACAAACAGCAGTTGATGCTAGATCAATTATTAGATTTTTGTTAACTGAAGGTACTAAGGGATATGGAGCAAAGGCAGGTTCATGAAAATTGGCCACAGATCAGCATTGATCATAGAGTCATAGTCATTACTGAACAGATGGAGGCCATTCAGCCCATCAAGACCATGCTGGTTCTCTGTAAAGCAATCCAGTCAGTCCCATTACCCTGCTCTGTCCTGTAGCCCTGCAAATGTATTTCCCTCAAATGCCCATCCAGTTTCCTTTTCTTTGTAGGCAGCAAATTCCAGGTCATTACCACTCGCTGCGTTAAAAAATTGTTCCTCACTTTTTCCCCCCTACATCTCTTGCCCAAAACCTTAAATCTGTGTCCCCTCATACTTGTATGATCAACTAACATCGGAACAACTTTTCTTTGTCTACCTTACTGTCATAATCTTGTTCACTTCTGTCAAATCTCCCCTCAACCTCCTTTGCTCCAAGGGGAACAACCCCAGCTTCTCCAACTTAACCTTATAGCTAAAATCCCTCATTCCCGGATGCGTTTTAGTAAATTCTGACTGCACTTTTCAAAGGACCCTCACATCCTTCCTAAAGTATGGTGACCAGAACTGAACGCAATACTCTAATTGTGGCTAACCAGAGCTTTCAAAAGGTTCAGCATAACTTCCCTGCTTTTGTATTCAAAACCTCTTATTTATAAAGCCCATGATCCCATATGCTTTTCTAACTACTCTCTCGATGAGCTGGATTTTACCCTCGGCGGACGGGAATTCGCCACCGACTTTTGCGTCTAGCCCGGGGATCTCTCCCGTATTTTACGGATATCCGGGCTTTAATTGTGCCGAGTCGGGACTTCCACCCAATTGAGGGAGGAGGTCCCACCTCCGTGAGCTGCCGGCCAATTAGCGGGCCTGTAGCTCTTAGTCCCAGCCAACGTCATGGACCCTAGAGAGTGGGTAAGTTGGGCATGCCACACCAGGGGGATCGGTTGTGCCCTGGTGAGGCAAGGTGGTCGTTTGGGGGAGGGGGCATCCTGGGTCCCGGGGGTGGGTTGGAAGGCAGGGGCGACCCTCAATCAGGCACCTTGAGTGGCCTTTCACGCCCCCAGCATGCCCACTTGCCACAGGTAAAATACCTGTGGAGGCGGGCGAGGGCCCTTAAGTGGACCCTGCCCGACCCCTGTAAAGTTCACCGGAGGCAGGAGTGGGGCGGCTAGGCCTCCTGGGGCCTCCTGCTCAATTTTATGCCACCCCATGCTATCATCCGACCCACTGGGGTGGCATAAAATACAGCTCAATATGTCCTGCCACCTTCAAAGATCAATACACAAGAACCCCAAGGTCCCTCTGTCCATATACACTCTCTAGAACTATGGCATTATGTCTATATTACCTCTCTATCCTTTCTGCCAAGGTGGATCACTTCACATTTCTTTGTATTAAATTCCATCTGCTGCTGCCCATTCTGTTAGCCTATCTGTGTTGTTGCAATTGATTGGTATCATCCTCTCTGTCTGCCAAACCTGCAAGTTTGGTATCATCGGCTAATTTTACTCTGTATTCCAGTATCCAAGTTATTTATAAATATAAAAAAACACAGTTGTCCTAACACTGACCCTTGGTAAACACCACTGTCTACCATCCTCCAGTCTGAAAAAACAACTATTTATCACGACTAGCTTTTTTTCTGTCCTTAATCCTATTTTTTATCCAAGCTGACAATGACCCTCTTATTCCATGAACCTCAATGATGTTAACCAGCTTCTTATGTCAAAGGCTTCCTTTAAAATCCATACAAACAATATCGATTGCATTCCCTAATCAACCTCTCAGTTACTTCATCAAAAAATTCAATTAGATTTGTCAAGCAAGATCCACGCTGACTACTTAACTAATTCAAACCTCTCCAAGTACCTGTTGAGTTTTGCTGTGATTATTGTTTCTAAAACCTTCAGCACCACTAATGTTAAACTGGCTGGCCTGTGTTGTTAGGAATGCCCTTCACACCCTTTCTTGAATTTCTCTGATTAATTAATGCCCTCATAGTGAAGGTACCCCTAGGCAGCCCTGATCGTAATATGATTGAATTTTACCTTCAGTTTGAGGGAGAGAAGAGTGGGGCCAAGACTAATATTTTAAACATTAACTAAGGGCAGTTATGAGAGCATGAAAGCAGAGCTAGCAAAAGTGAACTGGGAAAGTAGGTTAAGGGAAAGGTCAATAGAGTTGCAGTGGCAGACATTTAATGGGATGTTTCAGAAAAGAGCTTGGCTACCCGACCTGAACCCGACAGGACCCGACGACGTGTCGGGATCGGGTCGGGTCGCTCTTCACAGTCCAGCATTTAGGCTCGGGTCAGGTCGGGTCGGACAGTGACAGACAGGGCGTCAAGGCGGGAAACACTCCGCACTAGTCTGCAGTGAGCGATTCCATCCAAGGTAGAGCACAACCTTTTCAATAAAGTTGATTATATTCTGGTGGCCGGGTCGGGTGCGGGAAAAAGTGAAAGGACTCAGGCCGGGTCGGGCTCGGGTCAGATGTGGTTCTGTCGGGCACGGGTCGGATGTGGTTCCGTCAGCCTCGGGTCGGGTTTCATTTACAGACCCGAGCAGGCCTTTGTTTCAGAATGCACAGAATAGATGCATTCCAATGAGAAAGAAAAATTCCAAGGGGGGGACTCACCATCTGTGGTTGACTAAGAAAGTTAAAGATAATATCAAATGTAAAGAAAAAGCATATAATTGCACAAAGGTGGGTGGCAGGTCAGAAGATTGGACCAAATATAAAAAAGCAGCAAAGAACGACTAAAAGATTAATAAGGAGGGAAAAATTAGAGTACGAGAGAAAGCTGGCTAGAAACATAAAAACAGATAGTAAGAGTTTCTTTAGATAAGTAAAAAAGAAAAGAGTTAACAAAGTGAGTGTTGGGCCTATAGAAAGTGAATCTGGGGAATTAATAATGGATAATAAGGAGATGGCTGGTGAATTCAACAGGTATTTTACATCGGTCTTCACCACAGAGGATACAAGTAACATCCCAGAAATAGCTGTAAATCAGGAAATGGAATGCAGAGAAGAACTCAAGAAAATTACAATCACCAGGGAAGTGGTACTGAGAAAATTGTTGGAGCTGCGGGCTGACAAGTCCCCAGGTCCTGATGGACTTTATCCTCAGATCTTAAAAGAAGTGGCTCATGAGTTAGTTGATGTGTTAGTTTTAATTTTCCAAAATTCCCTAGATTTGGGGAAGGTTCTATTAGCTTGGAAAATAGCCAATGTAACTCCTTTATTCAAAAAGGTAGGGAGACAGAAAGCAGGAAGCTACAGGCTAGTTGGCTTAACATCTGTCATGGGGAAAATGTTAGAGATGTTACAGCAGGGCACTGAGAAAAATGCTCAGTAATCAGGCAGAGACAACATGGTTTTGTGAAAGGGAAATCATGTTTAACCAATTTATTGGAGTTCTTTGAAGAAGCAACATGTGCTGTGGATGAAGGGGAACCGGTGGATATACTGTACTTAGATTTCCAGAAGGCATTTGATAAGGTGCCACATCAAAGTTTATTGTGGAAAATAAAAGCTCATGGTTTAGGGGGCAATATTTTGGAATGGGTAGAAGATTGGCTAGTTAACAGGAAACAGAGAGGAGGCATAAATGGGTCTGGTTGGCAAGATGTAACGAGTGGTGTGCCACAGGGATCTGTGCTGGGGCCTCAATGTTTTACAATTTATATAAATGACTTAGATGAAGGGGCTGAAGGTATGTACCAGTGTACAGGATTGGTCTCCTTATTTAAGGAAGGATGTAAATGCATTGGAAGCAGTTCAGAGAAGGTTTACTAGACTAATACCTGGAATGAGTGGGTTGTCTTATGAAGAAAGGTTGAACAGGCTCAGCTTGTATCCGCTGGAGTTTAGAAGAGTAAGTGGCGACTTGATTGAAACATAAAAGATTCTGAGGGGTCTTGACAAGGTGGATGTGGAAAGGATGTTTCCCCTTGTAGGCGAATCTAGAACTAGGGGTCACTGTTTAAAAATAAGGGGTCACCCATTTAAGACAGAGATAAGGAGAATTTTTTTCTCTCGGGGTCGTGAGTCTTTGGAATTCTCTTCCTCAAAAGGCAGTAGAAGCAGAGTCTTTGAATATTTTTAAGGCAGAGGTAGATAGATTCTTGATAAGCGAGGGGGTGAAAGGTTATTGGGGGTAGGTGGGAATGTGGAGTTGAGGTTACAATCAGATCAGTCATGATCTTATTGAATGGCGGAGCAGGCTTGAGGGGCCCAGTGGCCTACTCCTGCTCCTAATTTGTATGTGCCTCTGGATGCAGTTCCTGGTGGTGGCCACTTGGGGACTGGCCGGCCGTTGCCGACAGTGCCCTTGGAGGGTAGCTGTGGTTGTCAGTGGGACTGTAGGAGGAGTCAGTGCATCTGCACAGCAGATACACGTCTGACTCTGCAATCCTCTAGCACTTCCCCATATCTAGGGAAGTTTGGAAGATTATGGCAAGCCCTTCTACTATCTCCACCCCCACCCCCTTTAGCAACCTGGGATGCAAGCCATCTGGACCAGACAACTTATCCACTCTAAGCATAACCAGCATTTCCAGTCCCTCCTGCCTATCAATTTTCACCCTCATCCATTGCTTCTGCCATCTCCACTTCTAGCAATTTATTTTGTCAACATCCTCCTCCTTAGTAAACACCAATACAAAGTACTCGTTAAGTATTCTAGCCTTGCCCTGCACCTCTCCGCATATGTCACCCTTTTTGTCCCTAATAGGACCCACTCCGCTTCTTACTACCCACTTACTATTTACATGCGGTAGAAGATTTATGGGTTCCTTTTTATGCTAAACTACCTTTCTATTCTCACATTCTCGCTTTGCCAGTTTTATTTTCCTCTTCATTTCCCTTCTCAAGTTATTGTATTTGCTTGGTTCTCGCTTGTAGAATTCACCTGACATGCATCATAACCCTCTTTTTTTTGTTTAATCATATTCTCCATCTCACTCATCAACCAAGAAAGCCCTGGCTTTAGTTCCCCCTACTTTTTGCCCTTTTTGGAATGTAACTTACTCTGTTACATTCAGTAATAAAATATCACTTCCTTAAAGATTGTTCCGTTGCCGATTTTCGTGACGATCTTTGGTTCGATTTTACCTTGGCCAGATCCCCCCTTTATCTGTTTGAAGCTAGTCCTCTTCCAATTTAGAAGTTCCAGATTGTTGCTTGATATTCTCCATTACTAATTTAAACCTTGTGATATGATGATGACTCTTACCCAAGTGTTCTCCCACAGACATGTGGTCTACTTGGCCGACCTCATTCCCCAGCACCAGATCCAGCAATGCATCCTTCCTAGTTGGACTGAGAACTGGTCAGGAAGTTCTGAACACAATTCAGAAGTTCCTCCCCCTCCTTTTCCTTTAACATTATCCCAGTTGATATTTGGGTAATTGACGTCCTTAAATATCACCACTCTATATCGTTCTTGCATATTTCTAATGTCCTTTAGGGAAAGAAATCTGCTGTTCTTATCTGGTCTGACCTACATGTGATACTAGACCCACAGCAATGGTTGACTCTGAAATGGCCACTCAGTTGTGTCAAACTGCTACAAAGTCGATAAGGATAGACCACCCAGCATCGACCTAGGCACCAGAAATGACATCTGCAAACAACGCCGTCTCCCCATCGACCCTGCAAAGTCCTCCTTACTAACATCTGGTGCCTTGTGTCAAAGTTTGGGAGAGCTGTCCCACAGACTAGTCAAACAACAGCCTGACATAGTCACACTCATGGAATCATACCTTACAGACAATATCCCAGACACTGCAATTACTATCCCTGGATATGTCCTGTCCCACCGGCAGGACAGATGCAGCAGAGGTGGCGGCACAGTGGTATACAGTCGGGAGGGAGTTGCCCTGGGATTCCTCAACGTCAACTCCAGACCCCTTAAAGTCTCTTGGCATCAGATCAAACATGGGCAAGGAAACCTTCTGCTGATTACCATCTACCACGCCCCCTCAGCTGATGAGTCAGTACTCCTCCGTGTTGAATGCCACTTGGAGGAAGCACTGAGGGTTGCAAGGGTGCAGAACGTACCCTGGGTGGAGGACTTCAATGTCCATCACCAGGAGTGGCTCGGTAGCATCACAACTGACAAAGCTGGCCGAGTCCTAAAGGACATTGCTACTAGACTGGGTCTGAGGGAGGTGATGAGGGAACCAACACAAGGGACAAACATACTTGACCTCATCCTCACCAATCTGCCTGCCACAGATGCATCTGTCCATGATAAAATTGGCAGGAGTGACCATCGCACAGTCCTTTTGAAAACAAAGTCCTGTCTTCACATTGAGGATACTCTCCATCGTGTTGTGTGGCACTACCCCCATGCAAAATAGGATAGATTTCGAACAGATCTAGCAACTCAAAACTGGGCATCCATGAGGCGCTGTGGACCATCACCAGCAGCAGAATTGTACTCAACCACAATCTGTAACTTCAGGGCCCGGCATATCCCCACCTTCTACCATTACATCAAGCTGGGGAATCAACCCTGGTTCACTAGAGGAGGGCATGCCAGGAGCAGCACCAGACATACTTCAAAATGAGGTGTCAACCAGGTGAAGCTACAACCCAGAGTTAGTGTGCCAAACAGCATAAGCAGCGATAGACGGGGCTAAGCGATCCCACAACCGACGGATCAGATCAAAGCTCTGCAGTCCTGCCACATCCAGTCGTGAATGGTGGTGGCCAATTAAACAACTAACTGGAGGAGGTGGCTCCACAAATATCTCCATCCTCAATGATGGGAGAGTCCAGCATATCAGTGCAAAAGATAAGGCTGAAGCATTTGCAACAATCTTCAGCAAAAAGTGCCGATTTGATGACCCTTGGTGTCCTCCTGAAGACCCCAGAATCACAGATGCCAGACTTCAGAATTCGATTCACTCCGCGTGAATAGTACTGAGGATCTGTCCTCCAAAATGTGCCACGCCCCTAGCCAAGCTGTTCCAGTACATCTACAACACTGGCATTTACCCAGCAATGTGGAAAATTGCCCAGGTATGTCCTGTATGCAAAAAGTAGGGCAAATCCAACCCAGCCAATTACTGCCCCATTAGCCTACTCTCAATCGTCAGTAAAGTGATGGAAGGCATCATCAACAGTACCATCAAGCGGCACTTGCTTAGCAATATCCTGCTTAATAACGTTTAGTTTGGGTTCCACCAGGGCCACTCAGCTCCTGACCTCATTACAGCCTTGGTTCAAACATCAACAAAAAAGCTGAACTCGAGGTGAGTTGAGAGTGACTGCCCTTGACATCAAAGCAGCATTTGACCGAGTATGGCATCAAGGAGCCCTAGCAAAACTGAGGTCAATGAGAATCAGGGGGAAAACTCTCCACTGGTTGGAATCATACTTAGCGTAAAGGAAGATGATTGTGGTTGTTGGAGGTCGATCATCTGAGCTCCAGGACATCACTGCATGAGTTCCTCAGGGTAGTGTCCTAGGCCCAACAATCTTTAGCTGCTTCATCAATGATTTCCTTCAATCATAAGGTCAGAAGTGGGGATGTTCGCTGATGATTGCACAATGCTCAGCACCATTCACGACTCCTTAGATACTGAAGCAGTCCGTGTAGAAATGCAGCAAGACCTGGACAATATCCAGGCTTGGGCTGATAAGTGGCAAGTAACATTCGCGCCACACAAGTGCCAGGCAATGACCATCTCCAACAAGAGAGAATCTAACCATCTCCCCTTGACATTCCATGGCATTACAATCATTGAATCTCCCACCAGCAACATCCTGGGGGTTACCATTGACCAGAAACTGAATTGGAGTCACCATATAAATATCATGGCTGCAAGAGCTGATCTCAGGCTAGGAATTCTGCGGCGAGTAACTCACCTCCTGGCTCCCGAAAGCCTGTCCACCACCTTCAAGGCACAAGTCAGGAGTGTGATGGAATAATCTACACTTGTCTGGACGGTTGCCTCTCCAGCAACACTCAAGAAGCTCAACACCATCCAAGACAAAGCAGCCCACTTGATTGGCTCCCCATCCACAAACATTCACTCCCTCCAATGCCAACACAGCGTGGCAGCAGTGTGTACCATCTACAAGATGCACTGCAGCAACGCACCAAGGCTCCTTAGACAGCATCTTCCAAACAAATAGCAAAGAACAAAGAACAGTACAGCACAGGAACAGGCCATTCGGCCCTCCAAGTCTGCGCCGATCTTGATGCCTGCCTAAACTAAAACCTTCTGCACTTCCGGGGACCATATCCCTCTATTCCCACTCTATTTATGTATTTGTCAAGATGCCTCTTAAACGTCACTATCGTACCTGCTTCCACCACCTCCCCCGGCAGCACGTTCCAGGCACTCACCACCCTCTGTGTAAAAAAACTTGCCTTGCACATCCCCTCTAAGCTTTGCCCCTCTCACCTTAAACCTATGTCCCCTAGTAACTGACTCTTCCACCCTGGGAAAAAGCTTCTGACTATCTACTCTGTCCATGCCACTCATAACTTTGTAAATCTCTATCATGTCACCCCTCCACCTCCGTCGTTGCAGTGAAAACAATCCGAGTTTATCCAACCTCTCCTCATCGCTAATGCCCTCCAGACCAGGCAACATCCTGGTAAACCTCTTCTGTACCCTCTCCAAAGCCTCCACGTCCTTCTGGTAGTGTGGCGACCAGAATTGCACGCAATATTCTAAGTGTGGCCTAACTAAAGTTTTGTACAGCTGCAGCATGACTTGCCAATTTTTATACTCTATGCCCCGACCGATGAAGGCAAGCATGCCGTATGCCTTCTTGACTACCTTATCCACCTGCGTTGCCACTTTCAGTGACCTGTGGACCTGTATGCCCAGATCTCAATACTCCTAAGTGTTCTGCCATTTACTGTATACTTCCCACCTGCATTAGACCTTCCAAAATGCATTACCTCACATTTGTCCGGATTAAACTCCATCTGCCATTTCTCCGCCCAAGTCTCCAACCGATCTATATCCTGCTGTATCCTCTGACAATCCTCATCACTATCCGCAACTCCACCAACCTTTGTGTCGTCCGCAAAGTTACTAATCAGACCAGCTACATTTTCCTCCAAATCATTTATATACTACAAACAGCAAAGGTCCCAGCACTGATCCCTGCGGAACACCACTAGTCACATCCCTCAGCACCCTTCCACTGCTACCCTTTGTCTTCTATGACCAAGCCAGTTCTGTATCCATCTTGCCAGCTCACCTCTGATCCCGTGTGACTTCACCTTTTGTACCAGTCTGCCATGAGGGACCTTGTCAAAGGCTTTACTGAAGTCCATATAGATAACATCCACCGCCCTTCCTTCATCAAACCTGGGACCTCTACCACCTAGAAGGACAAGGGCAGCAAATGCATGGGAACACCACCACCTGTAAGTTCCCCTCCAAGCCATACACCATCCTGATTTGGAACTATATCGCCGTTCCTTCACTGTCGCTGGGTCAAAATCCTGGAACTCCCTTCCTAACAGCACTGTGGGCGTACCTACACCAAATGGACTGCAGTGGTTTAAGAAGGCAGCTCACCACCACCTTCTCAAGGGCAATCAGGGATGGGCAATAAATGCTGGCCTTGCCAGTGACGCCCACATCCCATGAATGAATTTAAATAATGTTGTGTTTTCCCTGCAGACTTGCTCCTCTATCTGTTTCTGACTATTTGGAGGCCTACAGAGTACCCCCAGTAATATGATCATACCTTTCTTGCTTCTGAATTCTAACCAAATGGATTCTGTTTTTGCCCCCTCAACAACATCCTCTCTTTCCAAAACTACAATGTATTTCCCAATCAGTACTACCTCCCCACCTCCCTTTTTTCCTTCTCTATCTTTTCCTTTGTATCTCATTAAATAGTGGAATAGGCTTGGATTTAAATGGTCTCCTGTTCTCTGTTGCCAAATTGAACGGAAAATAATTTTTAGGGGTGTGAACCTATTTGGATAGCATTACCAAGTGTTATGACCAAGGTGGGAGTAATGCACAGTGGCGCAGTGGTTAGCACCGCAGCCTCACAGCTCCAGGGACCCGGGTTCAATTCTGGGTCCTGCCTGTGTGGAGTTTACAAGTTCTCCCTGTGACCGTGTGGGTTTTCGCCGGGTGCTCCGGTTTCCTTCCACTGCCAAAGACTTGCAGGTGATAGATAAATTGGCCATTGTAAATTGCCCCTAGTGTAGGTAGGGAATATGGGATTACTGTAGGGTTAGTATCAATGGGTGGTTGTTGATCGGCACAGACTCGGTGGGCCGAAGGGCCTGTTTCAGTGCTGTATCTCTAAATAAATAAAATAAAAAATTCAGTCCCACCACTCCACAGAATATCAAGAAAGTTTTCCATCCATCAAAGAATAACTAAATTAGACACTCTATTTGTCCCCCAGAATAAAGCACACCAAACCAGGTTTCTTTAAACAACAATATTAACTATTTATTAGAAAAGAAATAAGTCTTAAATAATAATGAGATAAATCTATATGTGAAAAGACTTTTTAAAACTCCTTATTCTTCCTAGCCCTCATGCACACACACATACATTCAAAAAAAGTTAACTGGGGAAAAAGGATTTTTGTTTGCAGCTGTTTCTTAGGAATAGAAGAGATAATAAAAGTGATTGAGTTTATCACATTCTGGTCGGATGTTTTCGGTACAGTGAGATTTCCCAAAGTCGAATAAGTCGGATGCCACTCGAAGTCTCCAGGCGAGGTTGATGAACAGTTTGTGATGTTTAGGCATTCAACGCAATTTATCTGCAGCAGGCGTTGCACAGGTCTTTCAGCAGGGTTGCAGGAACCAGTCTGCTTAGGACTCTCAGCAACAACACAGAAATAGAAGCTTTCTGCAAGTTCCAGGATTTCCCAAAACACAGGAGGCAACAGGAACCACCCTTGAGGCAGGGATTCTTCAAAGACTGGAGGTAATAGGAACCTGCTACCTCTGACATACAGGGGTTTCTTAGATTAGATTATGATTAGATTAGATTAGAGATACAGCACTGAAACAGGCCCTTCGGCCCACCGAGTTTGTGCCGAACATCAACCACCCATTTATACTAATCCTACACTAATCCCATATTCCTACCAAACATCCCCACCTGTCCCTATATTTCCCTACCACCTACCTATACTAGTGACAATTTATAATGGCCAATTTACCTATCAACCTGCAAGTCTTTTGGCTTGTGGGAGGAAACCGGAGCACCCGGAGAAAACCCACGCAGACACAGGGAGAACTTGCAAACTCCACACAGGCAGTACCCGGAATCGAACCCGGGTCCCTGGAGCTGTGAGGCTGCGGTGCTAACCACTGCGCCGCCCTTCTCTGAAAAGCAGTCTTCCTCTACAGAGAGAAGTAACTTTTTCTTTTCAGGATCTTTTTCTCTCTCCAGGCAGATCACAGCCACATTTCAAATGCAGGATTTCTTTTCAAGAGATGCAAGTCTTCCTTTACAGAGAGAAGTTATTTTCTCCAGGCAGGTCACAGCTAGATTTCAAAAGCCTGCTCCTTGTCCAACTCACTGGCTTTTCACAATCCAAAAGTGAAACTGACTTCAACAATCAAGTCACATGACAATCATAAATCTGATCTGTCATTGCCCTGCTGAGTTGTTTGGAAACTGGTGCCTTGCAGTCTGTGCATTTCACTCAGTTCAAACCCATCAAGTTTCAGCAATCAATGTTCACAGAGAAAAATCCTTTCCTCACTTTTTAAAAACACATAGAATTTTCAACTTTCAATACAAAAAAAACAAAACTCTTGTAACGCAAGGAGCCAGCACAAACATGATATCTGAATGGCCACCTTCTGCATGGTATCATACTGGGATCCAAGCCAATCTGTTTAAAGTCAGTGGTGGGAAACCTACCAGAAGCTATTGTAAAGGAAAAAAATAATTCTTGCTTGGAGCAGCATGGGTTAATAAGGGACAGTTGTTAAAGGCAGTTTATGCCTGACTAACCTGTTTGAGTTCTTTGATGTAACATGAAGGGTTGATGAAGGTAGTTTAGTGGATGATGTAGAGTTGGGCTTTCAAAAAACATTGATAAAGGTATCACAGAATAGACTTATTCAGAAGATGGGTGCATATGGTATTAAAAGGTTGGTGATAACTAGGGTGCATAATTGGCTCAGGGATAGGAGGTGGAAAGTAGTGGTGAATGGATATTTTTCTGATTGGAGGTCCCCACGGGTCATGATTAGGACCATTGCTTTTCTTGTTATGTATAAATGACCTGGATTTGGGTATCGGGAAAATAATTTTGAAGAGTGATGATTACTATGTTGCCAAGTTTTATTTTAACTAGTGAGCAGACCTCAGGAGGACATAGACTGTGAAATGGGTATAGGAAAGCAATTTAATGTGGGTGTGTGAAGTGATGCACTTTTGGAGAAACAACATGACGAGGCAGTATAATCTAAATGGTACTATTTTAAAGGGTGTGGAAGAGTTGAGGAACCTGGTGGCTGTATATTCACAAATCATTGAAGGTGACAGTGCAAGTTGATAAGGCAGTTAAGAAAGCAGATGACACCCGCTCTTCTGCTTTGGCCTCCTTGTCTCGAGAGACAATGGGTAAGCGCCTGGAGGTGGTCAGTGGTTTGTGGAGCAGCGCCTGGAGTGGCTATAAAGGCCAATTCGAGAGTGACAGACTCTTCCACAGGTGCTGCAGATAACATTGGTTGTCGGGGCTGTTACACAGTTGGCTCTCCCCTTGCGCTTCTGTCTTTTTTCCTGCCAACTGCTAAGTCTCTTCGACTCGCCACGTTTTAGCCCCGCCTTTATGGCTGCCCGCCAGCTCTGGCGATCACTGGCAACTGACTCCCACGACTTGTGATCAATGTCACAGGACTTCATGTCGCATTTGCAGACGTCATTAAAGTGGAGACATGGATGGCCGGTGGGTCTGATACCAGTGACGAGTTTGCTGTACAATGTGTCCTTGGGGATCCTGCCATCTTCCATGCGGCTCACATGGCCAAGCCACCGCAAGCGCCATTGGCTCAGTAGGGTGTATATACTGGGGATGTTGGCTGCCTCGAGGACTTCTGCGTTGGAGATATGGTCCTGCTACCTGATGCCAAGGATTCTCCGGAGGCAGCGAAGATGGAATGAATTGAGACGTCGCTCTTGGCTGACGTACGTTGTCCAGGCCTCGCTGCCGTAGAGCAAGGTACTGAGGACACAGGCTTGATACACTCGGACTTTTGTGTTCCATGTCAGTGCGCCATTTTCCCACAATCTCTTGGCCAGTCTGGACATAGCAGTGGAAGCCTTTCCCATGCACTTATTGATTTCAGCATTGAGAGACAGGTTACTGGTGATAGTTGAGCCTAGGCAGGTGAACTCTTGAACCACTTCCAGAGCGTGGTTGCCGATATTGATAGATGGAGCATTTCTGACGTCCTGTCCCATTATGTTCATTTTCTTGAGGCTGATGGTTAGGCCAAATTCATTGCAGGCAGCTGCAAACCTGTCCATGAGTCTCTGCAGACACTCTTCAGTGTGAGATGTTAAAGCAGCATCGTCAGCAAAGACGAGTTTCCTCATGAGGACTTTCCGTACTTTGGTCTTTACTCTTAGACGGGCAAGTTTGAACAACCTGCCATCTGATCTTGCGTGGATGAAAATTCCTTCTTCTGAAGACTTGAACGCATGTGAGAGCAGCAGGGAGAAGAAGATCCCAAACAGTGTAGGTGCGAGAACACAGCCCTGTTTCACACCACTCAGGATTGGAAAGGGGTCTGATGAGGTGCTGCTATGCTGAATTGTGCCTTTCATATTGTCATGGAATGAGGTGATGATACTTAGTAGCTTTGGTGGACATCTGATCTTTACTAGTGGTCTGAAGAGACCACGTCTGCTGACGAGGTCAAAGGCTTTGGTGAGATCAATGAAAGCAACGTAGAGGGGCATCTGTTGTTCATGACATTTCTCCTGGAGCTGACGAAGGAAGAACAGCATGTCAATGGTCGATCTCTCTACATGGGGGAATGTACAATCTACATGGGGGAATGTAGATTGGGAGCAGCTGTTTGAAGGTAAATCCACATGTGATATGTGGGAGGCTTTTAAAGAGAGGTTGATTAGCGTGCAGGAGAGACATGTTCCTGTGAAAATGAAGGATAGAAATGGCAAGATTAGGGAACCATGGATGACAGGTGAAATTGTGAGACTAGCTAAGAGGAAAAAGGAAGCATACATAAGGTCTAGGCGGCTGATGAAAGACGAAGCTTTGAAAGAATATCGGGAATGTAGGACGAATCTGAAACGAGGAATTAAGAGGGCTAAAAGGGGTCATGAAATATCTTTCGCAAACAGGGTTAAAGAAAATCCCAAAGCCTTTTATTCATATATAAGGAGAAAGAGGGTAACTAGAGAAAGGATTGGCCCACTAAAGGACAAAGGAGGAATGTTATGCTTGGACTCAGAGAAAATGGGTGAGATTCTAAACGAGTACTTTGCATCGGTATTCACCGAGGAGAGGGACATGACGGATGTTGAGGTTAGGAACAGATGTTTGATTACACTAGGTCAAGTCGGCATAAGGAGGGAGGAAGTGTTGGGTATTCTAAAGGGCATTAAGGTGGACAAGTCCCCAGGTGCGGATGGGATCTATCCCAGGTTACTGAGGGAAGCGAGAGAGGAAATTGCTGGGGCCTTAACAGATATCTTTGCAGCATCCTTAAACACGGGTGAGGTCCCGGAGGACTGGAGAATTGCTAATGTTGTCCCCTTGTTTAAGAAGGGTAGCAGGGATAATCCAGGTAATTATAGACCGGTGAGCCTGACGTCAGTGGTAGGGAAGCTGCTGGAGAAGATACTGAGGGATAGGATCTATTCCCATTTGGAAGAAAATGGGCTTATCAGTGATAGGCAACATGGTTTAGTGCAGGGAAGGTCATGTCTTACCAACTTAATAGAATTCTTTGAGGAAGTGACAAAGTTGATTGATGAGGGAAGGGCTGTAGATGTCGTATACATGGACTTCAGTAAGGCGTTTGATAAGGTTCCCCATGGCAGGCTGATGGAGAAAGTGAAGGCACATGGGGTCCAAGGTGTACTAGCTAGATGGATAAAGAACTGGCTGGGCAACAGGAGACAGAGAGTAGCAGTAGAAGGGAGTTTCTCAAAATGGAGACGTGTGACCAGTGGTGTTCCACAGGGATCCGTGCTGGGACCACTGTTGTTTGTGATATACATTAATGATTTGGAGGAAAGTATAGGTGGACTGATTAGCAAGTTTGCAGACGACACTAAGATTGGTGGAGTAGCAGATAGTGAAGGGGACTGTCAGAGAATACAGCAGAATATAGATAGATTGGAGAGTTGGGCAGAGAAATGGCAGATGGAGTTCAATCAGGGCAAATGCGAGGTGATGCATTTTGGAAGATCCAATTCAAGAGTGAACTATACAGTAAATGGAAAAGTCCTGGGGAAAATTGATGTCCAGAGAGATTTGGGTGTTCAGGTCCACTGTTCCCTGAAGGTGGCAACGCAGGTCAATAGAGTGGTCAAGAAGGCATACGGCATGCTTTCCTTCATCGGACGGGGTATTGAGTACAAGAGTTGGCAGGTCATGTTACAGTTGTATAGGACTTTGGTTCGGCCACATTTGGAATACTGCGTACAGTTCTGGTCGCCACATTACCAAAAGGATGTGGATGCTTTGGAGAGGGTGCAGAGGAGGTTCACCAGGATGTTGCCTGGTATGGAGGGCGCTAGCTATGAAGAGAGGTTGAGTAGATTAGGATTATTTTCATTAGAAAGATGGAGGTTGAGGGGGGACCTGATTGAGGTGTACAAAATCATGAGAGGTATAGACAGGGTGGATAGCAAGAGGCTTTTTCCCAGAGTGGGGGATTCAATTACTAGAGGACACGAGTTCAAAGTGAAAGGGGAAAAGTTTAGGGGGGATATGCGTGGAAAGTTCTTTACGCAGAGGGTGGTGGGCACCTGGAACGCATTGCCAGCGGAGGTGGTAGATGCGGGCACGATGGAGTCTTTTAAGATGTATCTAGACAGATACATGAATGGGCAGGAAGAAAAGAGATACAGAACCTTAGAAAATAGGCGACATGTTTAGAGAGAGGATCTGGATCGGCGCAGGCTTGGAGGGCCGAAGGGCCTGTTCCTGTGCTGTAATTATCTTTGTTCTTTGTTCTTTGTTCTTTGTTCTCTGCTCGAAAGCCACACTGTGCCTCCGGGTAGACACACTCAGCCAGCTTCTGGAGCCTGTTTAAAGCGACTCGAGCGAAGACATTCCCCACTATGCTGAGCAGGGAGATTCCACGGTAGTTGTTGCAGTCACTGCGGTCACCCTTGTTCTTATAGAGGGTGATGATATTGGCATCGCGCATATCCTGTGGTACTGCTCCCTCGTCCCAGCACAGGCTAAAAGTATAGCAGGCTTGGCACTCTTGATTATTTCAGGGGTAATGCCGTCCTTCCCAGGGGTTTTTCCACTGGCTCGAGAATCAATGGCATCACTGAGTTCCGATTTTGTTGGCTGTTCGTCCAGCTCATCCATGACTGGCAGAGATTGGGCTGCATTGAGGGCGGTCTCAGTGACAACATTCTCCCTGGAGTACAGTTCTAGGTAGTGCTCCACCCAGGGGTCCATTTGCTTGCGTTGGTCAGTGATTGTGTCCCCTGATTTAGATTTGAGGGGGCAATCTTCTTGGTGGTTGGCCCAAAAGCTCTCTTAATGCCATCATACATTCCTCTGATGTTTCCGGTGTCGGAGGCCAGCTGAATACGACTGCATAGGTGTTGCCAGTAGTCATTTGCGCAGCGCCTAGCTGTTCTTTGTGCAGCGCTTCTTGCTGCTTTAAGTGCTACGGATGTTAACTCGCTGGGGGCTTTCTTGTAGTTCAACAGTGCAATGCGCTTAGCGGCTATGACAGGTTCCAGCTCTTCAAAGTGAGATTGAAACCAGTCTGCATTCTGCTTCACACGTTTGCCATAGGTGGTCATTGCTGAGTCATAGATGGCGTCTCTGATGTGGGCCCACTTGGTCTCTGCATCCCCTGTGGGAGTGTTTTGAAGGCTTTTGCAAGTGAATTTAGAAACTTACGTAACAGCTGTGGATGAGAAATTCTGCTAGTGTTGATGCGCAGGCGGCCCTTCTGCTTGGAGTGATGTAGCTTCTTGGTTTGAGTCTAACCTTGCTGCACACCAGGGAGTGGTCGGTGTCGCAGTCCGCACTGTGGAAGCTGCATGTGATTTGAACGCTGTTTGAAGAGGCTCGCCTTGTGACGATGAGGTCCAGCTTGTGCCAACGACGTGATCTAGGGTGCCTCCAAGAAACCCGGTGACAGGGTTTAGTATGAATGAACGAATTGGTGATGCAGAGGTTGTGATTGGTACACAACTCAAGCAGTCTCTGCCCGTTCTCCTTCATCCTTCCAACGCCATAGCGCCCAAGACAGGAGGGCCATGAGTCATGGTCGGCCCCAACCCTGGCATTAAAGTCCCCCAGCAGGAACAAATGTTCGGTGTTGGGAATGCTACTAATGATATTATGGAGTTCCTCGTAGAACTGGTCTTTAGCTTCAGGTGGGGAGCAGAGTGTTGGAGCATAGATGCTGAGTAGGTGTACTGGACCAGAGGTGGTGAGCAGTCGAATGGACAGTATGCGTTCCGAGCCATTTGAAGGTGGCTCTATCATGCTGAGCAAGGAGTTTCTGATGGCGAAGCCCACTACATGCTGTCTTGGTTGTTCAGGATCCCTACCCTGCCAGAAGAAGGTGTAGTATTGCTCTCTTAGAGATCCACTCGCAGGGAGGCGTGTCTCCTGAAGTGCTGCAATGTCTACATTGAGTCTACTGAGCTTGTTGTTAATGATGGCGGTCTTCCGAGAATCGTTGATTTGTGTAAGGTCTTCCGACAGGCCAGGACACATAGTTCTGACGTTCCAGCTTGCAAAACGAAGGGCTGGTACCTTTCCTTTTTTTGTCGTGCTGTTTGGTGCAGTGCTACAGTCCACTTTTCGGGCAATGACCCTGAGCTCCAAGCACCCATTGAAGCAGGTGGACTGTGGCGGGACAGAACCTTTCTGATCGGGGGCTGCCAGGTTTGAGGCGGGCAGTAGCGGTCCAGTGAGATGCGATGAGCTCTCCCACCGACAAAGGCAACCTGTGGCGCCCAATCTCTACGTCAATTGAGCTGGACTTATAACCCGTAACTGCTGCTTTCCGTATTGTTTTGCTCACTGTGAGGCGACTCTGGAGTGACCTCTCCATGGCGCATTCTTGGGCGGATGTATAGAGGTTGTGAGTTGCCCAAGCGTCAAAACCCCCCTCTCGGCCTTCCTGGTGGGGTCCAAAGGAGTGCAGAGCACGACCTTTGGCATCGGTATGGCTGCAGGAACTGTTGGAAACATGCCAAAGGTGACACATGACCGCCAGAGGGGTTCCACTCCGGATTTTCTGTTCGGGTTTACTCCCTTAGCCTTGGTCGCTCCCGAGACGCTCACAAGGCAGTGGGGTTGTTAGGGCCCCTGCTCAGGGATAGGTGGATGCTGGTGGGAGGAGGTGGGGGGAAGGGGGCGGGGGCCAGGGGGTGCGAGGGGGAGACCCATGGTCTTTTAAATAGGGCCATTGAAGACATAAGCAAAGAAGTTATGCTAAATGCTTGCAAATCTCTGGTTAGGCCTTAGTTGGAGATTCTGTGTACAATTCTGTGCACTACACTTCAGGAAGGATGACAAGGCCTTGGACAGGGTACAGAGGAGGTTTACCAGAATGATACCAGAGATGGGAGTTCAGTTTTGTGGAGTTACTGGGGAAGCTGGAATATTTCTTGAAGCAAAGAATGTTCAGGGAAATCCTGATGCAGGTATTCAAAATTGAGGGGGTTTTTTTAGAGCATGTAGGAAGAAACTATTTCCTCTGACAAGTGTGTCAGTAATTGAGGCCATAGATTTAAAATAATTAGCAAAAGAGCTCGAGGAGAAATAAGAATTTTCTTTTCCGCACAAGAGCATTGTTGTGATTTGGAACGCACTACCTGAAAGAAGGATGTTGGAAACATTCCACAGGAACTTTCAAAAGACTATTGGACATTTATTTATTTATTTAGAGATACAGCACTGAAACAGGCCCTTCGGCCCACCGAGTCTGTGCCGACCAACAACCACCCATTTATACTAACCCTATAGTAATCCCATATTCCCTACCACCTACCTACACTAGGGGCAATTTACAATGGCCAATTTACATATCACCTGCAAGTCTTTGGCGGTGGGAGGAAACCGGAGCACCCGGCGAAAACCCACACGGTCACAGGGAGAATTTGCAAACTCGGCACAGGCAGTACCCAGAATTGAACCCGGGTCGCTGGAGCTGTGAGGCTGCGGTGCTAACCACTGTGCCACTGTGCTGCCCGACATGTACTTTAAGAGGACTAATTTGCAGACTTATTGGGAAAAAGCAGGGGTGTGGGATTAAATTGGACAGCTCTTTCAAAGATCCGTCACTGGCACGACAGACTGACCCCTTTCTGTGTTGTAAGGGTCTATGATTCTAATATTCACATTTAACTGGTGTGTGTTGCAGGCTGGCTCCTGGGACCTTATGATCAAAGAGGCTGTATACTTAAACAAAACGACTGTGCTGAATGTGCACTCAATCTTTCTCTCTACACCCTGACAGTTTTTATTGAACCTGTTTCCGTCACCCTTTCAGGCAGTGCATTCCAGACCACAACAACTCTAATTCTTTTTCCCTCATGTCACCTCTGGTTCTTTTGCCAGTCACCTTAAATCTGTGTCCTCTGGTTACTGACTCTTTTTTATTTATTTATTTATTTTTTTAAATTTAGAGATACAGCACTGAAACAGGCCCTTCGGCCCACCGAGTCTGTGCCGACCATCAACCACCCATTTATACTAATCCTACACTAATTCCATATTCCTACCACATCCCCACCTGTCCCTATATTTCCCTACCACCTACCTATACTAGGGGCACTTTATAATGGCCAATTCACCTATCAACCTGCAAGTCTTTGGCATGTGGGAGGAAACCGGAGCACCCGGAGGAAACCCACACAGACACAGGGAGAACTTGCAAACTCCACACAGGCAGTACCCAGAATCGAACCCGGGTCCCTGGAGCTGTGAGGCTGCGGTGCTAACCACTGCGCCACTGGAACTATTTTTTCCATATTTACTATATCGAAACCATTTGTGATTTTGAACACCTCTATCAAATCTTAACCCTTCTCTAAGGAGAACAATCCCAGATTCTCTAGCCTATTCATGTAACAGAAATCCCTCATTCCTGGTATCACCAATGGCGCACAGTAGCAGCAGTATGTACCATCCAGAAGATGCACTGCAGCAACTCACCAAGGCTTCTTCAACAGCACCTTCCAGACCGGTGACCTCGATCACTTTGGAAGATAAGGGAAGCAGGCACATGGGCACACCACCACCTACAAGTTCCCCTTCAAGTCACACGCCATTCTGACTTGGAAATATATTGCTGTTCCTTCATCATCATGGGTTAAAGTCCTGGAACTCCCTTCCTAAAATCACTGCAGGTGTACCTACCCCACATGGATTGCAGTGGTTCAAGCAGGAAGCTCACCACCTTCTCAAGGAAGTAAATGCTGGCCTTGATAGTGATGCCCACACCCTTTGAAAGAATAAAAAAATTCTAGTAACATGTCTCTGTACCCTCTGCAAGGCCTTGACAACCTTCCTAAAATGTGGTGCCCAAAATTGGGCACAATACTCCAGCTGAAGCCAATCAGTGTCTTGTAAAGAACATTATGAATTGCTTTTGTACTCTGTTCCTCTTTATAATGCCAAAGATCGCATATGCCTTTGTAACAGCTTTCTCGATTTGACTGGCCACCTCAAAGAGTCATAGAGTAATACAGCACAGAAACAGGCCCATCGTGTCCATGCTGGCCTATCTATTCTAATCCCATTTTCCAGCACTTGGCCCGTATCCTTGTATGCTACGGTATTTCAAGTGCTCATCTAGATACTACAGAGGTGAGCTGGCAAGATGGATACAGAACTGGCTCAGTCACAGAAGACAGAGGGTAACAGTGGATGGGTGTTTTTCTGAATGGAGGGATGTGACTAGTGGTGTTCTGCAGGGATCAGTGCTGGGACCTTTGCTATTTGTAGTATATATAAATGATTTGGAGGAAAATGTAGCTGGTCTGATTAGTAAGCTTGCGGACAACACAAAGGTTGGTTGAGTTGCGGATAGTGATGAGGATTGTCAGAGGATACAGCAGGATATAGATCGGTTGGAGACTTGGGCGGAGAAATGGCAGATGGAGTTTAATCCGGACAAATGTGAGGTAATGCATTTTGGAATGTCTAATGCAGGTGGGAGGTATACAGTAAATGGCAGAACCCTTAGGAGTTTTGACAGGCAGAGAGATCTGGGCGTACAGGTCCACAGGTCACTGAAAGTGGCAACGCAGGTGGATAAGGTAGTCAAGAAGGCATTCGGCATGCTTGCCTTCATCGGTCGGGGCATAGAGTATAAAAATTGGCAAGTCATGCTGCAGCTGTACAGAACCTTAGTTAGGCCACACTTAGAATATTGCGTGCAATTCTGGTCACCACACTACCAGAAGGACGTGGAGGCTTTGGAGAGGGTACAGAGGAGGTTTACCAGGATGTTGCCTGGTCTGGAGGGCATTAGCTATGAGGACAGGTTGGAAAAACCCGGATTGTTTTCACTGGAACGACGGAGGTGGAGGGCGGCATGATAGAGGTTTACAAAGTTATGAGCGGCATGGACAGAGTGGATAGTCAGAAGCCTTTTCCCAGGGTGGAAGAGTCAGTTACTAGGGGACATAGGTTTAAGGTGCGAGGGGCAAAGTTTAGAGGAGATGTGTGAGGCAAGTTTTTTACACAGAGGGTGGTGAGTGCCTGGAACCTGCTGCCAGGGGAGGTGGTGGAAGCAGATACGATAGCGATGTTTAAGAGACATCTTGACAAATATATGAATAGGAATGGAATAGAGGGATATGGGCTCCGGAAGTGCAGAAGGTGTTAGTTTAGGCAGGCATCAAGATCGGCGCAGGCTTGGAGGGCCGAATGGCCTGTTCCTGTGCTGTACTGTTCTTTGTTCTTTCCTCGTAAGACATGCCCTCCAGTCCAGGCAGCATCCTGGTAAATCTCCTCTGCACCCTCTCTAAAGCTTCCACATCCTTCCTATAATGAGGCGACCAGAACTGAACACAACAGTGTACTGCTCTTCATTCTTTGTTCTTTGTACATAAATGTTGTGAGGGTTCCTGCCTCTATCACCCCTTCAGGCAGTGTGTTCCAGATTCCAACCACCCTCTGGGTGAAAACATTTTCCTCAAATCCCCTCTAAACCTCTTGCCCCTTACCTTAAATCTATGCACCCTGGTTATTGACCCCTCCGCTAAGGAAAAAGGTTTCTTCCTATCAATCCTATCAATGCCCCACATAATTTTGTAAACCTCTGCGTGATATCAAGAAGCGACTGAAGGCACTGGATACTGCAAAAGCTATGGATCCTGACAATATTCTGGCAATAGTACTGAAGACCTGTGCTCCAGAACTTGCCGCACCCCTAGCCAAGCTGTCCCAGTATAGCTACAACACTGGCATCTACCCTGCAATGTGGAAAATTGCCCAGGTATGTCCAGTACACAAAAAGCAGGACAAGTCCAACCCGGCCAATTACAGCCCCATCAGCCGACTCTCAATCATCAGTCAAGTGATGGAAGGTGTCATCAACAGTGCCATCAAGCAGCACTTGCTTAGCAATAACCTGCTCAGTGACGCTCAGTTTGGATTCCGCCAGGGACACTCAGCTCCTGACCTCATTACAGCCTTAGTTCAAACATGGACAAAAAAGCTGAACTCAAGAGGTGAGGTAAGAGTGACTGCCCTTGACATCAAGGCAGCATTTGACCGAGTATGGCATCAAGGAGCCCTAGCAAAACTGAAGTCAATGGGAATCAGGGGGAAAACTCTCTGATGGTAGGAGTCATACCTAGCACAAAGGAAGATGGTTGTGGTTGTTGGAGGCCAATCATCGCAGCTCCAGGACATCACTGCAGGAGTTCCTCAGGGTAGTGTCTGAGGCCCAACCATCTTCAGCTGCTTTAGAATTAGAATTAGAATTAGAACATTACAGCGCAGTACAGGTCCTTCGGCCCTCGATGTTGCGCCGACCTGTGAAACCATCTGACCTACACTATTCCATTTTCATCCATATGTCTATCCAATGACCACTTAAATGCCCTTAAAGTTGGCGAGTCTACTACTGCTGCAGGCAGGGCGTTCCACGCCCCTACTACTCTCTGAGTAAAGAAACTACCTCTGACATCTGTCCTATATCTTTCACCCCTCAACTTAAAGCTATGTCCCCTCGTGTTTGCCATCACCATCCGAGGAAAAAGACTCTCACTATCTAACCCTCTGATTATCTTATATGTCTCTATTAAGTCACCTCTCCTCCTCCTTCTCTCCAACGAAAACAACCTCAAGTCCCTCAGCCTTTCCTCGTAAGACCTTCCCTCCATACCAGGCAACATCCTAGTAAATCTCCTCTGCACCCTTTCCAAAGCTTCCACATCCTTCCTATAATGCGGTGACCAGAACTGCACGCAATACTCCAGGTGCGGTCTCACCAGAGTTTTGTACAGCTGCAGCATGACCTCGTGGCTCCGAAACTTGATCCCCCTACTAATAAAAGCTAACACACCATATGCCTTCTTAATAGCCCTATTAACCTGGGTAGCAACCTTCAGGGATTTATGTACCTGGACACCAAGATCTCTCTGTTCATCTACACTACCAAGAATCTTCCCATTAGCCCAGTACTCTGCATTCCTGTTACTCCTTCCAAAGTGAATCACCTCGCACTTTTCCGCATTAAATTCCATTTGCCATCTCTCAGCCCAGCTCTGCAGCCTATCTATGTCCCTCTGTACCCTACAACATCCTTCGGCACTATCCACAACTCCACCGACCTTAGTGTCATCAGCAAATTTACTAACCCACCCTTCTACACCCTCTTCCAGGTCATTTATAAAAATGACAAACAGCAGTGGCCCCAAAACAGATCCTTGCGGTACACCACTAGTAACTAAACTCCAGGATGAACATTTGCCATCAACCACCACCCTCTGTCTTCTTTCAGCTAGCCAATTTCTGATCCAAAGCTCTAAATCACCTTCAACCCCATACTTCCGTATTTTCTGCAATAGCCTACCGTGGGGAACCTTATCAAACGCCTTACTGAAATCCAAATACACCACATCCACTGCTTTACCCTCATCCACCTGTTTGGTCACCTTCTCGAAAAACTCAATAAGGTTTGTGAGGCACGACCTACCCGTCACAAAACCGTGCTGACTATCGCTAATGAACTTATTCTTTTCAAGATGATTATAAATCCTGTCTCTTATAACCTTTTCCAACATTTTACCCACAACCGAAGTAAGGCTCCCAGGTCTATAATTACCAGGGCTGTCTCTACTCCCCTTCTTGAACAAGGGAACAACATTTGCTATCCTCCAGTCTTCCGGCACTATTCCTGTCGACAATGACGACATAAAGATCAAGGACAAAGGCTCTGCAATCTCCTCCCTAGCTTCCAGAGAATCCTAGGGTAAATCCCATCTGGCCCAGGGGACTTATCTATTTTCACACTTCCAAAATTGATAACACCTCCTCCTTGTGAACCTCAATCCCATCTAGCCTAGTAGCCTGAATCTCAGTATTCTCCTCGACAACATTTTCTTTCTCTACTGTAAACACTGACGCAAAATATTCATTTAACGCTTCCCCTATCTCCTCTGATTCCACACACAACTTCCCACTACTATCCTTGATTGGCCCTAATCTTCATCAATGACCTTCCTTCAGTCATAAGGTCAGACGTGGGGATGTTCACTGATGATTGCACAATGTTCAGCATCATTCGTGACTCCTCAAATACTGAAGCAGTCCGTGTAGAAATGCAGCAAGCCCTGGACAATATCCAGGCTTAGACTGATAAGTGGCAAGTAACATTCACGTCACACAAGTGCCAGGCAATGACCATCTCCAACAAGAGAGAATCTAACCATCTCCCCTTGACATTCAACGGCATTACCATCGCTGAATCCCCCACTATCAACATCCTAGGGGCTACCATTGACCAGAAACTGAACTGGAGTAGTCATATAAATACCATGGCTACAAGAGCAGGTCAGAGGCTAGGAATCCTGCGGCGAGTAACTCACCTCCTGACTCCCCAAAGCCTGTCCACCATCTACAAGGCACAAGTCAGGAGTGTGCTGGAATACTCTCCACTTGCCTGGATGGGTGCAGCTCCAACAACACTCAAGAAGCTCGACACCATCCAGAACAAAGCAGCCCGCTTGATTGGCACTCCATCTACAAACATTCACTCCCTCCACCACTGACGCACAGTGACTGCAGTGTGTACCATCTACAAGATGCACTGCAGCAACGCACCAAGGTTCCTTCAACAGCACCTTCCAAACCCGCGACCTCTACCACGTCAAAGGACAAGAGCAGCAGTGCATGGGAACATCACCACCTGAAAGTTCCTGTCCAAGTCACATCCTGACTTGGAACTATATCGCCGTTCCTTCACTGTCGCTGGGTCAAAGTCCTGGAACTCCCTTCCTAACAGCACTGTGAGTGTACCTACCTCACATGGACTGCAGCGGTTCAAAAATGCAGCTCACCACCACCTTCTCAAGGGCAATTAGGGATGGGCAATAAATGCTGGCCTGGTCAGTGATGCCCACATCCCATGAATGAATTTTTAAAAAGCGCGAAAAGCAACCGTTTGTCTTTATAACAACGTATATTTATATGGCACGTTTCATGTAATAATAAGTCCCAAGGTGCTTCACAGGAGCATTATTAAACAAAGTAAGATGCCAGGCCACAAAAGGAGATATTAGGTCAGATAACCAAACGCTTGGTCAGAGTGATAATTTTGAAGGAGTGTTTTAAAGGAGGAAAGTGAGGAGGAGAGGTGTAGGGAGGCCTATAGGCAACTGAAAGTGCAGCCTCCAATGGCGGAGCAATTAAAATCATCAATACAGAAGAGGTCAGAATTAGAGGAGTGCAGATATCTTGGATGGTTGTGAGGCCGAAGGAGATTCGAAAGATAGGGAGGGGTGAGGCCATGGATTTAGCCAAGCATTGATGTCCTGAATTTCCTGAAAGGGATCTAGCCAAGGTAAAGTGGAACCAAAGACTGACATGAAAAACTGTAACAGAACAATAGGTGATCTTTAAGGAGGAGATGCTTCAGGTACAGGCTAGGTACATTCCAACAAGGGTGAAAGGTAGGAGAACTAAAGCCAGGGTGTCCTTGGTTGACGAAGGAGATAGAGAATATGATGAAACAAAAAAAAGGGTGTATGGTGTATGTCAGGTGAATTCTTCAAGCGAGAACCAGGCAAATACAATAGGTTGAGAGGGGAAGTGAAGAGGAAAATAAGACAGGCAAAGAGAGAATTTGAGAATAGAACAGAAGTTATCATAAAAGGGAACCCAAAAGCTTCTACCAGCATGTAAATAATAAATAGGAAGCAAGAAGTTGAATGGATGCTATTAGGGACAAAGAGGGTGATATATGTTTAGAGGTGCAGGGCAAGGCTAGAATACTTAATGAGTACTTTGTATTGGTGTTTACTAAGGAAGAGGATGCTGACAAAATATTGGTAGAAGCAGAGATGGTAGAAGTAATGGATGGAGTGAAAATTGAGAGGCAGGAGGGACTGGAAAGGCTGGCTATGCTTAGAGTGGATATGTTGCCTGGTCTGGATGGCTTGCAAGGTTGCTAAAGGAAGTGTGGGGTGGAGATAGCAGAAGGGCTTGCCATAATCTTCCAATCTACCCTAGATATGAGTGAAAGCCAGAGGACTGGAGAGTGGCAAATGTGACATCCTTATTCAAGAAAGGGTGTAAGGGGATTCCAAATAACTGCAGGCTGATAAGTTTAATATAAGTGGTGAGTAAGGTTTTAGAAACAATAATCAGGGAAAAGAACAACAGGCACTTGGAGAGGTTTGAGTTACTTAAGGAGAGCCAGCAAGGATTTGTAAAAGGCAGATCGTGCCTGACTAATCTAATTGAATATTTTGATGATGTAACAGAGAAGGTTGATGTCAGGAAAACAGTGGATGTTTTCTATGTGGATTTTAAAATGTTTGACAAAGTATCACGTAAGAGACTAGTTAATAAAATTGTAGCTCATGGAATAGAAGGGTCAATGTCAACTTGGATATAAGAATTGGCTGAAGGGCCGAAAAGAGTGAGTCATGGTAAATGATTGTTTATCAGATGGAAGATTGGTAGACAGTGGTGTTCCCCAAGGTTCAGTGCTAGGACCACGGCTTTTTTAAAATAAATATAAGTGACTTGGATATTGGAATACAGCATAAAATTACAAAATGTGCAAATTACATTAAACTTGTGGAGCGGCAAACAGTGAGGATGATACCAGTCAACTGCAACAGGACAAAGACAGGCTCGCAGCATGGACTGGCAAGTGGCAGATAGAATTTAACACAGAAGTGTGAGGTGATGCATTTTGGCAGAAGGAATAGGGAGAGGCAATATAGACTTAATGGCACAGTTCTAAAGGTTGTGCAGGGACAGAGAGACCTGGGCGTGCATGTGCATCAATCTTTGAAGGTGACAGGACATATTGAGAGAGTAGTTAGCAAAGCATATGGGATCTTGACTTTATTACTAGAGGTATTGAGCACAAGAGCAGGGAAGTTCTGCTGAACCTTTATAAAGCTCTTTTAGGCCAGAACTAGAGAATTGTGACCAGTTCTGGTCACCACACTTTAGGAAGGATGTATGAGGGTCCTTGAGAGAGTGCAGAGGAGATTTACCAGAATGGTTCCAGGGATGAGGGAGTTTAGCTACAAGGTTAGGTTGGAGAAGCTGGGATTGTTCCCCTTGGAGCAAAGGAGATTTAGGAGAGTTTTGATAGAGGTGTACGAGATTATGACAGGGTTAGATAAGGTAGACAAAGAAAAACTGTCCCGAATCGCTGATGGTGCAAGGACTAGTGGACATGGATTTAAGGTTTTGGACACGAGATGCAGTGGGATGCGAGGAAGAACCTTTTTATGCAGCAAGTGGTAATGACCTGGAACTTGCTGCCTACAAGGGTGGTGAAAGAGGAAATGATCAATAATTTCAAAAGGAAATCAGATAGAGACTTGAAGGAAATAAAGTTCAAGGGTTACGGGGATAAAGCAGGGGAATGGGACTGACTGGATTGCTCTAAGGAGAGCTGGCATAGACTTGATCGGCTGTATTTCCTTCTCTGCTGTAATGAATCTATAACTCTGCTATGAATCTTACTGTCCTTCCTGTTTCCAGTATACGGAAAATAATCCTGAGATCATCACCTGCTCCTGAACTAATTTTACAGGATTTAAGGCCTTTCTTTCCTGACATGAGTGGCTGTCACATGTCTGATGACCTGGAGAGGTGTGTAAAATTATAGTAAGGTAGACTTGGAGAAGACATTTCATCTTGTGGGGAGATCAGACTAGGGGTCATAAATAGAAGATAGCCACTAATAAATCTAATTGGGAATTCAGCAGAAACTTCTTTACCCAGAGAGTGGTGAAAATGTGGAACTCACTACCACAAGAAGTAGTTGAGACAAATAGCATGGATGCATTTAAGGGGAAACTAGATAAATACATGAGGGAGAAAGAAATAGGTTATGTTGTTGTGGTTGGATGAACAAGGATGGGAGGAGGCTTGTGTGGAGCATTGACACCAGTTAGACTGAATGACCTGTTTTTATGTTGCAGACTCAATGTAACTTGATGCAATTCACAGGCTCTCCAGTGACAGCCACCTTGATGGCCACTGGCAATGCTTACCCATCTAGTCCACTGGGAAGGAGGTCTTGTTCCATGAGGCTGCAGATAGAAGCAACAGTCTGCTGTGAACGCCTGAGCCTCCTGACTCACTGGAGCTCACATATGTCGACAGAACTGTTCCTCTGCCTGTAGACTCTGTGGGGGGGGGGGGGGCACGGGGGGTCTTGCTTCCTTCGAGCTGGATCTCTGTGTCCATCCACTCTGTCTTGTGGAGCAGCATGTGGCTGAGGAGAAGGCAGTTGCTGCTCCCGGTGTTGTTGCTGTTGCTGCCCCTGTTGTTCCTTATCAGAGGTCTGAGGTAGAGCTGCATCTGCTGCTCCTATTCTGTGAGTAAGACTGACAGCAGGGAAGTGCAGATCAAGGTGAGTGAAGTACAAGACAGGTAAAATGACTTCCAAGAAGTTGGAAATAGCCTGTAAAGCTGTGAAAGCACTCTCTCTGCCTTTTTGTTACTATAAAGAAAAATTCTAGGGGGAGGACGCACCATCCGCGGTTAACTAAAGAAGTTAAGGAAAGCATCAAACTTGAGGAAAAGGCATATAATTGTGCAATGACGAGTGGCAGTTCAGATGATTGGTCAGAATATAAAGAATGGCAAAGAATGACTAAAAGGTTAATTAGGAGAAAGAAATTAGACTATGAGAGGAAGCTAGCTAGAAATGTAAAACGGATAGCAAGAGTTTCTACAGGTATTTAAAAAGGAAAACAGTAAGTAAAGAGAGTGTTGGTCCTCTAGATGTGAGAATGGGGAGTTAATAAATAATAAGGAAATGGTGGATGAACTGAACAAATATTTTGCTTCATGATAGAGGATACAAAAACATTCCGGTAATAGCTGTAAATCAGGAGGTGGAAGGAAGGGAGGAACTTGGTGAAATTACAATCACCAGGGAAATGGTACTGAGCAAACTGATGGAGCTGCGGGCTGACAAGTCCCCGGGTCCTGATGGACTTCATCCTAGGGTCTTAAAAGAGGTGGCTAATAAGGTAGTAGATGCGTTGGCGTTAATTTTTTCAAAATTCGCTACATTTCGGAAAGGTTCCATCAGACTGGAAAGTAGCAAATATAACCCCTCTATTCAAAAATGCATTTGATAAGGTGCCACATAAAAGGTTATTGCGCAAAGTAGGAGCTCATGGTGTAGTGAGTAACATATTAGCATGGACAGAAGACGGGCTGGCTGGCAGAAAACAAAGAGTATAAATGGGTCCTTTTCTGATTGGCAGGATGTGACGAGTGGAGTCACGCAGGGGTCTGTGCTGCAGCCTCAACTTTTTACAATTTATATCAGTGATTTAGATGAGGGGAGCAATGGTATGGTAGCTAAATTTGCAGATGACACAAAGATAGGTGGAAAAGTATGTTGTGAAGAGGACATAAGGAGGTGGCAGACCAATATAGATAGGTTGAGTGAGTGGGCAAAAATCTGGCAGATGGAATATAATGTGGGAAAATCTGAAGTTGTTCACTTTGGCAGGAAGAATAAAAAAAGAGTATTACTTAAACAGAGAACGAGTGCAGAACTCCGAGGTGCAGAGGGATCTAGGTGTTCTAGTGCAGGAGTCACAAAAAGTTAGTATGCAGGTACAGCAAGTAATAAAGAAGGCTAAAGGAATGCTATCCTTTACTACGAGAGGAATTGAAAATAAAAGTAAGGATGTTATGCTTCAGTTATACAGGGCATTGGTGAGATCACATGTCAAATACTGTGTGCAGTTTTGGTCTCCTTATTTAAGGAATGATGTAAATGCATTGGAGGCGGTTCAGAGGAGGTTTACTAGATTGATACCTGGAATGAGCGGGTTGTCTCATGAGGAAAGGTTGGACAGACTGGGCTTGTTTTCACTGGAGTTTAGAAGAGTGAGGGGAGACCTGATTGAAGTTTATAAGATCCTGAACTGTCCTAACAAGGTGGATGTGGAGAGGATGTTTCCTCTTGTGGATGAGTCCAGAACTAGGGGTCACTGTTTTAAAATTAGGGGTCGCCCTTTTAGGACAGAGATGAGGAGAAATTTTTTCTCAGAGGGTTGAGCGGCTTTGGAACTCTGCCTCAGAAGGTGGTGGAAGCGGGGTCATTGAATATTTTTAAGGTGGAGGTAGATAGATTCTTTGTGATGCAAGGGAATCAAACATTATCGAGGGTAGATAGGAGTGTGGAATTCGAGACAAACAGATCAGCCATGATCTTATTGAATGGCGGAGCAGGCTAGAGGGGCCAAATGGCCTACTTCTGCTCCTAATTCGTATGTTCGTAAGTGTAGTATCTGTTCTTATCAGTTTAATACCTGATACGACCCCTATATGTTATAGGTGTCAGCTGTGGCATGGTTGGTAGCACGCTCATCTCTGAGTCAGAAGCTTGTGGATTCAGGTCCCACTGCAGGGCTTGCGCCCACAATTCTAGGCTGAAATGCCAGTGTCTGCACTGCCAAAGATGAAGTCGTTGAGATGAGGCATCAAAATGAGGCCCTGTCTGCCCTCTCAGGTGAATGTAAAAAATCCCATGGCACTATTTTGAAGAAGAGCAGGGGAGTTCTTCCTGGTGTCCTGACCAATATTTAACCCTCAATCAATATCACAAGAACAGATTATCTGGTCATTGTCACATTGCTGTTTATGGGAGCTTACTGTGAGCAAATTGGCTCCCATGTTTCCTACATTAAACAGTGACTATACTTCAAAAGTACTTCATTTGTTGTAAAGTACTTTGAGTTGTATGATGGTCATGAAAGGTGCGATATAAATGCAAGTTTTTTTCTCTCTCAGAAAAAGTGCTATGAACACTTTTTGCAGCGGCGATAGGGAGAGCGAGGTGGAAGCTGGGTAAGTAAGTCCTATATATTTGGGCAGCGGCTGAACCCGAGACACGACACCTGTAGTGTCTCCCACCCGCCCTCCTCCTCTAACCAAAAAAAAAGGACTCGGTGGTGTGCAGATAAGGTAAGGCTTTTTCTATTTATTTTTTTTCGTGTGATTGGTGAAAACTTTTCGTTCCTTTTTCGTTTATCTAAGTTAAGACTAAGTTAAGCTTAAGATTGAAAATGGCAGGAGATCTCAGACCCGTGTTATGCTCCTCTTGCTCAATGTGGGAGCTCAGGGACATGGCTGATGTCCCTGACTCCTTCACGTGCTGGAAGTGTGTCCAGCTGCAGCTCTTGTTAGACCGCATGACGGCTCTGGAGCTGCGGATGGACTCACTTTGGAGCATCCGCGATGCTGAGGAGGTCGTGGATAGCACGTTTAGCGAATTGGTCACACCGCAGATTAGGATTGCTGAGGGAGAAAGGGAATGGGTGACCAAAAGGCAGAGAAAGAGCAGGAAGGCAGCGCAGGTGTACCCTGCGGTCATCTCCCTCCAAAACAGGTATACCGTTTTGGATACTGTTGAGGGAGATGGCTCACCAGGGGAAGGCAGCAGTAGCCAGGTTCATGGCACCGTGGCTGGCTCTGCTGTTCAGAAGGGCGGGAAAAAGAGTGGAAGGGCTATAGTCAAAGGGGATTCGATTGTAAGGGGAGTAGATAGGCGGTTCTGTGGTCGAAAACGAGACTCCCGAATGGTATGTTGCCTCCCAGGTGCACGGGTCAGGGATGTCTCAGATCGGCTGCAGAACATTCTGAAAGGGGAGGGTGAACAGCCAGTTGTCGTTGTGCACATAGGCACCAATGATATAGGTAAAAAACGGGATGAGGTCCTACAAACAGAATTTAGGGAGTTAGGAGCCAAGTTAAAAAGTATGACCTCAGAGGTAGTAATCTCAGGATTGCTACCAGTGCCACGTGATAGTCAGAGTAGAAATGAAAGAATAGTCAGGATGAATGCGTGGCTTGAGAGATGGTGCAGGAGGGAGGGGTTCAGATTTTTGGGACATTGGGACCGGTTCTGGGGGAGGTGGGACTATTACCAATTGGACGGTCTACACCTGGGCCGGACTGGAACCAATGTCCTTGGGGGTGCTTTTGCTAACGCTGTTGGGGAGGGTTTAAACTAATGTGGCAGGGGGATGGGAACCAAATGAGGAGGTCAGAGGACAGTAAGGAGGTAGTAACTAAAGCCTGTAAGGAACTAGATAATGAAGTCAGCGTGACTAAGGAAAAGAGTAGACAGGGAGCAGATGTTGAACGCAAAGGGACTGGTGGTCTGAGGTGCATTTGTTTTAATGCAAGAAGTGTAGTAGGTAAGGCAGATGAACTTAGGGCCTGGATTAGTACCTGGGAGTATGATGTTATTGCTATTACTGAGACTTGGTTGAGGGAAGGGCATGATTGGCAACTAAATATCCCAGGATATCGATGCTTCCGGCGGGATAGAGAGGGAGGTAAAAGGGGTGGAGGGTTTGCAGTACTGGTCAAAGAGGATATCACAGCTGTGCTGAAGGAGGGCACTAGGGAGGACCCGAGCAGTGAGGCAATATGGGCAGAACTCAGAAATAGGAAGGGTGCGGTAACAATGTTGGGTCTGTACTACAGGCCTCCTAACAGCGAGCGTGAGATAGAGGTACAAATATGTAAACAGATTATGGAAAGATGTAGGAGCAACAGGGTGGTGGTGACAGGAGATTTTAATTTTCCCAACATTGACAGGGATTCACTTAGTGTTAGAGGTCCAGATGGAGCAGAATTTGTAAGGAGCATCCAGGAGGGTTTTCTAGAGCAGTATGTAAATAGTCCAACTCGGGAAGGGGCCATACTGGACCTGGTGTTGGGGAATGAGCCCGGCCAGGTGGTTGAAGTTTCAGTAGGGGACTACTTTGGGAATAGTGATCACAATTCCGTAAGTTTTAGAATACTCATGGACAAAGACGAGAGTGGTCCCAAAGGAAGAGTGCTAAATTGGGGGAAGGCCAACTATACCAAAATTCGGCAGGAGCTGGGGAATGTAGATTGGGAGCAGCTGTTTGAAGGTAAATCCACATTTGATATGTGGGAGGCTTTTAAAGAGAGGTTGATTAGCGTGCAGAAGAGACATGTTCCTGTGAAAATGAGGGATAGAAATGGCAAGATTAGGGAACCATGGATGACAGGTGAAATTGTGAGACTAGCTAAGAGGAAAAAGGAAGCATACATAAGGTCTAGGAGGCTGAAGAAAGACGAAGCTTTGAAAGAATATCGGGAATGTAGGACCAATCTGAAACGAGGAATTAAGAGGGCTAAAAGGGGTCATGAAATATCTTTCGCAAACAGGGTTAAGGAAAATCCCAAAGCCTTTTATTCATATATAAGGAGCAAGAGGGTAACTAGAGAAAGGATTGGCCCACTCAAGGACAAAGGAGGAAAGTTATGCGTGGAGTCAGAGAAAATGGGTGAGATTCTAAATGAGTACTTTGCATCGGTATTCACCAAGGAGAGGGACATGACGGATGTTGAGGTTAGGGACAGATGTTTGATTACTCGAGGTCAAGTCGGCATAAGGAGGGAGGAAGTGTTGGGTATTCTAAAAGGCATTAAGGTGGACAAGTCCCCAGGTGCGGATGGGATCTATCCCAGGTTACTGAGGGAAGCGAGAGAGGAAATAGCTGGGGCCTTAACAGATATCTTTGCAGCATCCTTAAACACGGGTGAGGTCCCGGAGGACTGGAGAATTGCTAATGTTGTCCCCTTGTTTAAGAAGGGTAGCAGGGCAAATCCAGGTAATTATAGACCGGTGAGCCTGACGTCAGTGGTAGGGAAGCTGCTGGAGAAGATACTGAGGGATAGGATCTATTCCCATTTGGAAGAAAATGGGCTTATCAGTGATAGGCAACATGGTTTTGTGCAGGGAAGGTCATGTCTTACCAACTTAATAGAATTCTTTGAGGAAGTGACAAAGTTGATTGATGAGGGAAGGGCTGTCGATGTCATATACATGGACTTCAGTAAGGTGTTTGATAAGGTTCCCCATGGTAGGCTGATGGAGAAAGTGAAGTCGCATGGGGTCCAGGGTGTACTAGCTAGATGGATAAAGAACTGGCTGGGCAACAGGAGACAGAGAGTAGCAGTGGAAGGTAGTTTCTCAAAATGGAGACATGTGACCAGTGGTGTTCCACAGGGATCCGTGCTGGGACCACTGTTGTTTGTGATATACATTAATGATTTGGAGGAAAGTATAGGTGGACTGATTAGCAAGTTTGCAGACGACACTAAGATTGGTGGAGTAGCAGATAGTGAAGGGGACTGTCAGAGAATACAGCAGAATATAAATAGATTGGAGAGTTGGGCAGAGAAATGGCAGATGGAGTTCAATCAGGGCAAATGCGAGGTGATGCATTTTGGAAGATCCAATTCAAGAGTGAATTATACAGTAAATGGAAAAGTCCTGCGGAAAATTGATGTCCAGAGAGATTTGGGTGTTCAGCTCTATTGTTCCCTGAAGGTGGGAACGCAGGTCAATAGAGTGGTCAAGAAGGCATACGGCATGCTTTCCTTCATCGGACGGGGTATTGAGTACAAGAGTTGGCAGGTCATGTTACAGTTGTATCAGACTTTGGTTCGGCCACATTTGGAATACTACGTGCAGTTCTGGTCGCCACATTACCAAAAGGATGTAGATGCTTTGGAGAGGGTGCAGAGGAGGTTCACCAGGATGTTGCCTTGTATGGAGGGTGCTAGCTATGAAGAGAGGTTGAGCAGATTAGGATTATTTTCATTAGAAAGACGGAGGTTGAGGGGGGACCTGATTGAGGTGTACAAAATCATGAGAGGTATAGACAGGGTGGATAGCAAGAGGCTTTTTCCCAGAGTGGGGGGTTCAATTACCAGGGGTCACGAGTTCAAAGTGAGAGGGGAAAAGTTTAGGGGGGATATGCGTGGAAAGTTCTTTACGCAGAGGGTGGTGGGTGCCTGGAACGCGTTGCCAGCGGAGGTGGTAGACGCGGGCACGATAGCGTCTTTTAAGATGTATCTAGACAGATACAGGAATGGGCAGGAAGCAAAGAGATACAGACCCTTAGAAAATAGGCGACATGTTTGGATAGAGGATCTGGATCGGCGCAGGCTTGGAGTGCCGAAGGGCCTGTTCCTGTCCTGTAATTTTCTTTGTTCTTTGTTCTTTGTTCAGAGACAGGCCATTTGGCCCAATGGGTTCAGGGCAGTGTTTATGCTTCACACGAACCTCCTCCACTCTATTTACTCCATTTTGCTCTATTAGACGTATCATATTCCGTTTCCCTCATTTACTTGCCTAGCTTTTCCTAAACTACTCCATGTTTTAGCAAGTTTCACATTCTCACTTATCTGAGCAAAGACATTACACCTGAATTCCTTATTGCATTTATTAGTGACTATTATATTTATAACCTCTAGTTTTGGTCTTCCCAAAAAAATGCAAATATCTTCTCTACGTCTGCTTCATCAATCTGCTTCAGAGTTTTAAAGGCCTTTATCAGGTTATTTTTCAGTCTTCTCTTTCCTCCTTATTCTTCCTGCCAAAATGTAGCATCTATGCTGAAATCAATTTGCCAATTACACATCTATTCTGCAAGTTTATTAATGTCTTCCTGTATTTTGCTGCAATCCTCTTCACTAATAACTACCCACACCCACAATTTGGTGTCATCACAAATTTTGAAATTGAATTTCTGATTCCTGAGGGAAAATTGTTTAAGTAAATGATGATTAACCATGGTCTTGACACCGATCCTTGTGGAACACCACTTCCCAGCTTTCACCAATCTGAGTAGCTCTCATTAACTACTCCGTTTTCTGTTTTGTAGCAAGCTTTTTATCTATTCTGCTGCTTGTCCCCTAACTCCACATGTTCCTACATTAGTTATGAGGGTATGTGTTACCTTATTGAAGACCTTTTGAAAATCCAAATTTATTGCATTCACTACATTACCCTTGTCTACTTGTTCTATTACTTTAACAAAGAATTTAATAAGGTTGGTCAATTATAGACTCATTGAAACTTACAAAACACAAGGAAACCATTCGGCCCATCATGTCTGTGATAGCTCTTTGAAAGAGCAGGTGTGTTTAGTCCCAAGTGGCCTCTTTCTGTGCCTTAAACTTTCTATGATTCTACCTCCGCTTTTTGCCCGTGATTCTAAGTTTCTCAACCTCAAGTTCTTGTTCAACTCCCTTTTAAACTGATTTGTGAAATCAGCTTCCACTACCTTTTTAGGTCGAGCATTCCGGATCCCGACAACACTTGAGTGAAAAAAATTCTCATCTTCCCTCTAGATCTTTTGCCATTGATTTTGAATCAATGACCTCTATTGGCGCACTCACCAGAGGGAATAGTTTTTCTCTATCACCATCATAAAAACCACTCTTAGGTTTGAAAGGAAGAAACTTTATCCCTTAGCGGAGGAGTCAATAACCAGGGGGCATAGATTTAAGGTAAGGGGCAGGAGGTTTAGAGAGGATTTGAGGAAAAAAATGTTTCACTCAGAGGGTGGTTGGAATCTGGAACACACTGCCTGAAGTGGTGGTAGAGGCAGGAACCCTCACAACATTTAAGAAGTATTTAGATGAGCACTTGAAATGCCACAGCATACAAAGCTATAGGCCAAGTGCTAGAAAATGGGATTAGAATAGTTAGGCGCTTGATGGCCGGCACAGACACGATGGGCCAAAGGGCCTGTTTCTGTGCTGTATAACTCTAACTCTATGACTATTCGGTCACCTTTGAACCTCTTTATTCCAAGGAGAATAGTCCTAACTTATCCAAAATAAAAACAAGAAATGCTGGAAATACTCAGCAGGTCTGGCAGCATCTGTGGCGAGAGAAGCAGAGTTAACGTTTCAGTTCAGCGACCCTTCTTCAGAACAGGGTTCTGCCAGCCTTCTACTCATTTCACCATCCTGTCCACGGTATCCTTGTCACTATCTATTACTCTAAACTTTATAATGCTGTTCCTTACACCTGAGTCTGGGTTTTATATAAAAATTGAAAGTATTTCAGATTTCCAGCATCTGCAATATTTTGCTTTTATTACCTAACTTATCCAACCTCTCTTCATAGCTGTGTATCTCATCATTTGTGATATCTTGGTAAACCTTCGCTGTACCCTTTCTAAGGCCGTCACCTCTTTCCTGAAGTGTGGTGACCAGAATTGTGCATTACTTCATACTTCTCTGCATTGAACTCCATCTGCCAGCCTGCTACCCATTTCACCATCCTGTCCACGGTATCCTTGTCACTATCTATTACTATAAACTTTATAATGCTGTTCCCTACACCTGAGTCTAGGTTTTTTATAAAAATTGAAAGGGGTAATATACCACCCAAAACAGACTCTTAGGGAACTCCACTGCAAACTATCTCCCCTGTCTGAAAAATATCCATTACCAGCCCTTGCTTCCTGTCACTAAGCCAATTTCATATCCACTTTCCCTTTAATTCCATTGGTTTCCATCTTTTTAACAAACCTCCTGTGCTGCACTTTGCCAAATGCCTTCCAAAAGTCTATACAAGCAAGACGAAATCCATGTTGACTTTCATTATTGCATTTTCGGATTCCAGATGTTTTTCTATTATATCTTTGAGTAAAGATTCCATTATATTTCCAACCACTGACATTAAGCAAACTGGTCTACAGTCTGGTTTATAGTTCCCTGGACTTGTTCTATCAACCTTTTTGAATATAGGAAGAGCATTAGCTTTTCACCACTCCTCTGACACTATTTCATTTTCTAATGTTTTTATATTTATTCCCACGATGTGGCCATCGCTGGCAAGTCCAGCATTTATTGCCCATTCCTAGTTACCCTTTCAGGATAGTGCCGAACCACCCTCATGAACTGCTGCTCTGCTTCTGCCCGCTTGACCATCTCCAATTTTAATCGCTCCACAATTGGTTCAGTTGCCTGGGTCCTAAGCTCTGGAATTCCCTCCCTAAACCTCTCCTCCTCTACTTCTCTCTCTCCTCCTTTAAAACATTCCTTAAAACTTGTCTATTTGACCAAGCCTTTGGTCATTTGCCCTAATGCCTCTTTATGTGACTCGCTGTCAAACTTTGTTTTATAATGCCCTTGTGAAGTACCTTGGAGTGTTTTATTACATGAAAGGCGCTATATAAATACAGGTTGTTGTTGTGTTAAGATTCCTTCTCGCCAGCAGTGTTCTGACAGCCAGCCCAAACTACCCCTGAAAAGTGTGCAATGAACACAGTACAAGTGGTTGAAGGCAGTACATTTGTGAGTGTGTGTGTGTCTTTTTTTATTCTTTCATGGAATGTGGGCGTTGCTGGCAAGACCAGCATTTCTTGCCCATCCTTAGTTGTCCTTGAGAAGGTGGTGGTGAGCTGCCTCCTTGAACCGCTGCAGTCCTTGGGATGTGGGTACACCCACAGTGCTGTTAGGGAGGGAGTTCCAGGATTTTGATCCAACAACAGTGAAGGAAGGGCGATATAGTTCCAAGTCAGGATGGTGTGCGGGTTGGAGGAGAACTTGCAGGTGGTGCTGCTTGCTCTCCTAGGTGGTTGAGGTTGTGGGTTTGGAAGGTGCTATCGAAGGAGGTTTGGTGAGTTGCTGCAGTATATCTTGTAGATGGTACACACTGCAGTCACTGTGCGCCGGTAGTGGAGGGAGTGAATGTTTAAGATGGTGGATGACTGATTTACACAGGTCAAAGGAGACAAAAGAATTTATAACAGGAAAAGTTAACACAAAAGTGGACAAAAAAGAGGAACGAAAGGAAGTAAGGTTTCCGAGTTATTCTTGCATGTCCAGATGTAAGGTTTTTAATAAGATGCAATTAGATATAAACACATTGACCCAAAATCTAATATACTTCCTGAACCAGCCTGAAGTCTTTTCAATACAAATAGAGATATAAACAAATGCAGCATTGAATTAAAACAGATAAACCCCACCTGCAGCAGCTGTACATAGAACATAGAACAGTACAGCACAGTACAGGCCCTTCGGCCCACGATGTTGTGCCGACCCTTTAACCTACTCTAAGATCAAACTACCTACATACCTTTCATTCTACTATCATCCATGTACCTATCCAAGAGTCGCTTAAATGTCCCTAATGTATCTGCTTCTACTACCACCGCTGGCAGTGCATTCCACGCACCCACCACTCTCTGTGTAAAGAACCTACCTCTGACATCTCCCCGAAACCTTCCTCCAATCACCTTAAAATTATGCCCCCTGGTGATAGCCCTTTCCGCCCTGGAAAAAAGTCTCTGACTATCCACTCTATCTATGCCTCTCATCATCCTGTACCCCTCTATCAAGTCACCTCTCATCCTTCTTCGCTCCAATGAGAAAAGCCCTAGCTCCCTCAATCTTTCTTCGTAGGACATGCCCTCCAGTCCAGGCAGCATCCTGGTAAATCTCCTCTGCACCCTCTCTAAAGCTTCCACATCCTTCCTATAATGAGGCGACCAGAACTGAACACAATATTCCAAGTGTGGTCTAACCAGGGCTTTATAGAGCTGCAGCATGACCTCGCGGCTCTCAAACTCAATCCCCCTGTTAATGAAAGCCAACACACCATACGCCTTCTTAACAACCCTATCAACTTGGGTGGCAACTTTGAGCGATCTATGGACATGGACCCCAAGATCCCTCTGTTCCTCCACACTACCAAGAATCCTGTCTTTAAGCCTGTATTCTGCATTCAAATTCGACCTTCCAAAATGAATCACTTCACACTTTTCCAAGTTGAACTCCATCTGCCACTTCTCAGCCCAGCTCTGCAGCTGTGTTCAGTTCTTGGCACCGCACTTCAGGAAGGACATTGGAGGGGGTGTAATGCAGATTCACCAGAATTATACCAGAGCTAGAAGGGTTACATTATGAGGACAGGTTTACATGGACTATGCTTGTATTCTCTGGAGGTTAGAAAATGAAGAGTGATCTGATGCAAGTGTTTACAATGATAATAGGATTCAATAGAGTAGAAATGGAGAAACTATTTCCTCTAGTGGGGAAGTCCAGAACAGGGCGACATAACATTAAAGTTAGAGCTGGGCCGCTCAGATGTGATGTCAGGAAGCACTTCTTCACACAAGGGGTAGTGGAAATCTGGAAAACTCTCCCTCAAAGAGTTATAGATGCTGGGAGTCAATTAGAGCTTTCAAGACTGAGATTGAAAGATTTTGGTAGATAAAAATATCGAGGAATATTGAACCAAGGCAGATGAATGGAGTTAAGGTTCAGATCAGCTGATTAAAGAAAATTCCTGACCCTAAATTGTAACATTTCCCTCTATTTTTAAGATGTCAATGCACTTAGTAGACTCAGCCCACTGCCAAACTGCCCTAACCGATGGTGAGATATCTCCTTATTTTTCTATTTTCTGTTTTGTTTAGATTGAGTTTCCAACTAATGATTAAGCAGATTGTGACAGAGATTGGAAAATAGTTTGTTTTATTCCACAATTTATGGAAGTCCTGATCCAACAATAACATTCCTTAGAAAACCATCAATGTCATTATTGAATTCAATTAAAATTTCATTTCAGAGAGCAGATATGTAGTATAACTCTGCTGACAGCTATGAGCAGGAGAGTGGAAGCAGTTTTAATCATAGATTAATAGTTGATCAGGAGCAAATTTGTTTCATGCACTTTGAAATAATTTATTTCAGCCTGATTTGGAAGTGTGGTTTGCAGATAGTATCCATATGTTGACAGGTTTGCACATTTTACAGTCTATAGTTCACAGTGCTACAATGGGAAGATACAAATCTTCAAAACAGGACAAGCCTTTCTTACACACATAGCTAATTACAGCAGGTTCATTATTCCAGCTCCACTCGATTCCTTTTATCTTGCAGCCAGCGAGCTATACATATTTTCTCACATGATCTGTTAAAGTCAATTTAAAACTTTAATGTGAATTTAATGTGAATCGTACAAGAGTAGGGAAATTTGATAATAGAACAAACTTAAAGGCTTTGTATCTGAATGCACGAAGCATTCGGAATAAAATTAATGAGTTAACAGTGCAAATAGAGATTAATGGGTATGATTTAATGGAGATTACTGAGACGTGGTTGCAGGAAAACCAAGTTTGAGAATTGAATATCCAAGGGTACTCAGTATTTTGGAAGGATAGGCAGGAAGGAAAAGGAGGTGGTGTTGCTTTGTTAGTAAAGGAAGAGATCAGTGCTGCAGTGAGAAATGATATAGGCACTGGAGATCAAGGCGTAGAATCTGTCTGGGTAGAAATAATAAATAGCAAGGGAAAGAAGTCCCTGGTGGAAGTAATCTATAGGTCCCCAAACAGTAGTTCCGCAGTGGGGCACAGTATAAACAAGGAAATACTGGGAGCTTGTGAGAAAGGTACAGCAATAATAATGGGTGATTTTAATATGCATACAGACTGGATTAATCAAATTTGCAAGGGTAGCCTTGAGGGAGAGTTCATTGAATGTATTAGAGATTGTTTTTGGAGCAATATGTTGTGGAACCAACCAGGGAGCAGGCTATTCTAGATTTGGTATTATATAATGAGGTGGCATAATTAATCTCAGTTAAGGATCCTCTAGGGAAGAGTGATCATAGCATGCTAGAATTTCAAATTCAGTCCGAAGCGGAGAAACTGGAGTCCCACACTAGCTTTCTGGAGTTAAACAAAGGCAATTACATAGGCATGAGGACAGATTTGGCCCTAGTGGACTGGGCAGGATGACTAAAAGGTAGGACAGTTGATGAGCAGTGGCAGATGTTTAAGGAGATATTCAATTCCTCCCAACTAAAATATATTCCAGAGAGGAAGAAAGATTGTAATAGGGAAAAAAAAAATCCAAGGCTAAGCAAGGAAGTTAAGGATAACATAAACACACAGTGGCGGCACAGTGGCACAGTGGTTAGCACCGCAGCTTCACAGTTCCAGCGACCCGGGCTCGGTTCTGGGTACTGCCTTTGCAGAGTTTGCAAGTTCTCCCTGTGACTGTGTGGATTTCTGCCGGGTGCTCCGGTTTCCTCCCACAGCCAAAGACTTGCAGGTTGATATGTAAATTGGCCATTATAAATTGCCCCTAGTGTAGGTAGGAGAAATGGTGGGGACGTGGTAGGGAATATGGGATTAATGTAGGATTACTATAAATGGGTGGTTGATGGTCGGCACAGACTCAGTGGGCCGAAGGGCCTGTTTCAGTGCTGTATCACTCTATGAAAAACTAAGGCATACCATATTAGAAAGGCCAGTGGCAAGCTGGAAGATTGGGAAATGTTTAAAGATCAACAAAGGGTTACTAAAAAAGTAATAAAAAGAGCAACGGTAAATTATGAAAGAAAACTAGCGCAAAATATAAAAACAGATAGCAAAAGCTTCTATAAGTATATAAAAGGGAAAAGAGTAGCTAAAATGAATGTTGGTCCCTTGGAGGATGAGATTGGGGAGTTAATAGAGGGGAACACAGAAATGACGGAAACACAAAACCAGTATTTTGCCTCAGTTTTCACAGTGGTGGACACTAGTACCATCCCAACAGTAACAGGTAATGCAGAGGTTATAGAAAGGGAGGAACTTAGAACAATCATCATCACTAGGGCAAACGTATTGAGCAAACTATTGGGAACGAAGGCAGACAAGTAGGGCCTGATGGCCTACATCCTAGGATCTTAAAGGAAATTGTTGCTATTACAGAGACTTAGTTGAGGGAAGGACAGGATTGGCAGCTAAATGTTCCAGGATTTAGAAGCTTCAGGCGGGATAGAGGGGGATGTAAAAGGGGTGGGGGAGTTGCATTACTTGTGAAGGAGAATATCACAGCTGTACTGCGGGAGGACTCCTCAGAGGGGTCATGCAGCGAGGCAATATGGGTGGAGCTCAGGAATAGGAAGGGTGCAGTCACGATGTTGGGGGTTTTCTACAGGCCTCCCAACAGCCAGCAAGAGGTAGAGGAGCAGATATGTAGACAGATTTTGGAAAGATGTAAAGGTAACAGGGTTGTAGTGTTGGGTGATTTTAACTTCCCCTATATTGACTGGGACTCACTTAGTGCTAGGGGCGTAGATGGGGCAGAATTTGTAAAGAGCATCCAGGAGGGCTTCTTGAAACAATATGTAGATAGTCCAACTAGGGATGGGGCCGTACCGGACCTGGTATTAGGGAATGAGCCCGGCCAGGTGGTCAAAGTTTCAGTGGGGGATCATTTTGGGAACAGTGACCATAATTCCATACGTTTTAAGGTACTTGTGGATAAGGATAAGAGTAGTCCTCGGGTGAAGGTGCTAAATTGGGGGAAGGCTAATTATAACAATATTAGGCAGGAACTGAAGAATTTAGATTGGGGGCGGCTGTTTGAGGGTAAATCAACATCTGACATGTGGGAGTCTTTCAAACGTCAGCTGATTAGAATCCAGGACCAGCATGTACCTGTGAGGAAGAAGGATAAGTTTGGCAGGTTTCGGGAACCTTGAATAACGCGGGATATTGTGAGCCTAGTCAAAAAGAAAAAGGAAGCATTCATAAGGGCTGGAAGGCTAGGAACAGACGAATCCCTTGAGGAATATAAAGACAGTAGAAAGGAACTTAAGCAAGGAGTCAGGAGGGCTAAAAGGGGTCATGAAAAGTCATTGGCAAACAGGATTAAGGATAATCCCAAGGCTTTTTATACATATATAAAGAGCAAGAGGGTAACTAGGGAAAGGGTTGGCCCGCTCAAGGACAGAGAAGGGAATCTATATGTGGAGCCAGAGGAAATGGGTGAGGTACTAAATGAGTACTTTGCATCAGTATTCACCAAAGAGAAGGACTTGGTGGATGATGAGCCTAGGGAAGGGAGTGTAGGTAGTCTCAGTCATCTCATTATCAAAAAGGAGGAGGTGTTGGGTGTCTTGCAAAGCATTAAGGTAGATAAGTCCCCAGTGCCTGATGGGATCTACCCCAGAATACTAAGGGGGCAAGGGAAGAAATTGCTGGGGCCTTGACCAAAATCTTTGCATCCTCATTGGCTACAGGTGAGATCCCAGAGGACTGGAGAATAGCCAATGTTGTTGCTTTGTTTAAGAAGGGTAGCAAGGCAATCCAGGAAATTATAGGCCGGTGAGCCTTACATCAGCAGTAGGGAAATTATTAGAGAGGATTCTTCGGGACAGGATTTACTCCCATTTGGAAACAAACAAACTTATTAGCGAGAGGCAGCATGGTTTTGTGAAGGGGAGGTCGTGTCTTACTAATTTGATTGAGTTTTTTAAGGAAGTGACAAAGATTATTGATAAAGGAAGGGCAGTCCATGTTATCTATATGGACTTCAGTAAAGTCTTTGACAAGGTCCCTCATGGCAGACTGATACAAAAGGTGAAGTCACACGGGTTCAGAGGTGAGCTGGCAAGATGGATACAGAACTGACTCGGTCATAGAAGACAGAGGGTAGCAGTGGAAGGGTGCTTTTCTGAATGGAGGGATGTGACTAGTGGTGTTCTGCAGGGATCAGTGCTAGGACCTTTGCTGTTTGTAGTATATATAAATGATTTGGAGGAAAATGTAGCTGGTCTGATTAGTAAGTTTGCGGACGACACAAAGGTTGGTGGAGTTGCGGATAGTGATGAGGATTGTCAGAGGATACAGCAGGATATAGATCAGTTGGAGACTTGGGCGGAGAAATGGCAGATGTAGTTTAATCCGGACAAATGTGAGGTAATGCATTTTGGAAGATCTAATGCAGGTGGGAAGTATACAGTAAATGGCAGAACCCTTAGGAGTATTGACAGGCAGAGAGATCTGGGTGTACAGGCCCACAGGTCACTGAAAGTGGCAACGCAGGTGGATAAGGTAGTCAAGAAGGCATACGGCAAGCTTGCCTTCATCGGTTGGGGCATAGAGTATAAAAATTGACAAGTCATGCTGCAGCTGTACAGAACTTTAGTTAGGCCACACTTAGAATATTACGTGCAATTTTGGCCGCCACACTACCAGAAGGATGTGGAGGCTTTGGAGAGGGTACAGAAGAGGTTTACCAGGATGTTACCTGGTCTGGAGGGCATTAGCTATGAGGAGAGGTTGGATAAACTCGAATTGTTTTCACTGGTGGAGGGGTGACATGATAGAGGTTTACAAAGTTATGAGCGGCATGGACAGAGTGGATCGTCAGAAGCTTTTTCCCAGGGTGGAAGAGTCAGTTACTAGGGGACATAGGTTTAAGGTGAGAGGGGCAAAGTTTAGAGGGGATGTGCGAGGCAAGTTCTTTACACAGAGGGTGGTTAGTGCCTGGAACTTGCTGCCAGGGGAGGTGTTGGAAGCAGGTACGATAGCGACGTTTAAGGGGCATCTTGACAAATACATCGATAGGATGGGAATAGAGGGATACGGTCCCCTGAAGTGCAGGAGGTTTTAGTTTTGGCAGGCACCAAGATCGGCGCAGGCTTGGAGGGCCGAATGGCCTGTTCCTGTGCTGTACTGTTTTTTGTTCTTTGTTCTTTGTAACCCTCAGAAAAAATTTCTCTTCAATTCTGTCCTTAAAGTGTGACCCCTAATTTTAAAACAGTGCCCCCTAGTTCTAGACTCACCCACAAGAGGAAACATCTTTTCCACATCCACCTTGTTAAGACTGTTCAGGATCTTATATACATCAATCAAGTCTCCCCTCTCTCTTCTAAACTCCAGTGAAAACAACCCCAGTCTGTCCAACCTTTCCTCATAAGACAACCCACTCAGTCCAGGTATCAATCTAGTAAACCTCCTCTGAACCGCCTCCAATGCATTTACATCATTCCTTAAATAAGGAGACCAAAACTACACACAGTATTTGACATGTGATCTCACCAATGCCCTGTATAACGGAAGCATAACATCCTTACTTTTATTTTCAATTCCTCTCATAATAAAGCATAGCATTCCATTTGCCTTCTTTATTACCTGCTGTACCTGCATATTAACTTTTTGTGACTCCTGCATTAGAACACCTAGATCCCTCTGCACATCGGAATTCTGCAGTCGTTCTCTGTTTAAGTAATACTCTGCTTTTTTATTCTACCTGCCAAAGTGAACAACTTCAGATTTGCCCACATTATACTCCATCTGCCAGATTTTTGCCCACTCACTCAACCTTATGTCCACTTCACAACATACTTTCCTACCTATCTTTGTGTCATCTGCAAATTTAGCTACCATGTTATTACTCCCCACATCTAAGTCATTATTATCAATTGTAAAAAGTTGAAGCCGCAGCACAGACTCCTGTGGGGCTCCACTCATCACACCCTGCAAATCAGAAAAGGACCCATTTATGCATGCGCTCTGTTTGCTGCCAGCCAGCCAGCCAGCCAGCCAATCATTTATCCATACTAATATATTACCCCCTACACCATGAGCTCCTACTTTGCGCAATAACCTTTTATGTGGCACCTTGTCAACTGATTTCTGGAAATCCAAGTACAGTACGTCAACAGGCTCCCCTTTATCCACAGTACATGCCACTCCTTCAAAAAACTCCAGTAAATTGGGTAAACATGATTTCCCTTTCATAAAACCATGCTGACTATTCCCGATTACCTTAAGTTTTTCTAAGTGCCCAGCTACAACCTCCTTAATGATTGATTCTAACACCTTCCCCACGACAAGCTAACTGGCCTATAGTTACCTGTTTTCTGTCTTCCTCCCCTCCCCCCCACCACTTCTTGAATAGAGGGGTTATATTTGCTACTTTCCAGTCTGTTGGATCTAGAATCCAGAATCTAGCGAATTTTGAAAAATTAACATGAACGCATCCATTACCTCATTAACCACCTCTTTTAAGACCCTAGGATGAAGTCCATCAGGACCCAGGGACTTGTCAGCCTACAGCTCCATCAGATTTCTCAGTACCGCTTCCCTGGTGATTGTAATTTCACCAAGTTCCTCTCTTCCTTCCAACCTCCTGTTTTACAGCTTATACTGGAATGTTTTCTTATCCTGTACAGTGAAGACAGATGCAAAATATTTGTTCATTGCATCCGCCATTTCCTTATTATCTACTATTAGCTGGCCATTCTCACTCTCTAGAGGACCAATACACACTTTACTTACTCTTTTGCTTTTTAAATGCCTGTAGAAACTCTTGCTATCCATTTTTACATTTCTAGCTAGCTTCCTCGCATAAGCGCTCATTCCGCCCATGCAGCCCCCTGTCAGTCACAGACAGTGACCAATCACAGACAGGCATCCGCTGTCCATTCGACGCGGGTCCCGACTACCCCCTCTGCCTGATGTACACTTCAAAAGGAGAGCCATCAATCAAAGACAAGCTCTGCCCTCTTCCAATAGCTATTGGCCAATCCCAGAGATCCTGCTGTCATTCTAAGTCAAGCCACCGGAAGCCCACTGTCAATCACATAGGAAAGGTGGGCCGGATTGAAACCTTTGGCAGGCCGTATGTTGGACAACTCTGCTCTAGATGGTAGAGGTCGCATGTTTGGAAGGTGCTGTCGAAGGAGGCATGGTGCGTTGCTGCAGTGCATCTTGTAGATGGTACACACTGCTGCCACTGTGCATCGGTGGTGAAGGGAGTGAATGTTTAAGGTGGTAGATGAGGTGGCGATCAAGCGAGTTGCTTTGTCCTGGATCGTGTCAGCTTCTTGAGTGTTGTTGATGCTGCGCTCATCCAGGCAAATGGAGAGTATTCCATCACACTCCTGACTTGTACCTTGTAGATGGTGAACAGGCTTCAGGGAGTCAGGAGGTGAGTTACTCGCTACAGAACTCCCAGCTTCTGACCTGCTCTTGTAGCCACAGTATTTATATGGCTGGTCCAGTTAAGTTTCTAGTCAATGGTAACCTCAGGATGTTAATAGTGATGGATTCAGCAATGGTAATGCTGGTGAAAGCCAAGAGGAGATGGTTAGATTATCTCTTGTTGGTGATGGTTATTGTCTGGAATGAGTGTGCTTTCCTGCAGAATTCTCCTGACACTGTGAAACTCTCCTCTTAAATTTCACTTACGGCTACACCATCTAGAGAGAGAGCTTCATATGTCACAGTCCAATCCACAGAATGTTAATCTACTGGTAATCAGTATTGCACTATTTGTCTTTAGATTAGTAATGATTGTGAAATTTGCACTGTTGGTCGACATACTGAAACTGTTTCCACTGGAGCAGAGATTAAGAGACTATTTAATTAAGAGACTATTTAATTAAGAGACTATTTAATTAAGATTTTTTAAATTGAAAGGTGAATAGGGAAAATGGCCATCAAATTAAAATGGTCATTAAGAGTTTGAAAATGGTGGTAAGGATCAATTTCTTTATGCAGAGGGTGGTTGGAGCAGGGAATGTGTTCCCGCAGGGAGTAATTGAGGGAGAGAACATTGATGCGGGGCAAGGTACAGGCCTATGGGGAGAGAGTGGGGCAGTGGGATTAGTTTGGGATTGATACATGGTTATGGGGAGAGAGAGCAAGGTAGTGGATTAATTTGGAATTGAAACAGGGCTATGGGGAGAGAGCAAGGCAGTGGGATTAGTTTGGGATTGATACATGGCTATGGGGAGAGAGGGCAGTGGGATTAAAAGAACAAAGAACAAAGATAATTACAGCACAGGAACAGGCCCTTCAGCCCTCCAAGCCTGCGCCGATCCAGATCCTCTCTCTAAACATGTCGCCTATTTTCTAAGCTTCTGTATCTCTTTTCTTCCTGCCCATTCATGTATCTGTCCAGATACATCTTAAAAGACTCCATCGTGCCCGCATCTACCACCTCCGCTGGCAATGCGTTCCAGGTGCCCACCACCCTCTGCGTAAAGAACTTTCCACGCATATCCCCCCTAAACTTTTCCCCTTTCACTTTGAACTCGTGTCCTCTAGTAATTGAAACCCCCACTCTGGGAAAAAGCTTCTTGCTATCCACCCTGTCTATACCTCTCATGATTTTGTACACCTCAATCAGGTCCCCCCTCAACCTCCGTCTTTCTAATGAAAATAATCCTAATCTACTCAACCTCTCTTCATAGCTAGCGCCCTCCATACCAGGCAACATCCTGGTGAACCTCCTCTGCACCCTCTCCAAAGCATCCACATCCTTTTGGTAATGTGGCGACCAGAACTGTACGCAGTATTCCAAATGTGGCCGAACCAAAGTCCTATACAACTGTAACATGACCTGCCAACTCTTGTACTCAATGCCCCGTCCGATGAAGGAAAGCATGCCGTATGCCTTCTTGACCACTCTATTTACCTGCGTTGCCACCTTCAGGGAACAGTGGACCTGAACACCCAAATCTCTCTGGACATCAATTTTCCCCAGGACTTTTCCATTTACTGTATAGTTCACTCTTGAATTGGATCTTCCAAAATGCATCACCTCGCATTTGCCCTGATTGAACTCCATCTGCCATTTCTCTGCCCAACTCTCCAATCTATCTATATTCTGCTGTATTCTCTGACAGTCCCCTTCACTATCTGCTACTCCACCAATCTTAGTGTCGTCTGCAAATTTGCTAATCAGTCCACCTATACTTTCCTCCAAATCATTAATGTATATCACAAACAACAGTGGTCCCAGCACGGATCCCTGTGGAACACCACTGGTCACACGTCTCCATTTTGAGAAACTCCCTTCTACTGCTACTCTCTGTCTCCTGTTGCCCAGCCAGTTCTTTATCCATCTAGCTAGTACACCTTGGACCCCAAGCGCCTTCACTTTCTCCATCAGCCTGCCATGGGGAACCTTATCAAACGCCTTACTGAAGTCCATGTATATGACATCGACAGCCCTTCCGTCATCAATCAACTTTGTCACTTCCTCAAAGAATTCTATTAAGTTGGTAAGACATGACCTTCCCTGCACAAAACCATGTTGCCTATCACTGATGAGCCCATTTTCTTCCAAATGGGAATAGATCCTATCCCTCAGTATCTTCTCCAGCAGCTTCCCTACCACTGACGTCAGGCTCACCGGTCTATAATTACTATAATTAGTTTGGGATTCATGCAAGGCTATGGGGAGAGAGCGAGGCAGTGGATTAGTTTGAGATTTATACAGGGCTATGCGGAGAGAGCAGGGGAGTGGGATTAGTGGGGGATTGATAAAGAGCTATGGGGAGAGCGTGGGGCAGTGGGATTAGTGGGTGATTGATCAAGGGCTTTGGGGAGAGAGCAATAGTACTGAAGACCTGTGCTCCAGAACTTGCCACCCCCCTAGCCAAGCTGTTCCAGTACAGCTACAACACTGGCATCTACCCTGCAATGTGGAAAATTGCTCGCGTATGTCCTGTACACAAAAAGCAGGACAAGTCCAACCCGGCCAATTACTGCCCCATCAGCCTACTCTCAATCATCAGTAAAGTGATGGAAGGTGTCATCAACAGTGCCATCAAGCGGCACTTGCTTAGCAATAACCTGCTCAGTGACGCTCAGTTTGGGTTCCGCCAGGGCCACTCAGCTCCTGACCTCATTACAGCCTTGGTTTAAACATGGACAAAAGAGTTGAACTCAAGAGGTGAGGTGAGAGTGACTGCCCTTGACATCAAGGCAGCATTTGACAGAGTATGGCATCAAAGAGCCCTAGCAAAACTGAGGTCAATGGGAATCAGGGGGAAAACCCTCCGCTGGTTGGATTCATACCTAGTGCAAAGGAAGATGGTTGTGGTTGTTGGAGGTCAATCATCTGAGCTCCAGGCTCCAGGACATCACTGCAGGAGTTCCTCAGGGTAGTGTCCTAGGCCCGCCCATCTTCAGCTGCTTCATCAATGACCTTCCTTCAATCATAAGGTCAGAAGTGGGGATGTTCGCTGATGATTGCACAATGTTCAGCACCATTCGTGACTCCTCAGATACTGAAGCAGTCCGTGTAGAAATGCAGCAAGAGCTGGACAAAATCCAGGCTTGGGCTGATAAGTGGCAAGTAACATTCGCGCCACACAAGTGTCAGGCAATGACCATCTCCAACAAGAGAGAATCTAACCATTTCCCCTTGACATTCAATGGCATTACCATCGCTGAATCCCCCACAATCAACATCCTAGGGGCTACGATTGACCAGACACTGAACTGGAGTAGCCATATAAATACCGTGGCCATTCACTCCCTCCACTACCGACGCACAGTGGCAGCAGTGTGTACCATCTACAAGATGCACTGCAGCAACAACCCAAGGCTCCTTAGACAGCACCTTCCAAACCCGCGACCTCTACCAACTAGGAGGACAAGGGCAGCAAATGCATGGGAACACCATCACCTGCAAGTTCCCCTACAAGTCACACACCATCCTGACTTAGACCTATATCGGCCGTTCCTTCACTGTCGCTGGGTCAAAATCCTGGAACTCCCTTCCTAACAGCACTGTGGGTGTACCTACCCCACATGGACTGCAGCGGTTCAAGAAGGCAGCTCACCACCACCTTCTCAAGGGCAATTAGGGATGGGCAATAAATGCTGGCCTGGCCAGCGATGCCCACATCCCATGAATGAATAAAAAAAAAGCAAGGCAGTGGGATTAGTGCAGGATGGATACATGGCTATGGGGTGACTGTTAGGCAGGTTTTATTGGACAGAAAATTGCTGCATTCTGATTTAGGTATGTTGTCTTCTGTAACTAGTTTTCTGATAGCACTCTCCCCGGAGATTCCATCTGCTGAAGAGTCTGTCAACCTTTCCTTGTGGGATGAAGATCTTCAGTATGTAATGTGTAGTAAAACTCTTTATTGTTCTCTGCTTCAATGTCTGTTCTGCTGCTTTGCCTGATGCTTCCTAAAAGTCCAGTGTTACTTTGTGAAGAACATTCATTTGTGAAGAACACTTAGCATTACTGGAATCCACAAATTAACTTTGGAATTTAGAGTTTCTTCTCTGACAGAAGTGGCTATCCATCAGCTTTGGGTGGGAAGATGAATGGATAGCAATCACTTCTGGGACAACAAGCATTCTCTTGTACATCTCTCTTCCACTTCCCATTTTCCAAGACTCTCAATTCCAAGCTACACAGATTCTTAGCAGGTTGTACAAACCAATGCCAACTGGATACTGCTGTCTCTGTGGTGCAGAATATTGGCTTGGTATGTTACCCATCAGCTAAGAAATGTTTTTTGAAGGTCAAAACCAGTAAAAACACAAGGGACTTCTGATGTGAATGGAGCAGTGCCCTCACACTCTCACCCAGCAACATGGTGTGCTCTTCCTAATTCTCCTTTAGTAATGAGCTAAGAAAGCCTGACAAAAGAAATCCCCAAAGAGTTCTGGTGTTGACAAAGTTTTACAAGGCAATCCTCCATGACAACGTAAGGGTGAAAATTCTGTAATCGATTATAAAATGTAGAAAATGAAATCAATGTGAGGGTTGTAAGGTCCAACCATCGGCAAATGGGCTGAGGCAGCCTAGGAATACTACAGCTGGAGAGTGTTCAAAGGCCCCCGTTGTTGTGGCTCCCTACCCACAAGTAAGGAAACAGATGACAGTTTCTCCCTCCTTCTCGATAGCTTGGTTTATAAGTGCACTGTCTCATGTGAAGCTTGGATATTGGAATGCAGAGTAAAATTTCAAAATTTGCTGATGATACTAAACGTGGAGGTGTGGCAGACAGTGAGGATGATGCCAATCAACTGCAACATGGCATAGATGAGGATTTTAGTTACAAGGTTAGGTTGGAAAAGCTAGGTTTGTTCTCCTTAGAACAAAGGAAATTGAGGGGAGATTGAACAAGTGTACAAGATTATAACAGGATTAGATAAGTGGCGCAGTGGTTAGCATCGCAGCCTCACAGCTCCAGGGACCCGGGTTCGATTCTGGGTACTGCCTGTGCGGAGTTTGCAAGTTCTCCCTGTGTCTGTGTGGGTTTTCTCCGGGTGCTCCGGTTTCCTCCCACATGCCAAAGACTTGCAGGTTGATAGGTTAATTGGCCATTATAAATTGCCCCTAGTATAGGTAGGTGGTAGGGAAATATATAGGGACAGGTGGGGATGTGGTAGGAATATGGGATTAGTGTAGGATTAGTATAAATGGGTGGTTAATGGTCGGCACAGACTCGGTGGGCCGAAGGGCCTGTTTCAGTGCTGTATCACTAAACTAAACTAAACAAGGAAAAACTGTTCCCGTTAACTAATGGTACAAGGACCAGGGGACACAAACGGAAGGTTTTGGGTAAGAGATGTAGGGGGAATATGAGGAAGAACTTTTTTACACAGTGAGTGGTAATGACCTGGAACTCACTGCCTACGAGGGTGGTGGAAGCAGAATCCATCAATAACTTCAAGAGGAAGTTGGATGGCCACTTGAGGGAAATAGACTTGCAGGGCTACGGGGATCGAGCGGTGAGAGGGACCAACTGGATAGCTCCGTGTAAAGCCGGCATGAATGTCATGGGCTGAGTGGCCTCCCCCTGTGCAGTAAATGACTATGTTACTCTATGACTCTATCTAAGCCTGTCATAATCTCCCAGACTTCTATCAAATCTCCCTTTAATCCCCTTTGCTCCAAGGAGAACAACCCTAGCTTCTCCAACCTAACCTTATAGCTAAAATCCCTCAGCCCTGGAACCATTTTGGTAAATCTCCTCTGCACCTGATCAAGGACCCTCACATCCTTCCTAAAGTGTGGTGACCAGAACTGGACATAATACACTGGTTATATAAAAGCAAAATACTGCGGATGCTGGAAATCTGAAACAAAAACAAGAAATGCTGGATTCACTCAGCAGGTCTGGCAGCATCTGTAGAAAGAGAAGCAGAGTTAACGTTTCGGGTCAGTGACCCTTCTTCGGAACTGACAAATATTAGAAAAGTCACAGATTATAAACAAGTGAGGTGGGGGTTGGGCAAGAGATAACAAAGGAGAAGATGCAGATTGGACCAGGCCACATAGCTGACCAAAAGGTCACAGAGCAAAGGCAAACAATATGTTAATGGTGTTTTGAAAGACAAAGCATTAGTACAGATTAGGTGTGAATATACTGAATATAGAACATCAGCAAGTGCAAACCTGAAGAAAAACAACCTGAAAAAAACAGTGGGTAAGCAAACTGAACAAACTAAGATGAAATGAAATAAATGCAAAAAATGTAAAAAGGAATGCAAAAAAAAGGAAGAAAAAATAACTAAAAATGACTAAAAATGAAAGTAAAGTGGGGGGCTGTCATGCTCTGAAATTATTGAACTCAATGTTCAGTCCGGCAGGCTGTAGTGTGCCTAATCGGTAGATGAGATGCTGTTCCTCGAGCTTGCGTTGATGTTCACTGGAACACTGCAGCAATCCCAGGACAGAGATGTGAGCATGAGAGCAGTGGGGAGTGTTGAAATGGCAAGCAACCGGAAGCTCAGGGTCCTGCTTGCGGACTGAGCGGAGATGTTCCGCAAAGCGGTCACCCAGTCTGCGCTTGGTCTCCCCAATGTAGAGGAGACCACACTGTGAGCAGCGAATACAGTATACTACATTGAAAGAAGTACAAGTAAATCGCTGCTTCACCTGAAAGGAGTGTTTGGGGCCTGGGATAGTGAGGAGAGAGGAGGTAAATGGGCAGGTATTACACCTCCTGCGATTGCAAGGGAAGGTGCCCTGGGACGGGGACGAGGTGGTGGGGGTAATGGAGGAGTGGACCAGGGTGTCGCGGAGGGAACGATCCCTTCGGAATGCTGACAGGGGAAGGGAGGGGAAGATGCGACTGGTAGTGGCATCACGCTGGAGGTGGCGAAAATGGCGGAGGATGATCCTTTGGATATGGAGGCTGGTGGGATGAAAAGTGAGGACAAGGGGAACCCTGTCACGGTTCTGGGAGGGAGGGGAAGGGGTGAGGGTAGAGGTGCGGGGAATGGGTCGGACACGGTTGAGGGCCCTGTCAACCACAGTGGGGGGAAATCCTCGGTTGAGGAAAAAGGAGGTCATATCAGAAGCACCGTCATGGAAGGTAGCATCATCAGAGCAGATGCGTCGGAGACGGAGAAACTGGGAGAATGGAATGGAGTCCTTACAGGAGGTAGGGTGTGAAGAAGTGTAGTCGAGGTAGCTGTGGGAGTCAGTGGGCTTATAATGGATATTGGTCGACAACCTATCCCCAGAAATGGAGACAGAGAAGTCGAGGAAGGGAAGGGAAGTGTCAGAGATGGACCATGTAAAGGTGAGAGAAGGGTGGAAATTGGAAGCAAAGTTGATAAAGTTTTCGAGTTCGGGGCGGGAGCAGGAAACGGCACCGATACAGTCATCAATGTACCGGAAAAAGAGTTGGGGGAGGGGGCCTGAGTAGGACTGGAACAAAGAATGCTCGACATATCCCACAAAAAGACAGGCATAACTAGGACCCATGCGGGTACCCATAGCGACACCTTTTACTTGAAGGAAGTGCGTGGAGTTGAAGGAGAAGTTGTTCAATGTGAGAACAAGTTCAGCCAGGCGGAGGAGGGTGGTGGTGGATGGGGACTGGTTGGGCCTCTGTTCCAGGAAGAAGCGGAGAGCCCTCAAACCATCCTGGTGGGGGATGGAGGTGTAGAGCGATTGGACGTCCATAGTGAAGAGGAGGCGGTTGGGACCAGGAAACTGGAAATTGTCAAAATGACGTAGGGCGTCAGAAGAGTCACGGATGTAGGTGGGAAGAGACTGCACCAGCGGAGAAAAGATAGAGTCTAGATAGGAAGAAATAAGTTCAGTTGGGCAGGAGCAGGCTGACACAATGGATAATACACTGGTTGGGGCCTAGCAAGAGCTTTATAAAGATTCAGCATATCTTCCTTGCTTTCATACTCAATGTCTCTATTTATGAAGCCCTCTATCCCATAAGCTTTGCTAACTTGGTGGTCAACACCCCCAGTATCAAGACTCTGGTCATGGCTAGTCAGTTACATTGAGTGGGCCATATCGTCTGCATGCCCAAAGACACCCAAAACAAGCTTTCTACTCCGAGCTCCATCATGGCAAGAGGTTACCAGGAGGGCAGAGGAAATGCTACAAGGATGTCCTTAAAGCCTCCTTGGAAAAATGTGACATCTCCACTGATTCGTGAGTATCTCTTGCCTGAGACCACCCAAAATGGAAAGGTATCCGCGAAGGTGCCAGCCAGTTCAAACAATATCGACATGCCCAGGCAATGACCAAGCGCAAACAGCGGAAGAGGCATTCAGAAATTTGAGCATCCCATCCACTCGCCTCATCAAACACCACCTGCCCTACTTGTGGCAGAGTGTGCGGATCCAGAATTGGTCTATTGAGTCACCTAAGGACCCACAACCAAGGAGTGGAAGAAAGTCATCCTCGTTCCCGAGGGACTGCCCAAGAAGAAGACTCTCAGCAGGATGAAGGGAAACTTTTTTTTTTGAGACTGAAAATTATGGGGCCCTCAGGGATCTTGTGCCAGATCATAAGCATTACCTCAGTTTTGAATGTTTGAACACCATCTTATTCTCTTAATGTTGCTGGTCGCAGTTCAGGCCCAATCATAGCTGCCGTCTACCATTGCCGCTTACAGTCTGCAGGCAGCTTCCGCCTCCCCTGGAGATGCTCAGTGCCACTAATTGGGCTCTAAACTTACCTTCTGCCCAATTAGGACATTTATTATTTCAAAATTGTGTCACAGAGGCGCAGGGTCAGGACCTGGAAATTATCTGGGCTTTGTGTTCCCTATGACATTTTGAAAATCCGGCCCATAAATTGTGAAGAGAGACCAGAGAATCAGAACAAAGGTTAGGAAATCTGATAGGCAATTAAATTATGAACATTTTGATAAAGTATTTCAGGGGAAAAAACTATTTCCACTGGTCAGTCAGTAATTCAAGAACACAATTTAAGATCATGACCAAAGAATTACGAAAGAGGTTTGGAGCAGATTTATGATGGAGAGGGTGGTTACATCATGGAATGCCTGAGTAAAAACAGTGGTGGAAACAAAATCCACAATAGTTTTCAAAAGGGAAGTAGGTAGAATCATAGAAAGTTTAAGGCCCAGAAAGAGGCCACTTGGCCCATTGTGTCTGTGCCGGCCGAGAAACGATCCACCTATTCTAATCCCATCTTCTAGCATTCGGTCTGTAGCCCTGCAGATTGTGGCACTTTAGGTACATATCCAGAATGAGTTGAGGGTTTCTGCCTCAATTACCCTTTCAGGCAGTGAGTTCCAGACTCCCACCACCCTCTGGGTGAAAAAGGTTTTCCTCATCTTCCCCTCTAATTTTTCTACCAATCACTTTAAATCTATGCCCCCTCGTCACTGACCTCTCTGCTAAGGTGAATAGACCCTTCACCTCCACTCTATCCAGGCCCCTCAAAATGTTGTACATTTCAATCAGATCTCCCCTCAGCCTTCTCTGTTTCAAGGAGAACAACCCCAGCCTATCCAATCTTTCCTCACAGCTACATTTTTCCAATCCTGGCAACATCCTTGTAAATCTCCTCTGTACCCTCTCTATTGTAATTACATCCTTTCTGTAATGAGGTGACCAGAACTGCACACAGTACTCAAGTTGTGGCCTAACTAATGAGTTATACAGTTCCAGCATAACCTCCCTGCTCTTATATTCTATACCTCAGCTAATAAAGGAAAGGATTCCATATGCCTTCTTAACCAAATTATCGACCTGCCCTGCTACCTTCAGGGATCTGTGGACGCTCACTCCAAGGTCCCTCACTTCCTCTACACCTCTCAATATTTTCCCATTAATCGTGTATTCCTGTGCCTTGTTTGACCTCCCCAAATGCATCACCTCACACCTCCCGGGTTGAATTCCATTTGCCACTTTTTTGACCATCTGACCAGACAATCAATATCATGCTGCAGTCGACAGCTATCCTCCTCACTATCTACCACACGGCCAATCTTTGTGTCACTTGCAAACTTCTTGATCGTGCCCTGTACATTTACATCTAAATGGTTAATATATTCCACAAAAAGCAGGGGATCCAGTCCTGAGCCCTGTGAAACACCACTGGAAACAGCCCTCCAGTCGCAAAAACACCTGTCAACAATTACCTTTTGTTTCCTGCCATTGAGCCAATTTTATATCCACCTTGCTGCATTTCCTTGAATCCCATGGGATTTTATTTTTTTAAACCAGTCTGCCATGTGGGACCTTGTCAAAAGTCTTGCTAAAATCCATGTAGACCACATCAACTGCACTGCCCTCATAAATCTTCCTTATTACTTATTCAAAAAATTCGATCAAGTTGGTCAAACAAGATTTTCCCTTAACAAATCCATGCTGACTCTCCTTGATTAACCTGTGCCTTTCTAAGTGACAGTTTATCCTGTCTCTCAGAATAGATTTCAATAATTTGCCCACTACTAAGGTTAGACTGACTGGCCTGTAATTATTTGGTCTATCCCTCAATCCCCTTTTAAACTGAAGTACAATGTTAGCAATTCTCCAATCCTCCGGCACCACACCTGTATTCAGTGAGGACTGGAAAATGATGGTTAGACCTTCTGCTATTTCCTCGCTTGCTTCTTTTAACAACCTGGGGTGCATTTCATCTGGCCCTGGTGATTTATCAACTTTCAAGGATGCAAATCCCATTAATACTTCCTCTCTCCCTATGCTTATCACATCCAATACTTCACATTCCTCCTTCTTAACTACAATATCTACATTCTCCTCTTTTGTGAAGACAGATACAAAGTATTCATTCAGAACCATACCAATATCTTCCGCTCCTACACATAGGTTACCTTTTTGGTCTTTTATGGGCCCTACTCTCTCCTTAATTATCCTCTTACTCTTAACGAATTGATAAAACATCTTTTGGTTCACTTGATTTTGCTTGCCAATATTTTTTCATGCCCTCTCTTTGCTTTCCTAATTTCCTTTTTGATTTCACACCTCACTTTCTATACTCCTCTTGGCTTTCTGTGTAATTGAGTTCTTGGTGTTGGACATAAGCTTTCCTTTTCTGCCTTAACTTACCCTGTAAGCTTCTTGACATTGTTACAACTAGGTGACAAAGGGGTCTAGGGTTCCCTCTCAGCCTTCACCTGGTCTTCCATAACAGGGTTTAATTTTGAACACCCTGTTTTTTAGCTCCCTCTTTGGTGAATCTTTGTTCTCTAACTTCCAGTTATAAGGCAAAGGAACTAGCCAAACAGGTTGAAAAAAGGTTGAACTTTATTAAACTTAAACTATAATTCGGTTAACGCTTACGGATACGTGATGCGCCCACGCTAGCATGCATACGCGATACACACATGCAGATAGAGACAGAAAAGAGCAGAAGAAATGAAGTGGAAATGTTTGAGGCAATGTCTGAAGATGGTTTTGGTTACTGTTCTTCGAGCTCGCTGTAAAGTCCTTGATTGTAGTTAGGTCTTGCTTTTTGTTGGGGCCCAGTATTCTTCTTAAACCTTGTTCAATGTAGGAGACTTTTTTTTCTTGAAGGTCATGTGTCCTCTGTGGGTGCAGAGGCTTGTGAGAAAGAGATGGGAGCAGTCAGGAGAGGTTATATCACTCCAGGAGCAACCATTCTTTTCTCAGTTTAAACTCTTTGTACAATTCAGAAAAACCCAGGCTGCCAAACAGGTTAGTCATGTGACTAGCTGGTCTGACTACGTCTGTTTGTAGATTCTCTTGTCTTAGCCAACCCTGGAATGTCTCTTCTTACACACAATACCTGGTGCTCAAAGTCCATTGTTGGTTAAACTGGAGCAGGGAATAGCCCCTTTGTCCCTCCAAGCACTGTCTGTTAGTATGCAAATGTTTTTTCCAGCCATGGCTGATCTGTTTAACAAGTCATTTCCTCGCAACAGTTTAAAATCAATGTTCATATGACAAACCTAATATGCCTCATTCTTGACAGGTCGGGGGGCGGTGCTCTGCATGACACCATCCATGGGGCTTTAGATTTGGCTGTCTCACCCTGTTCCTTTGTGGGAACATGTTTACTCTGAATCCCTTGAATCTTCCCTTTGAATGCCTCCCACTGCACTGACACTGATTTACCTTCAAGTAGCTGTTTCCAGTCCACTTTCACTAAATCATTCCTAAGTTTAGTAAAACTGGCCTTGCCCCAATTGAGAACTCTAACTCTTGTTCTATCCTTGTCCTTTTCCATAATTATGTTAAAACTGACTGAATTATGATCATGTGACCAGAACTGGATACAGTACTCTAGTTGGGGCCTAACGAGTGCTTTATAAAGGTTCAGAATAACTTACATACTTCTGTACTCAACACCTCTATTTATGAAGCCCAAGATCCCATATGCTTTGCTAACCACTCTCTTAATATGTCCTGCCACCTTCAAAGATTGATGCACATGAACCGCGCCGCCCCCCCCGCCGTAGACAATGGCTATTACTCCTCCCTTTCCCTTCAGTTCCATGACATCTTTGTCATTTAATCTCTTCTGCCCTCTGCCTTATAACAGAACTACCCTTTGTTTTTCTCCCCTTCCCCCCACAAACCCTTTCACTTGCTCAAAGTCTATTACACTTCTAACCTTTACCAGTTCTAATGAAAGGTCACAGACCTGAAACAGGAACTGTTTCTCTCTTCACAGATGCTGCCAGATCTGCAGTTTATTTCCAACACTTGCTGTTTTTATTTACCAAAACTCGCTGTTTTCTGTTCTTAAGCCATTTTTTAAATCTAAGCTGACACTGACCCTCCTATTCCATGAGCCTCAATTTTCTTAACCAACCTTTTATGTGGTAATTTATCAAATGCTTTCCTAAAATCCATACAGACAACATCTACTGCATTCAAGAGGTGAGGTGAGAGTGACTGCCCTTGGCATCAAGGCAGCATTTGACCGAGGATGGCATCAAGGAGCCCTAACAAAACTGGAGTCAATGGGAATCAGGGGGAAAACTCTCTGCTGGTTGGAGTCATACCTAACGCAAAAGAAGATGGTTGTGGTTGTTGGAGGTCAATCATCTGACCTCCAGGACATCACTACAGGTGTTCTTCAGGGTAGTGTCCGAGGCCCAACCAATGACCTTCCTTCAATCATTAGGTCAGAAGTGGAGATATTCACTGATGATTGCACAATGTTCAGCACCATTCGTGACTCCTCAGATACTGAAGCAGTCTGTGTAGAAATGCAGCAAGACCTGGACAATATCCAGGCTTGAGCTGATATGTGGCAAGTAACATTCGCGCCACACAAGTGCCAGGCAATGACCATCTCCAACAAGAGAGAATCTAACCATCTCCCCATGACATTCAATGGCATGGCCATCACTGAATCCCCCCACTATCAACAGCTGAGGGGCTACCATTGACCAGAAACTGAACTGGAGTAGCCATATAAATACTGTGGCTACAAGAGCAGGTCAGAGGCTAGGAATCCTGCGGCGAGTAACTCATCTCCTGACTCCCCAAAGCCTGTCCACCATCTACAAGGCACAAGTCAGGAGTGTGATGGAATACTCTCCAATTGCCTGGATGGGTGCAGCTCCAACAACACTCAAGAAGCTCGACACCATCCAGAACAAAGCAGCCCGCTTGATTGGCACCCCATCTACAAACATTCACTCCCTCCACCACCGACGCACAGTGGCAGCAGTGTGTACCATCTACAAGATGCACTGCAGCAACGCACCAAGGCTCCTTAGATAACACCTTCCAAACCTGCAACCTCTACCAACTAGAAGGACAAGGGCAGCAAATACATGGGAGCACCACCATCTGCAAGTTCCTCTCCAAGTCACACATTATCCTGACTTGGAATTATATCATCGCTCCTTCACTGTCGCTGCGTCAAAATCCTGGAACTCCCTTCCCAACAGCACTGTGGGCGTACCTACCCCACATGGACTGCAGCGGTTCAAGAAGGTGGCTCACCACCACCTTCTCAAGGGCCATTAGGGATAGGCAATAAATACTGGACTAGCCAGTGATGCCCACATCCCATGAATCAACAAAAAAAAAATTCCCTTCATCAACCTTCTCTGTTGGCTCATCAAAAAAATTAATTAGAATTTTCAAGCATGATCTGCCTTTTACAAATTTGTGCTAGCTATTCTTAATTATCTCACACCCCTCCAAGTGCCATTTGAAGCTTTCCCTGATTATTGTTTCTAAAACCTTACCCACCACTGATGTTAAACTAATTGGCCTTTAGTTGCTAGGACTGTTCTTACACCCTTGAATAGGGTTTCACATTTGCCACTGTCCAATCCGCTGGAACATCCCCATATCTAGGGAAGATTGGAAGATTATGGAAAGCGCTTCTGCTATCTCCATCCCCACTTCCTTTCGCAACCTATGATGCAAGCCATTTGGACCAGGTGACTTATCTACCTTAAGCATAGCCAGCATTTCCAGTACCTCCTCCCTCTCAATTTTTATCCTATCCATTGCCTCTACTCTCTCCGCTTCTACTGATATTTTGTCAGATTCCTCTTCCTTAGTAAACACTGATGCAAAGTACTCATTAAGTGGCACCTGTGGCATAATGGTAATGCCACTAAACTAATAATCCAGAGGCCCAGGCTAATGCCCTGGGGTCATGGGTTCAAATCCCACTATGGCAGCTGGTGAAATTTAATTTAAATTAATTAATAAGTCTGGAATTGAAAGCTAGGCTCAGTAATTGTGCCATTAAACTATTAGCGGTTGCCATAAAAAACGACCTGGTTCACGAATGTCCTTTCGGGAAGGAAATCTGTTGTCCTTACCTGATCTGGCCCACATGTGACTCAAGACCCACAGCAATGTGGTTGACTCTTAACTGCCCTCTGAAGTGGCCTAGCAAGCCACCCAGTTGTCAACGGCAATTATGGATGGACAACAAATGCTGGCCTTGCCAGCAACACTCACATCCCAGGAAAAAATGATTCAAAAAAAGTATTCTCACCTTGACCTGCGCCTCTAAGCATATATTACCTTCTTTGTCCCTAATTGGCCCCACTTCACCTCTTGCTACCTGCTTACAATTTACATGCCGGGAGAAGATTTTTGGGTTCTCTTTTATGTTAACTGCCATTGTCTTCTCATATTCTCTCTTTGCCAGTCTTATTTTCCTCTTCATTCCCCTCTCAATTTATTGCATTTGGCCTGATTCTCACTTGAAGAATTCATCTGGCATGCATTATACAACCTCTTTTTTTGTTTCATCATTTCTCTACCTCCCTCATCATCCAAGGATTTGGTTCCCCTACCTTTCGCCCTTGTTGGAATGTACCTAGCCTGCACTTAAAGCATCTCTTCCTTAAAGATAACCCATTGTTCCATTACAGTTTTTCCTATTAGTCTTTGGTTCCATTTTATCCTGGCTAGATCCCCTCTCATCACATTGAAATTAGCTCTCTTTCAATCTAAGTGCTCTAACTTACAGCATTCCTTGCTTTGCTACATTACTAGTCTAAACCGTGTGATATGATGTTCACTCTTACCCAAGTGCTCCTCCTGAGTCACATGGTCCACTTGGCCCACCTCATTTCCCAGTGCCATATCCAGCAATGCTTCCTTTCTAGTTGGGCTGAGAACATACTGATCAAGGAAGTCTCCGGAACTTATTTCAGAAATTCCTCCCCCTCCTTTCCCTATTCACTAACATTATCCCATTGGCAAAAGAAGCAAAAGAGAAATGAAGAAAAACTTTTTCATGCAGCAAGTGGTTAAGGTCAGGAATTCACTGCCTGAGAGTGCCTGACATTCACGGAGAAGACTCGGAGGGCGGAGTTCCAGACCTGTAAGTATAAAAAACTTACCTCGGGGATTCGCGGCCTACATTCACGGAGAAGACTCGGAGGGCAGAGTTCCAGACCTGTAAGTATAAAAAACTTACCTCTGGTAAAAAAAAAACTGAAAAGTGACGTCACAGGAAAGATGTGACCTGATTGGCTGGTAGGGAATTTGTACTGAATTTGAAAATAAAACATTGGTAAAAATTGATTAAAACCCTAATTAACTAATTAATAAGTAGAGTAACTAAACCAGAGGGAGGAGATTACTGTATTTACTTAGCATTTAATATTTATAGTAGGAATCTAGAACTAGGGGCCATATAATTAATTATAACAATTTAGTAAGGATTTAATAAGTATTTATTTTTATTTATTAAATAGTGCTAGAAATGTCAGTTAAAGGGGTGAAGTGCTTCACCTGTGAGATGTGGGAGGTCCGTGACGCTTCCAGCATTCCGGACGACTACATCTGCAGGAAGTGTACCCAGTTGCAGCTCCTCACTGACCGCATGGATCGGTTGGAGTGGCAACTGGATGCATTTAGGAGCATGTAAGTGGCAGAAAGCGCCATAGACAGGAGTTTTAGAGAAGTGGTTACACCCAAGGTGCAGGCAGATAGATGGGTGACTGCGAGAAGGGGCAGGCAGTCAGTGCAGGAATCCCCTGTGGCTCTCCCCCTCTCTAACAAGTATACCGTTTTGGATACTGTTGGGGGGGATGGCCTATCAAGGGAAAACAGCAGCAGCCAGAGCAGTGGCACCATGGCTGGCACTGTTGTTCAACAGGGAGGGACAAAGCGCAGAAGAGCAATAGTTATCGGGGACTCGATAGTCAGGGGCACAGATAGGCGCTTCTGTGGACGTGAAAGAGACTCCAGGATGGTATGTTGTCTCCCTGGTGCCAGGGTCAAGGATGTCTCTGAACGGACAGGGGGCATTCTGAAGGGGGAGGGTGAACAGCCAGAGGTTGTGGTACACATCGGTACCAATGACATAGGCAGGAAGAGTGATGAGGCCCTGCAGGGGGACTTTAGGGAGTTAGGTAGAAAGTTAAAAGACAGGACCTCTAGGGTTGTAATCTTGGGATTACCCCCCGTGCCACGTGCCAGTGAGGCTAGAAATAGGAAGATAGTGCAGTTAAACACGTGGCTGAACAGCTGGTGTAGAAGGGAGGGTTTCAGATATCTGGACCATTGGGCTCTCTTCAGGGACAGATGGGACCTGTACAAGAAGGACGGGTTGCATCTAAACTGGAGGGGCACAAATATCCTGGCTGTGAGGTTTGCTAGCGTCACTCGGGAGGGTTTAAACGAGTGTGGCAGGGGGGTGGGAACCAGAGCAGTAGGACAGCAAGTGAAATAATTGAGGGGGAACGAGTAAATAAGGCCAGTAAGACTAAGAGGAAGAGCAGGCAGGGAGATGTTGCGGAGCACAGCGGGACTGGTGGACTGAAGTGCATTTGTTTCAATGTGAGACGTATAACAGGTAAGGCAGATAACCTTAGAGCTTGGATTAGTACTTGGAACTATGATGTTGTTGCTATTACAGAGACTTGGTTGAGGGAAGGACAGGATTGGCAGCTAAATGTTCCAGGATTTAGAAGCTTCAGGCAGGATAGAGGGGGATGTAAAAGGGGTGGGGGAGTTGCATTACTGGTTAAGGAGAAAATCACAGCTGTACTGCGGGAGGACACCTCAGAGGGGTCATGCAGCGAGGCAATATGGGTGGAGCTCAGGAATAGGAAGGGTGCAGTCACGATGTTGGGGGTTTACTACAGGCCTCCCAACAGCCAGCAGGAGATAGAGGAGCAGATATGTAGACAGATTTTGGAAAGATGTAAAGGTAACAGGGTTGTAGTGTTGGGTGATTTTAACTTCCCCTATATTGACTGGGACTCACTTAGTGCTAGGGGCTTAGATGGGGCAGAATTTGTAAGGAGCATCCAGGAGGGCTTCTTGAAACAATATGTAGGTAGTCCAACTAGGGATGGGGCCATTCTGGACCTGGTATTGGGGAATGAGCCCGGCCAGGTGGTCGAAGTTTCAGTAGGGGATCATTTTGGGAACAGTGACCATAATTCCATACGTTTTAAGGTACTTGTGGATAAGGATAAGAGTAGTCCTCGGGTGAAGGTGCTAAATTGGGGGAAGGCTAATTATAACAATATTAGGCAGGAACTGAAGAATTTAGATTGGGGGCGGCTGTTTGAGGGTAAATCAACATCTGACATGTGGGAGTCTTTCAAATGTCAGTTGATTAGAATCCAGGACCAGCATGTTCCTGTAAGGAAGAAGGATAAGTTTAGCAAGTTTCAGGAACCTTGGATAACGTGGGATATTGTGAGCCTTGTCAAAAAGAAAAAGGAAGCATTCGTAAGGGCTGGAAGGCTAGGAACAAACGAATCCCTTGAGGAATATAAAGACAGTAGGAAGGAACTTAAGCAAGGAGTCAGGAGGGCTAAAAGGGATTATGAGAAATCATTGGCAAACAGGATTCAGGATAATCCCAAGGCTTTTTATACATATATAAAGAGCAAGAGGGTAACCAAGGAAAGGGTTGGCCCACTCAAGGACAGAGAAGGGAATCTATGTGTGGAGCCAGAGGAAATGGGCGAGGTACTAAATGAGTACTTTGCATCAGTATTCACCAAGGAGAAGGACTTGGTGGATGATGAGCCTAGGGAAGGGAGCGTAGATAGTCTCAGTCATCTCATTATCAAAAAGGAGGAGGTGTTGGGTGTTTTGCAAAGCATTAAGGTAGATAAGTCCCCAGGGCCTGATGGGATCTACCCCAGAATACTGATGGAGGCAAGGGAAGAAATTGTTGGGGCCTTGACAGAAATTTTTGCATCCTCATTGGCTACAGGTGAGGTCCCAGAGGACTGGAGAATAGAAATGTTGTTCCTTTGTTTAAGAAGGATAGCAAGGATAATCCAGGAAATTATAGGCCGGTGAGCCTTACGTCAGTGGTAGGGAAACTATTAAGAGAGGATTCTTTGGGACAGGATTTACTCCCATTTGGAAACAAATGGACTTATTAGCGAGAGGCAGCATGGTTTTGTGAAGGGGAGGTCGTGTCTCACTAATTTTATTGAGTTTTTTGAGGAAGTGACGAAGATGATTGATGAAGGAAGGGCAGTGGATGTTATCTATATGGACTTCAGTAAAGCCTTTGACAAGGTCCCTCATAGCAGACTGATGCAAAAGGTGAAGTCACATGGGATCAGAGGTGAGCTGGCAAGATGGATACAGAACTGGCTCAGTCATAGAAGACAGAGGGTAGCAGTGGAAGGGTGCTTTTCTGAATGGAGGAGGTGACTAGTGGTGTTCCGCAGGGATCGGTGCTGGGACATTTGCTGTTTGTAGTATATATAAATGATTTGGAAGAAAATGTAGCTGGTCTGATTAGTACGTTTGCGGAAAACACAAAGGTTGGTGGAGTTGTGGACAGTGATGAGGATTGTCAGAGGATACAGCAGGATATAGATCGGTTGGAGACTTGGGCGGAGAAATGGCAGATGGAGTTTAATCCGGACAAATGTGAGGTAATGCATTTTGGAAGGTCTAATGCAGGTGGGAAGTATACAGTAAATGGCAGAACCCTTCGGAGTATTGACAGGCAGAGAGATCTGGGCTTACAAGTCCACAGGTCACTGAAAGTGGCAACGTAGGTGGATAAGGTAGTCAAGAAGGCATACGGCATGCTTGTCTTCATCAGTCGGGGCATAGAGTATAAAAATTGGCAAGTCATGCTGCAGCTGTACAGAACTTTAGTTAGGCCACACTTAGAATATTGCGTGCAATTCTGGTCGCCACACTACCAGAAGGATGTGGAGGCTTTGGAGAGGGTACAGAGGAGGTTTACCAGGATGTTGCCTGGTCTGGAGGGCCTTAGTTATGAGGAGAGGTTGGATAAACTCGGATTGTTTTCACTGGAACAACGGAGGTGGAGGGACGACATGATAGAGGTTTACAAAGTTATGAGCGGCATGGACAAAGTAGATAGTTAGAAGCTTTTTCCCAGGGTGGAAGAGTCAGTTACTAAGGGACATAGATTTAAGGTGAGAGGGGCAATGTTTAGAGGGGATGTGTGAGGCAAGTTCTTTACACAGGGGGTGGTGAGTGCCTGGAATTTGTTGCCGGGGGAGGTGGTGGAAGCAGGTACGATAATGACGTTAAAGAGGCATCTTGACAAATACATGAATAGGAAGAGAATAGAGGGATACGAACCCCGGAAGTGCAGAAGGTTTTAGTTTAGACAGTCATCAAGATCGGCGCAGGCTTGGAGGGCCGAATGGCCTGTTCCTGTGCTGTACTGTTCTTTGTTCTTTGTTCTTTGAGAGTGTGGTGTGGGCAGGTTTAATCATTGCACTGTTACGAGTGTTTCCATTTTTTTTTGTTAAATCTTGAGAATGTGTATTTTAAATCTGAAAAGGGATTCCATGGATGCTGGAACTGTAAACAGTTACTAGAAGGTTTGGACTGAGAGTGAACTGTATAAACAGTTACTGGAAAGCACCTGCTTTCAAATAAAAAACCCAGCAGGTGTTGTTTGACCTGGAGAGATGTTTACAAAGAAGTGACAAGCTAAGATTTATAGACATCATGAGACTAGGCTTCTGGAAAGTTGTGGTTTCATTTTGAACTGTTTGAAAAACCAGTTTGCTTATTGACCTGGCAGGTGAATACAGCTCACCTCTTTGTTTTGAAAAGAAATCCTGCATCTTTGAAGGAATCTTGCATTGAATGTGTGGGAGCTATATCCTTATTGCTGCATTTCATGCTGTAAGTCCTAATTTGGAGCCTTCTGTAGCTGCATCTCTTGGAAAGCCCACCCAAACTGATCTTCAATATCGCCTGAAGGAACTGTTCTGGGAAGATCTTGGTGACAGCCGCCTATTCACATTTAGAACACCTAACCAACACAATTCCACACCTTCTTTGCAGCCTAAGTGTTTTTTTATATTCCTTCTATTTATCTGTAACAGCTGTAAGCAAACATCCCTTTTATTTTTTCCCCAGTTAACGGGTTGTGTGTATGTGTGTATGTGTGAGGACTAGGATAAATAAAGGGTGTTAATATTTCAATTTATGTGTATGTTTTACTTCATTATTGGTTAAAAATCTGGTTTATAATGAACCGATAATTTTGTTGTTTATCAAAGAAACCTTGTTGGTGTGCATTATTGTGTGGAAAAATAGAGTCTATGATTGACTGTTTCAGTAAGTGGGAAAATTTAAATATATGTTGTGACCTGTGGAGAAGTGGGGCTGAATTAACCACCACTGTATAGTTCTTTCACATCTCTGAATTTCCCTGCAGGTTTGCTCCTCTCTCGCTCTCACTCTCACTATCTGGAGCCTTATAGAATACCTCCAGTAACATGATCATAACCTTTTTGTTTCTGAACTCTAACCAAATGGTTACTGTCCATGCTCCTAAAGGATATCCCCTCTTTCCAACATTACAGTGTCTTCCCTAATCAGTACTGCCACTCAATCTCCTGTTTTCCCTTCTCTATCTTTTCTGAACACTTTATATCCTTGTATATTAAGCACCCAGTCCTCACCATTTTTAAGCCATATTTCCTTTATTGCCACAACATCATATTCTCATACTGTTATTATCCATGACAATATGAAAGGCACAATTCAACATGGCGGCACCTCATCAGACCCCTTTCCTATCCTGAGTGGTGTCAAACAGGGCTGTATTCTCGCACCTACACTGTTTGGGAATTTCTTCTCCCTGCTGCTTTCACATGCGTTCAAGTCCTCTGAAGAAGGAATTTTCCTCCACACAAGATCAGGGGGCAGGTTGTTCAACCTTGCCCGTCTAAGAGCGAAGTCCAAAGTACGGAAAGTTCTCATCAGAGAACTCCTCTTTGCTGACGATGCTGCTTTAACATCTCACACTGAAGAATGCCTGCAGAGTCTCATCGACAGGTTTGCGTCTGCCTGCAATGAATTTGGCCTAACCATCAGCCTCAAGAAAACGAACATCATGGGGCAGGACGTCAGAAATACTCCATCCATCAATATTGGCGACCACGCTCTGGAAGTGGTTCAAGAGTTCACCTACCTAGGCTCAACTATCACCAGTAACCTGTCTCTAGATGCAGAAATCAACAAGCGCATGGGAAAGGCTTCCACTGCTGTGTCCAGACTGGCCAAGAGAGTGTGGGAAAATGGTGCACTGACACGGAACACAAAAGTCCGAGTGTATCAAGCCTGTGTCCTCAGTACCTTGCTCTATGGCAGTGAGGCCTGGACAACGTATGTCAGCCAAGAGCGACATCTCAATTCATTCCATCTTCAGTGCCTCTGGAGAATACTTGGCATCAGGTGGCAGGACCGTATCTCCAACACAGAAGTCCTCGAGGCAGCCAACATCCCCAGCTTATAGACACTACTGAGTCAGCAGCGCTTGAGATGGCTTGGCCATGTGAGCCGCATGGAAGATGGCAGGATTCCCAAAGACACATTGTATAGCGAGCTCGCCACTGGTATCAGACCCAGCGGCCGTCCATGTCTCCGCTTTAAAAACGTCTGCAAACGCGACATGAAGTCCTGTGACATTGATCACAAGTCGTGGGAGTCAGTTGCCAGCGTTCGCCAGAGCTGGCGGGCAGCCATAAAGGCGGGGCTAAAGTGTGGTGAGTCGAAGAGACTTAGCAGTTGGCAGGAAAAAAGACAAAAGTGCAAGGGGAGAGCCAACTGTGTAACAGCCCCGACAAACAAATTTTTCTGCAGCACCTGTGGAAGAACCTGTCACTCTAGAATTGGCTATATAGCCACTCCAGGTGCTGCTCCACACACCACTGACCACCTCCAGGCACTTACCCATTGTCTCTCGAGATAAGGAGGCCAAAGAAGATTTGTGCTTGTCGCTAACCAACCTTGTTTACCACATTTTGTGCATTATTTTATTCTTTCATGGGCTGTGGGTATCACTGGCAAGGCAAGCATTTATTGCCTATCCCAAACTGCCCTTGACAACTGAATGGCTTGCTAGGCTATTGCAGAAGGCAGTTAAGAGTCAACCACATTGCTGTGGGTATGGAGTCACATGTAGGCCAGACCAGGTAAGGACAGCAGATTTCCTTTCCTCCAGCACATTAGTGAACCAGATGGGTTTTTATGAAAATCGATGATAATTTCATGGCACCATTACTGAGACTAGCTTTCAATTCCTGATTTTTTATTAATTAATTGAATTTAAATTCCACCAGCGGCCATGGTGGAATTTGAATCCATGTCCCCAGGGCATTAAGCTGGGCCTCTGGACTACTAGCTTAGTGACATTACCACGACGCCACCATCTCCCCATACATAAAAGCATTGTAATCTTGTCTTTGCATTCCTTGTAGTCCTTCTCAGTCCAATCCTATCTAATATGGAAATATTCCCTGCTCGAGTACTGACCAACATTCTCAAAATTTGCACCTTATTCCTCTTTTCAACTTCTATCTGCTGGTGCCCATCCCCCTGCCATTTTAGTTTAAACCCTCTAGTGAGCCTGTTCACGAGGACATTGGTCCCAGCCCTGTTGAGGTGCAAACTGTTCCTTTTGAATAGGTACTAGCTTTGTGTCCCAAACTGGTCCCAATGCCTCAAGAATCTGAAGCCCTCTTTCCTGCACTATGCTTCAAGCCACGCATTGATCCTCCCTATCTTTCTATTTCTACTCTCGCTAGCACGTGGCAGTGGGAGTAATCTAGGGATTACTACCTTTGAGGTCCTACTCTTTAACATCCTCCCTAGCTCCTGAAAAATCTGACCAAAGGAACTCAATAATTGCCCTCTCTATATCATTGGTACTGTAATATTACTTGTCTCTTGGTGTGTGATCTGTTGTAGGGCTAACAAGCCTACAAGTAATATCCAAAATAGACATGGGTTTTATTATAACAGAACTGGAATTTATATATACACACGCAGTTACTGCACGAGCTAGATTTGAACATCTCTTACCCTACTGGGCTCCACCCACAACTCCCTGGTCATGTGTGCCATGACATCAAAGAACAAAGAAAATTACAGCACAGGAACAGGCCCTTCGGCCCTCCAAGCCTGCGCCGATCCAGATCCTCTATCTAAACATGTCGCCTATTTTCTAAGGGTGTGTATCTCTTTTCTTCCTGCCCATTCATGTATCTGTCTAGATACATCTTAAAAGACGCCATCGTGCCCGCATCTACCACCTCCGCTGGCAACGCGTTCCAGGCACCCACCACCCTCTGCGTAAAGAACTTTCCACGCATATCCCCCCTAAACTTTTCCCCTTTCACTTTGAACTCGTGTCCTCTAGTAATTGAATCCCCCACTCAGGGAAAAAGCCTCTTGCTATCCACCCTGTCTATACCTCTCATGATTTTGTACACCTCAATCAGGTCCCCCCTCAACCTCCGTCTTTCTAATGAAAATAATCCTAATCTACTCAATCTCTCTTCATAGCTAGCGCCCTCCATACCAGGCAACATCCTGGTGAACCTCCTCTGCACCCTCTCCAAAGCATCCACATCCTTTTGGTAATGTGGCGACCAGAACTGCACGCAGTATTCCAAATGTGGCCGAACCAAAGTCCTATACAACTGTAACATGACCTGCCAACTCTTGTACTCAATACCCCGTCCGATGAAGGAAAGCATGCCGTATGCCTTCTTGACCACTCTATTTACCTGCGTTGCCACCTTCAGGGAACAGTGGACCTGAACACCCAAATCTCTCTGGACATCAATTTTCCCCAGGACTTTTCCATTTACTGTATAGTTCACTCTTGAATTGGATCTTCCAAAATGCATCACCTCGCATTTGCCCTGATTGAACTCCATCTGCCATTTCTCTGCCCAACTCTCCAATCTATCTATATTCTGTTGTATTCTCTGACAGTGCCCTTCACTATCTGCTACTCCACCAATCTTAGTGTCGTCTGCAAACTTGCTAATCAGTCCACCTATACTTTCCTCCAAATCATTAATATATATCACAAACAACAGTGGTCCCAGCACGGATCCCTGTGGAACACCACTGGTCACATGTCTCCATTTTGAGAAACTCCCCTCTACTGCTACTCTCTGTCTCCTGTTGCCCAGCCAGTTCTTTATCCATCTAGCTAGTACACCCTGGACCCCATGCGCCTTCACTTTCTCCATCAGCCTGCCATGGGGAACCTTATCAAACGCCTTACTGAAGTCCATGTATATGACATCGACAGCCCTTCCCTCATCAATCAACTTTGTCACTTCCTCAAAGTGATGATCTTCACTTACAGTTCTTACGGTGGCCCATTCTTAAAAGTAGTCCCATCTTAAGGTTGTCTCACAACATCTTTTTTTCAAAGATCAAAACATATGTACAATAACAATGATGTTGTGGCAGGGACTAACTATGCATGATTAAACAAAACATGATTATTGAATACTTGGATTTTCAGAAAGCTTTTGATAAATTCCTCCACTGGTGGTTGGTTAGCAAAATTAAAGCTCATGGGGTAGGAGGTAATATATTGGCATGGATTAGAGATTTGTTAACAGGCAGAAAACAGAAAGTAGGAATAAACGGGTCATTCTCTTGTTGGCATCTGTGACTAGTGGGGTACCGCAAGGATCAGTACTTGAGGCCCCAGTTGTTCACAATATATATCAACGATTTGGATGTGGGGACCAAATGTAATATTTCCAAGTCACAGATGACACAAAGCTAGGTTGGAATGTGTTTTGTGAGGAAGGTGCAAAGTGGCTTCAAGGGGATTTGGACAGACTTGAGTGGGCAAATGGAATATAATGTGTAAAAATGTGGGGTTATTCACTTTGGTCGGAGGAGCAGATGTGCAGAGTATTTCTTAAATGGTAAGAGATCAGAAAGTTTAGATATACAAAGGGACCTGGGCATCCTCATCAATAAGTAATTGAAAGCGAACATGTAGGTGCAGCAAGCAATTAGGAAGTCTAATGGTATGTTAGCCTTTATCGCAAGAGGATTTGTACAGGAGTTGCGAAGTTTTGCTTCAATTGTATAGAACCTTGGTTAGGCCGCACCTGGAGTACTGTGTGCAGTTTTGGTCCCCTTCGGAAGGATATTATTGCCATAGAGGGAGAGCAACGAAGGTTCATCAGTCTTGTTCCCGGGATGGCGGGACTGTCCTATGAATAGAGATTGGGGAAACTGGGTCTGTATTCTCTAGAGTTTTGAAGAATGAGAGGTGATCTCATTGAAACCTACAAAATAATTAAAGGGATAGACAGGGTAGATGCAGGTAAGATGTTTCCCCTGGTTGGGGGAGTCGAGAACCAGGGAACACAATTTCAAAGTAAGGGGGAAGACACTTAGGACTGAGATGAGGAGAAATTTCTTTACTCAGAGGATTGTGAATCTTTGGAATTCTCTACCCCAGAGGGCTGTGGAAGCTCAGTCATTGAGTACGTTTAAAGCAGAGATTGACAGATTTCTAAATACCAATGACATAAGGAGATATGGAGATTGTGTGGGGAAAAAGGCACTGAAGTGGATGATCAACCATGATCGTGTTGAATGACAGAGCAGGCTCGATGGGCTGAATGGCCTACTGCTGCTCCTATGTTCCCGTGTTCCTAAAATGCTATTTACAGGTAAGCACATTTAACTCTGTACAAAGTAGAGGAGGTTTGCTTATTCATCCTGATCGGTTGTCATGAATCTCTTCCCTCATTTGGAAAGCTCAGAAAAATGATGACTGGCAACACAGCCAATCACCGGCAATCCCTCTGGCCTCTGGGTACTTGCTGCAACGAACTGAAGTCTGACAGATTTCCCGTCACACCACCTCTTTGTGCTATGGCTCCCACCTTTTGTGTCGTCTTTTACATGGACCAACCTGATAAACTCGATCTGGATATTTTCTGCTATGTTCATTGCGTTACTGACTGCATGTAATGTAACAATTCGTTGACCTCAGCATACTGGAAGTCCTGTGACAGCTGGTCTAGTCAGGTCTATAATATAAAACATTTGTGGCGGCCATTCGGAGCACTGTAACGTTATCGTCCCAATGCACTTGATTGGAGAAACATTGAAGGCCATCAGCCTAGCTGTGGTGGGTTGCACTATAGATTCCCATTTCTTTAAGTACATATCCTTCAGTATACAGATGGGCAGAATATTTGCACTTGCTCTGGTGTCTATTTTACTCTGAGCTTGGGCTTGCCACTCTTCTGCGGACATACAATCCCAATCATGGTGAATGCCTCAGATAGCGTAATAGCATTGACATGGCTGATCATCTTCATCCATGTCCTCCTGAATATCTGTCTCTCTGCCAACCTGACGTACCTGCTTGGGCTTTTGTTGTGTGTTGCTATATCTCTTATTGCATTTGCCATCCTTTTTTGCAGACGTTTGCTCTGCCTGTGATCTGCCACCATTCCTGTGTGCAGTATCTGAGCTCAGCCTTCTGCACTGCCTTGCCCAATGTCCTCACATGCCACAAGCTTTGCACAGGTCCTGGCACACCAGACAACTGTGAATTGGGTGAGTCAGGCCACATTTGCTAGAAGTTTAGCAGACTTCTGAGCCTTGATTACCATATCAATTATTGTAGCCATCCCCAATGCTTATAACTGCTGGCGCCCAGCCACGATGGCTTCAAATTTCCTTCCATCATTGAGTACGACAGCTATGGTGTGCCCTTTCCTCTTTTCAAGCAGGTCTTTTTGAAAGGCCTCTAGTGGAGTATGACTCAGTCTGACAATTCGATATCTGCAAAGTCACAATATTGAGTTTTGTCTCAGCACCCTATAACAAACTGGTCAATGGGCTCATCTTGCCTTTGTCAGTAGGTCATAAAGCTCAAGCCTATGCACTCAGAAATTTAGTTTTACCTTCAGTTACTGCTTCAGGAATGTCCATATCTTTCTAGGGTCCTTCAGATCCTCATCTGAAAATCCTGAGGTATTGAGTTGTTTCAGATCCTTGTTTCCCAGTGCAATCTTAATTTTGGTTGCTTTTTTCTCTGATTCACTCAGATCCTGGTTCAGGAAACACAGCTCCATTTGCTGTTGGAATAGTTTAAATGCAGACCCTGTGTCCGACACCTTCTGGTTCATAACTGGATATCTAAAAGCCATTGTCCTAATAATCCTGATTTTAGAAATATAGGACTTTCACAGGTTGTATTTTTCACAGGCACAGTCCTTTTGTTTCCCTTTTAAGATTGAGTCGGTACCTGCCCCTTTTAAGAGTGATAGACTATAGCTTTTGTTGTTTGCACAGACAAGCTGTACAATTTTTTTTTAGAACTGGGAACTGCCTTTTTTAAAAACAGATTACTTTTTAAGAGGGCTGCAGCTTGCAGTGCTTGCAGCTGCCACAGCCAGGCTTTTACTTCATGCTGGACTTCCCATGGTGCAGTCTTCCCACGCTTTTAGGCTCAGGCCCCGTCCACAAAGCAAAAAAACTGGGAAAACTAAAACAGTAATGGCTTCAGCAACCGCTATTAAATTTTTCAACCCATTGTTCAGAGTTTAGAGATACAGCACTGAAACAGGCCCTTTGGCCCACCAAGTCTGTTCCAACCATCAACCACCCATTTATACTAATCCTACACTAATCCCATATTCCTACCACATCCCTACCTGACCCTATATTTTCCCTACCACCTACCTATACTAGGGGCAATTTCTAATGGCCAATTTACCCACCAACCTGCAAGCCTTTGGCATGTGGGAGGAAACCGGAGCACCCGGAGGAAACCCACGCAGACACAGGGAGAACTTGCAAACTCCACACAGGCAGTACCCGGAATTGAACCCGGGTCGCTGGAGCTGTGAGGCTGCGGTGCTAACCACTGCGCCACTGTGCCGCCCCCATTGCTGGATAGGTGAAAGCTCTGATCTTCTGGCAAATTGCCTGCTGTACTCAGAGCTCCAAATTCCTGGGGTCCTATCTGTATCCTGGCTCACTCCAGTGTTGTGGGGTCTCTTTCTAGCTGTTCTCCTGCTGGATCTTCACACTCAGGTACACAGCTTGCTGTTCCTTCTTCTCTCACTTGATGTATTCTTCAGGAAAAATCAAATGTTGCTACGATGTAATGTTTGGTGGTCTTCAGGAAAAAAAAATCCGGATGCTGCCACTATATAATATTACTTGTCCCTTAATGTGTGATCTGTTGTAAAGCTCACGGGACTACAATATCCAAAATAAATGTGAGTTTTATTATTACTGAACTGCAACATATATACACAAGTAGTTACTGCATGAGCTAGATTTGAACACCTCTTACTCTGCCAGGCTCCACCCACAACTCCCTGATCATGTGTGCCATGACATCACAGTTACACTACAGGTTGTCACACTGCAGAGAATCTTGGTACTGAAGAGAACATCCTTCTGATCTATTGCTTACTCACGTATGAAACTGACATGGTATTTCGATTCTCTGATCACGTTCACCACCAGTAAAGTTAATCTGCAGTTGGTCATGATGTAACTCAGGCAAACCTCAATATTTCAAATAATCACAATGCAGAGAAGCTGTGTAGTGAACATAGAGCTTTAGTCAACAGAGCCCCATCTCCTGACATTCAGTCATCTGGCCCATGATAGGAGTGCTGGTGGCTCTTTTGACTTCACTTGAAGTGCAACAAGGCTGGAAGTTTTGTAGTCAGATTCTGGGACTGATTCAAAGGCATGGCTGGTGCAAGAACTGGGGAATCCATGAAGGGAGTAAAGACTCTGGATGCCATTGTGTTCAGTAGGAGAGCCGGAGATCCCCATGAACCCACTTATGCCTCCATGGGAAAGTGAATAAGGTGTCATGCAGGATGACGACATGGATTCATGAGGCAAAATGGCAGAGGTGGCTTCTGAAGTATTGGTTGCATAGCTGGTCCAAAGATTATTGTGTATCTGAAATAAGACAAAAATCTTTAGTGGTGCACAAATAACTTCCAGAACCAAAGTACATCATCTGTAAATATAATGTTGTTCTCAATTTAAAAAACTGGTCAAGCATTCTCTCCTGATTCAGAGGTTAGAAACAGAAAATTTACAGCACAGAAGGAGGCCATTCAGCCCATCGTGTCCAGACTATTCTCACTTTCAAGTTCTTGATTCGCAGCCTTATAGGTTACATCACCTCAAAGAACAAAGAATAAAGAAAATTACAGCACAGGAACAGGCCCTTCAGCCCTCCAAGACTACGCCGATCCAAATCCTCTATCTAAACCTGTCGCCTATTTTCTAAGGGTCTGTATCTCTTTGCTTCCTGCCCATTCATGTATCTGTCTAGATACATCTTAAAAGACGCTATCGTGCCCGCGTCTACCACCTCCGCTGGCAATGCATTCCATGCACCCACCACCCTCTGCGTAAAGAACTTTCCACGCATATCCCCCCTAAACTTTTCCCCTTTCACTTTGAACTCGTGTCCCCTTGTAATTGAATCCCCCACTCTGGGAAAAAGCTTCTTGCTATCCACCCTGTCTCTACCTCTCATGATTTTGTACACCTCAATCAGGTCCCCCCTCAACCTCCGTCTTTCTAATGAAAATAATCCTAATCTACTCAACCTCTCTTCATAGCTAGCACCCTCCAAACCAGGCAACATCCTGGTGAACCTCCTCTGCACCCTCTCCAAAGCATCTACATCCTTTTGGTAATGTGGCGACCAGAACTGCACGCAGTATTCCAAATGTGGCCGAACCAAAGTCCTATACAACTGTAACATGACCTGCCAACTCTTGTACTCAATACCCCGTCCGATGAAGGAAAGCATGCCGTATGCCTTCTTGACCACTCTATTGACCTGCGTTGCCACCTTCAGGGAACAAGGGACCTGAACACCCAAATCTCTCTGGACATCAATTTTCCGCAGGACTTTTCCATTTACTGTATAGTTCACTCTTGAATTGGATCTTCCAAAATGCATCACCTCGCATTTGCCCTGATTGAACTCCATCTGCCATTTCTCTGCCCAACTCTCCAGTCTATCTATATTCTGCTGTATTCTCTGACAGTCCCCTTCACTATCTGCTACTCCACCAATCTTAGTGTCGTCTGCAAACTTGCTATTCAGACCACCTATACTTTCCTCCAAATCATTTATGTATATCACAAACAACAGTGGTCCCAGCACGGATCCCTGTGGTACACCACTGGTCACATGTCTCCATTTTGAGAAACTCCCTTCCACTGCTACTCTCTGTCTCCTGTTGCCCAGCCAGTTCTTTATCCATCTAGCTAGTACACCTTGGACCCCATGCGCCTTCACTTTCTCCATCAGCCTACCATGGGGAACCTTATCAAACGCCTTACTGAAGTCCATGTATACGACATCTACAGCCCTTCCCTCATCAATCAACTTTGTCACTTCCTCAAAGAATTCTATTAAGTTGGTAAGATATGACCTTCCCTGCACAAAACCATGTTGCCTATCACTGATAAGCCCATTTTCTTCCAGATGGGAATAGATCCTATCCCTCAGTATCTTCTCCAGCAGCTTCCCTACCACTGACGTCAGGCTCACCGGTCTATAATTACCTGGATTATCCCTGCTACCCTTCTTAAACAAGGGGACAACATTAGCAATTCTCCAGTCCTCCGGGACCTCACCCGTGTTTAAGGATGTTGCAAAGATATCTGTTAAGGCCCCAACTATTTCCTCTCTCGCTTCCCACAGTAACCTGGGATAGATCCCATCCGGACCTGGGGACTTGTCCAACTTAATGCCTTTTAGAATACCCAACACTTCCTCCCTCCTTATGCCGACTTGACCTAGAGTAATCAAACATCTGTCCCTAACCTCAACATCCGTCATGTCCCTCTCCTCGGTGAATACCGATGCAAAGTACTCATTTAGAATCTCACCCATTTTCTCTGACTCCACGCATAACTTTCCTCCTTTGTCCTTGAGTGGGCCAATCCTTTCTCTAGTTACCCTCTTGCTCCTTATATATGAATAAAAGGCTTTGGGATTTTCCTTAACCCTGTTTGCTAAAGATATTTCATGACCCCTTTTAGCCCTCTTAATTCCTCGTTTCAGATTGCGCCTACAATCCCAATATTCTTTCAAAGCTTCGTCTTTCTTCAGCCGCCTAGACCTTATGTATGCTTCCTTTTTCCTCTTAGCTAGTCTCACAATTTCACCTGTCATCCATGGTTCCCTAATCTTGCCATTTCTACCCCTCATTTTCACAGGAACATGTCTCTCCTGCACGCTAATCAACCTCTCTTTAAAAGCCTCCCACATATCAAATGTGGATTTACCTTCAAACAGCTGCTCCCAATCTACATTCTCCAGCTCCTGCCGAATTTTGGTATAGTTGGCCTTCCCCCAATTTAGCACTCTTCCTTTAGGGCCACTCTCGTCTTTGTCCATGAGTATTCTAAAACTTACAGAATTGTGATCACTATTCCCAAAGTAGTCCCCTACTGAAACTTCAACCACCTGGCCGGGCTCATTCCCCAACACCAGGTCCAGTATGGCCCCTTCCCGAGTTGGACTATTTACATACTGCTCTAGAAAACCCTCCTGGATGCTCCCTACAAATTCTGCTCCATCTAGACCTCTAACACTAAGTGAATCCCAGTCAATGTTGGGAAAATTAAAATCTCCTATCACCACCACCCTGTTGCTCCTACATCTTTCCATAATCTGTTTACATATTTGCACCTCTATCTCACACTCGCTGTTGGGAGGCCTGTAGTACAGCCCCAACATTGTTACCGCACCCTTCCTATTTCTGAGTTCTGCCCATATTGCCTTACAGCTCGAGTCCTCCATAGTGCCTTCCTTCAGCACAGCTGTGATATCCTCTTTGACCAGTAATGCAACTCCTCCACCCCTTTTACCTCCCTCTCTATCCCGCCTGAAGCATCGATATCCTGGGATATTTAGTTGCCAATCATGCCCTTCCTTTAACCAAGTCTCAGTAATAGCAATAACATCATACTCCCAGGTACTAATCCAAGCCCTAAGTTCATCTGCCTTACCTATTACACTTCTTGCATTAAAACAAATACACCTCAGACCACCAGTCCCTTTGGTTTCATCATCTGCTCCCTGCCTGCTCTTTCCCTTAGTCACGCTGACTTCATTATCTAGTTCGTTACAGGCTTTAGTTAATACATCCTTACTCTCCACTGACCTCATTTGGTTCCCATCCCCCTGCCACATTAGTTTAAACCCTCCCCAACAGCGTTAGCAAAAGCACCCCCAAGGACATTGGTTCCAGTCCGGCCCAGGTGTAGACCGTCCAATTTGTAATAGTCCCACCTCCCCCAGAACCGGTCCCAATGTCCCAAAAATCTGAACCCCTCCCTCCTGCACCATCTCTCAAGCCACGCATTCATCCTGACTATTCTTTCATTTCTACTCTGACTATCACGTGGCACTGGTAGCAATCCTGAGATTACTACCTCTGAGGTCATACTTTTTAACTTGGCTCCTAACTCCCTAAATTCTGCTTGTAGGACCTCATCCCGTTTTTTACCTATATCATTGGTGCCTATGTGCACAACGACAACTGGCTGTTCACCCTCCCCTTTCAGAATGTTCTGCAGCCGATCTGAGACATCCCTGACCCGTGCACCTGGGAGGCAACATACCATTCGGGAGTCTCGTTTTCGACCACAGAACCGCCTATCTACTCCCCTTACAATCGAATCCCCTATGACTATAGCCCTTCCACTCTTTTTCCCGCCCTTCTGAACAGCAGAGCCAGCCACAGTGCCATGAACCTGGCTACTGCTGCCTTCCCTTGGTGAGCCATCTCCCTCAACAGTATCCAAAACGGTATACCTGTTGTGGAGGGAGATGACCGCAGGGGACACCTGCGCTGCCTTCCTGCTCTTTCTCTGCCTTTTGGTCACCCATTCCCTTTCTCCCTCAGCAATCCTAATCTGCGGTGTGACCAATTCTCTAAACGTGCTATCCACGACCTCCTCAGCATCGCGGATGCTCCAAAGTGAGTCCATCCGCAGCTCCAGAGCCGTCATGCGGTCTAACAAGAGCTGCAGCTGGACACACTTCCTGCACGTGAAGGAGTCAGGGACATCAGCCATGTCCCTGAGCTCCCACATTGAGCAAGAGGAGCATGTCACGGGTCTGAGATCTCCTGCCATTTTTAATCTTAAGCTTAAATTAGTTAAATGAAAAAGGAACGAAAAGTTTTTAACCAATCACACGATAAAACAAAAAAGAGAAATAGAAAAAGCCTTACCTTATCTACACACCACCGAGTCCTTTTTTTTTGGTTAGAGGAGGAGGGCGGGCGGGAGACACTACAGGTGTAGTGTCTCGGGTTCAGAAACGGCCCAAATATATAGGGTTTTACTTACCCAGCAACCCCCTGGTCTCCACCGAAAATAAAAGGAAATTAAGTTTACTTTAAACTGACCTTCCCAGCTGCTCACTTGCTCGCACTCTCTGCTCCCGAAAAAGCTGCTGCAATGAAAGGCAAGTTATTTTAAATGGCCCAAATATATAGGGTTTTACTTACCCAGCGGCCCCCTGGTCTCCGCCGAAAACAAAAGGAAATTAAGTTACTTTAAACTGACCTTCCCAGCTGCTCACTCGCTCGCACTCTCTGCTCCCGGAAGAGCTGCTGCAATGAAAGGCAAGTTATTTTAAACGGACCAAATATATAGGGTTTTACTTACCCAGCGGCCCCCTGGTCTCCACCGAAAACAAAAGGAAATTAAGTTACTTTAAACTGACCTTCCCAGCTGCTCACTCGCTCGCACTCTCTGCTCCCGAAAAAGCTGCTGCAATCCTCAAACCTCAAGTGCATATCCAAGTTTTTTTAAAAATGCAATGAAGGTTTCTGTCAAGTTCCAGAACCATACCAACCTTTGCGTGAAAAGAATTCTCCTCAACATTCCTCGAATCCTTCTGCTAATTACTTAAAATCTATACCGCTTGTTAATTACCTCTCTGCTAAGGGAAATACATCCTTCCTTCTACTCTATCAAGGCTCATTATAATTTTTTACACCTCAAATAAATCTCGCCCCAGCCTCCTCTATTCCAAAGAAAACAACCCCAGCCTATCCAATCTTTCCTCAAAGTTAAAATTCTCCAGTCCTGGCAACATCCTCGTAAATCTCTTCTGTCCCCTCTCTCGTGCGATCACATCCTTTCTGTGATGTATTTAGTCCTCTAGCTGTGGCCTAACTAGTGTCTTATATAGTTCCAGCATAAGCACCCTGCTTTTAACTTTATGTCTTGGCCAATAAAGGAAAGTGCCTTCTTATCCACCTTATCTATCTGCCGTGCTACATTCAGGGATCTGTGGACATGCACTCCAAGGCCCCTCACACTTCTCTGGATTGAATTCCATTTGCTTCTTTACTGCCCACCTGACCAATAAATTGATATCATCCTGTAATTCATTGCTTTCTTCCTCACTAACTACATAGTCTGTTTTCCACTCATAAAATCTTACATCACAGAAGGAGGCCATTGGGCCCATCATGCCTGTGTCAGCTATCCAATTAGTCCCACTCCCTTGCTCTTTCGCCATATTCTGCTAATTCCCCCTTTTCAAGTATTTCCCCAATTCTCTTTTGAAAGTTATTATTGAATCTGCTTCCGCCGCCCTTTCAGGCAGCGTGTTCCAGATCACAACAACGCGGTGGATAAAAGAATTCTCCTCATCTCCCCCTCTGGCTCTTTTGTCAATCACCTTAAATCTAGGTCCTCTGGTTACCAACCCTGCCAGTAAAAACAGTTTCTCAATCAAAACCATTCATAGGGGAAAAAGGAATAAGAGGAATCAGGGGTAGGTGGTGGCGTAGTGGTATTGTCACTGGATTAGTAACCCAGAGACCCAGGGTATTGCTCTGGGGACATGGGTTCAATCCCACCACAGCAGAAGGTGGAATTTGAATTCAATTAATAAATCTGGAATTAAAAAGCTAGTCTAATGATGGCCATGAAACCATTGTCGATTGTTGTAAAAACCCATCTGGTTCACTAATATCCTTTAGGGAAGGAAATCTGCTGTCCTTACCTGGTCTGGCCTACATGTGACTCCAGACCCACAGCAATGTGGTTGACTCTTACATGCCCTCTGAAATGGCCTAACAAGCCACTCAGTTAGGGCAATTAGGGAGGGGCAATAAATGCTGGCCTGGCCAGCGACACCCACATCCCATGAATGAATAAAAAAAAATCATCAACAAACAAGTCAGCCTTAACGATTTGTTTCATTGCTGTCATTGGGCGTTAGTTGACAAAGTGTCTTTGCTGTTATTGGGAAATCAGCAGATCACTGTTGTTGAAAATTCTGTTGAGAGCTGTCATAAGCAGTTGAGCTGGGGCCTGTTGTTAGGGTGCCGATGAGGGTTCTTGGCTGGATTCATGTGAGAGTGATTAGTGGCACAGGTACAGGAAGGAAAATGCATATGACCTGGAATATAAACTGAAATGTAGGCCGGAATTTTACGGCCCCCAAACGAGTGGGCTGGTTGTGGGGTGGGGGACAATATAAAATTGAGTGGGAGGCAGGGGGGGTGGCCGCTCCTGACCCCCTCCCGCCCCCACTGCAATTTTACACAGAGCAACGGCGGCGAGAAATGGCACGCCCGTCCCAGGCCAATAAAGGCCCTTAAGATCCAATTAACTGGCACTTAATGGTCTCCTCCTACCATCGCGGGTATTTTACCCTCGGCGGCCACACAGTAGAAGCCTCAAGAACCCCGCCTGGTAAAAACAGGCGGCCTTTTTGCGGGCG